>NC_136977.1:45129824-45159824 GCF_032717465.1 Coenobita brevimanus | reverse complement strand
GCACTGCAGTAATTGGTTCTGTGTGATGACGTCTTTTTTATTCTTCGTTTCGTTTTTTAATTCCATTATTTCTTCACGTCCCTTTTAGTTTCTCACTCTATTCAGGTTAAGCACAAACAAATAAAAATTAGCTTAGTAGATACTTCTCTGATGAATGACGACAGGCTAAAATCATTCTTTGTAACAGTTTAGGAAAGAACAGAAGAGGCCTGGTGCCAAAAAAGATAAAAGCGAAATTATAATACAGAAGAAAGTTCCCTGTTACCTGCTAGCAGGTACCCGATTACCCTCCCCTGGCGCACGTGTTACCCAGATTAAGACCTTGAGAGTTCACTGGGGACGAGTTCTTCTTCTTCATCTTCTTCTTCTCCTTCTTCGTCTTCTACTTCTTCTTCTTCTTCTTTTTATCCTAGTCAGTCGATTTTATTCAGCCAAAGGAAAGGCCGTGTTTAATCCTCCAGTTATGAGAAAGGGGGACTCAAGAAAAAAAAAAAAGTCCTAGAAGTGAATGAATTAACTTTTGAATCCAGGTGTCATTTTTAAACTTAATTTTACTGGTGTTACGCTTTTTTACGTAATATGTTTTTCGTTTTTACGTTTATTATGTTTATTAATGCTGTATCTAACCCATGCAGTTTTAAAGCACTGTCCTAAGCGAGAGGGGGGGGGGGGAAGCCATGAGGTGTTTGCACTAAGAACAGAGAAATTTCTCCGGGTTAAATGAAGATGCTAAATCTTAAATCTTAAACTGAAATATATCGAGACAGACTAAAAAAAAAAAAAAAAGTGCCCTGGGAGAATGAATCAAGAGGTGTGGAGTTCAGGGAGGATGAATACCTTTTTTTTTTTCTTTCTTTCCATGGTAACCTAAATAAGCACCTCCAGCTCTTGTTCAGTGGCGGAGGCGTTCTTAATGGGCTCTTGCTCTCCTCTCTCTCTCTCTCTCTCTCTCTCTCTCTCTCTCTCTCTTTCTAATTAATGCTGATCTCCTCCTCATTCTCTTCTTTCAGTTTTTCTTGGTTTTTGTTGTTCACCTTTTTCTCATCCTCCTCTTCCTTCCCTTTTCCTCCCTTACCCTTTCCTCCTTTCCCTTCCCCTGCCCCCGCCGCCTAATCTAACATCTCCATCGTAATTTCATTTTGGCGAACTGCTTTTCTTTTTTTCTTTTTCGCGGTTTCAGGTTACGCGGGAAGGTGTGTTTTTCCGGATGCCCAGGTGTTCGGGTTCCTACCTGCCCGTGTCATTGGTAATTGCGGGATTGGTGTGGTGTGATGTGGTGTGGTGGTGGTGTGGCAGTGTGATGAGGTATGTAGTTGGTGTTGGTGGTATGGTGTGGTGAGGTGATTTGATGTGGAGTAGACTACTGATTATGATTTGATGGGGTGATATGATGTGGTGTGGGGTGTGGTGTGGTGTGGGGTGTGGTGTGGTCGTCTTTTGGTGTGCTGCGGTGATGTGGACTGGAATATTACGGTCTGGTCCGTGGTGGTGTGATGGTGGTGATGGTGTGGTTTGGTGTCAATGGTGTGATGGTATGGTTTGGTTTGGTGTGGTGTGTAGTGGTATGGTTATGATGTGATGTTGGTGCAGAGGGCTTGGTTTGGTGTGGTGGAGATGTGATGCTTTTGTGGTGATGGATCTAGCGATTGATGATGATGATGGTGGTAGTGGTGGTGGAGGAGGAGGTGTTACGTTAACCAAGATTTCTCTCTCTCTCTCTCTTAAACAATCAGACTCGTAAACCAGTCATTCCAGTTTTTATTCAACCCCACTAATGATTATCACAAACCCGTAAAAAATCATCATATACCCCCATCTTAACTGTGCCAACCAAGTCACTCCAAACCACCCTTGCTTAACGACCGAGGGGCCATTTGGAATATGAGCTAATAACAGTGCATTGTCTAGTATCTGATTGTTTAGGAACACCGCCTTACACCCTATAATTAGCCATTAAATTGGGTGTAATTGTTGTGGGAGGGTCATTAAGTGTTAAATAGGGGGTCGCTTGGAATGGTTTCGAGAGGAGGTGTGGGTGGTTATGGTATTAATGGCATTGGTGATAATGGTGGTAATGTGTATGGTAATGGTAATGGTGTTGTTACTGTTGAAATTATTATTAGTACCCCTTCTGCTGCTAGTATTATTATTGTTACAACTACTACTGTTACTACTGTTGTTCCTATCACTATTATTACAATTTCACTATTGCTACTGTTACTACTACGCATCATCATCATCATCATCATCATCATCATCATCATCATCATCATCTCAATCAAGCTGACACGCAAAATATTAACCGAGGAAAAGTGGTCATCTCAAGTCGCTCCAGGGGCAACTTCGGAATTTCTTTACTAGGGAAAACCTTTTTTCTTTTCTTTTTTTCTTTTTTGGTCGCACCCAAAAAGTTAATAGGCTCTTGGGGGATGTCTGGAGATGATTACACCTGAGTATTATCTGGCTTCTAGCACCTGATTCACACCTTCATGCTGTGTCTTCCTGTTCTTATATTTTCTTGTGTATTTTCTTGTCTCCTTTTATTATTATTATTTTTTATTTTCATCTGCTTATTATCCAGTTTCTTGTGGCTTCTTTACGCATTCATAGACTATTTTCTCTACTCCTCTTCTTACTTTTATTTTTCCTTATTTTTCAACATTTTCTTTATTCAAACATCGCTACACAAACACAGCCAAAATAAATAAAGACTAAATTAATAGGTAAATAGGGCTTCCGGTATATGTCTTCTACCTTCTTCAAGTGCTCATGCTCCGTCTTCCCCTCCCATGTTTTTCTTTATTATTTTTCCCCAATTTTTATCTTCTTCCCTTTTAACTTTATTATAGAAACAGAAGCAAGAATGAAAATGATACAGATATTCAATTATTTTCTCCATCTTCAGACGTTCATGGTATGGCTTCGTTTATCCTTTATTTTTACTCTGTCCATTTTCTTTTTTCCAATGTTTGCATTTACTTAGGAATGTAAGCAAAAAAAAAAAAAGAAAAAAGAAACACGTAAGAATGTTTATTTTCTGGCATTATTATTCCTTCCTACTTTCTTTGTTACCGCCTTGTCTGTCTTTTTTTTTTTTTTTTTTTAATATTTTCCCCTATTCCACTTTTTTTTCCAACTTGGACAAACAACACAATATAAAAAATATAACTGTAATATTCGGTTTCCTGTCTCTTTTTCAGACGTTGCTTGATTCGCCATATATTTTTTTCCTTTCTCATGCATAGGCCGACAAACACCAACAGAGAGCAGAAATAATACAAAAATAAAAAAATACCCTACCTGGTTTCTTTTACCTCCTTCACACGTCATGTATGTCTCCTCTCTGTTCTTCTTTACCTTATTTTTCACAATTTCTCCTCTCTGTAGGGCATAGGCATAAAAATAGTTAACACCTTGAATACATTTTTTAACCTTCCCACACTTTATCTATCTTCCTTCTTTTCTTTTCTCTCTTTTTTTTCTCTCTGTATTCTCATTCACGAGCAGAAAATGAAAGTGGCACAAACAAATATATGTTATCTGTTTCCATGCTCCTTCCTTACATGTTCAGAGTCTGCCTTCTCTTTTCTTTTTTTCCTTTTTCTTATTTTTCTTTCGTATTTTCCTCATACCTTCTTTTCACATGCACACGCAGAAGGAAATATTTTATCATTTTAATCAGTACCTTTTCTAATGTTCATGGTTTGTTTTGTATTTCAATTCTATTTTCTTTTCCGGCCTCTCTTGTCCGCTGAATTACATGCGCATTAAAAAAAAAAGAAAATGATCTATGCTTTCTTTCGTTTATCACCACTCTCAGTGCCTCTGCCAAGGAGCTTTATTTATATTTTTATTCGGTTTGTCTGTCGGTCTGTTTGTATGACCTTTAGTAACATGGAAAAAGTACTGGATGAAATGGTACAGAATTTGGAATTATATTGAGGGATCATCAGAAGAACAAGAAATCAAATTTTGGATGAAGAAAGTCAAATGTCAGGGTCAAAATGGGGGATGGTGACTCTCTCTCTCTCTCTCTATCTATCTATCTATCTATCTATCTATCTAAGCGTCCATAATCAGTCTTCCTGTCCATTCTATTCCTTACTTTCTTCCCTGTCTTTATTTTCTTACTTCTTTCTCATAATCTGTCTCCTTTCCCAGCTCTGATTTACTTTCTCTCCTCTTTATATTCACTTTTCTTTTCACCCATTTTTAATTCAATATTCTGAATCCTTTTCCTTTCTCTGCTTCTTCTTCCTTTTTTTTTTTTTTTTTTTTTTACCTTTTGCTCATAATCTATTATTCTGCTATCTTGTTGCTTTGCTTTTTTTTCTTTGCCTGTCTTCTGTCTTCACTTCCCTCCTTTTATTTGTTTATTTCTTGCTCGTAATTATTCTTTCTATTCCGTGTTTATTCCTCATCCCTCCGTTTTTTTCTTCTTCTCTGTCATTATATTTTTCTTCTCATTCTTAGTTTGTGTAATAGATCTAGAATTTTTGAAGGACTGAAAAAGAGCTGTTTGAATTTTCCTGCTCACGATTCTTCCCTTAATAATAATAATAATAATAATAATAATAATAATAATAATGAAAATGATTGTTATTCCGTGTATACGAGCTTACAAAAGAAGATATAAATATTTATAACGCCATGTTTTTTTCTTTTATTCTTCACACATTCAGGTAGTTGTCTCTCCCTTTTCATTTTTTTTAATCCTCTTTCTTCACATATTTACGCATGGCACAATGAAAATAAACATGCAGATATTCATAGCATCCTTACATATTGAAGGAAGGTTCTCGCTTCCCTTCCATTTTCTCATTTTACTTGATCATATTTTCTTTCTTCTTCGCTTTTGACGCATGCGCACACCAAAACAGACACTGACTAGAGTGCATGAATGTATAACATGCCTTTTCTTCTTCTTCTTTTGCCACTTTCATGTTTTTTCTCTTTATCTTCTTTCGACTGTCGTGCTCCCTTTCCTTTCCACTTGTGAACGCCTCCACACGCAAGCACAAAATAATCAGAGACATCCCAGTATAGTGTATAATATCTCGTTATTTAATTTTTTTTCTGCTTCAGAATTTTTTTTTTTCTTTTCCCTTGCCATTTTAAAATCTTTCCTTTGTTCTTTTCACACGTACACAAACAGAGGATAAAATGACATATATCATCTTAATCATCAAGCTTATTTCATAGGCTTCACACTGCCCGGATTCATCTATTTCCCTTATCTTTTCTCTCGCTTCTCCATCCTTCACTCTCTAACGCATGAACACACAGTCACCGTCAGAGAAGTGAAGCATGACCCCGGCACACACACACACACATGTAGCCACCATTAGCGGGCCAGACGCAAGGGCTCAGAAGCACATAAAGCCCGGGTCACACGAGCACTTTTTTCGGCAATAAATAGCCGGCAACACAAACTCGGCTGAAACTCGGCTAGAATTGCCGATATTTTGGTGAGTCGGTCGTGTCCGTCTTTTATTGCCGATTTTCAGCAATACTACGGAGCAGAATTGACAACTGATGCTTCACCTGAGAAATTTGTGAAGCTTTTATATATGATTAATCAAGCCAATGCTCATTAAAAAGTTATATTATATATATGTGAGGGTGGCAGACATAGTGAGTACTGTCTTGACCTCTGTACAGTATTGTGAGAAGACAATCATAGAGACCTGTTGTGTGAGAATAAAAAAAATTTGTTTAAAAATGCTATTTTGTCAGCTATTGATTCAAGTACAGGCACAGTATCCAAATATTATACAATCTATTGTTTAAACTGAAAGCAAGACAGTCACAGTACGAAAAACAAAGGTGTACCAGCGTGCAGCAAACTCCAAGTGAACATCTCTTCAAAACAATTCGTGATGGCAAACATAAAGAAGAAAATGGCTTGGTGTCGGTCTTCTGAGGCCTCATTACTTCCATATGTGAGGCAGAATCCATGTCTGTGGGACCCAAGAGATCCTCTTTATCACAAAACCAAGCTGAGGCAGGAGATTTTCAACAATATTGCAGCCACTATCATGGAAGAATACCCAGAACTCTCACAGCTAAATGGAGGTGAGAACAATTTACATATGAAAATATTTCATAGTATCTAAGACTGTAGTTACCTGTATTTACTATTATGTTTATCATAAAGAAGGTAGCTTGGATGGTAAACTTTTACAAGTAGCCAGTACACCCCCTGCCCCCCTTCCACAACACTTTCTGGTGTATTTTGATGAGTAATTTTTTTCTTCCCATTTTTGTATTGGAAATACGTAATTTTGCAAAATCTGCTCTTAGTCCACATTATTGCAGGTGGACATAATATACAAAAATACCAAAATTTGGAAATACTTCATATGGGTTTCTTTAATAGGCCTAGATGTGGATGAGTATTTAAGAAGTTTTAGTGTCAAATGGTAAATACCCCTTTTTCAACAGCAACCATCATAAATTACCAGGGCAGTCACTGTATGAAATGACTTTCAGATTCAGTTCAAGGATAGGTTATTCAGTTGGTTAGATTTTTTTTTTTTAATAGAAATCAGTATTATCCCTGAATCACACACCCACCCACACACACAAATGTTCACCCAAAAATTGAAGTTGACACCAAAACTTCTTAATTGGGCTGCCCAACAAGGTACCAGACAAACTTACCTGATGCTAAATAACAAAGTGTCAAGGTTAGGCGTTCGTTGGCAGTCACTGCTTCATGCATGTTGGTATTCTGCTTTTCAATTACTGGAGTGACCAAGGTAAGGAGCTCTTGGAACTGCGCCTGGTCTAGCCTAATCCGATTTCTCAGGCTGGCTGGATCTTCTTCTCTTAGCTCCCTCATCAGTCTGAAAGCCATACTCTCTTCTTTCCTTCTCTGTAGCCACTCACGACTCCACAGACGCTTCCTTCCTTTCTTCTTTTGCTTCTTTTTCTTCAGAAGTAATAACATAGCATAAGCAGCTATATTATCATCCATATCTGTGATGTTGTTGTCTACCCCCTCCAGTCAAATCAAACAGACCTGCTTCAGCTTGTTATTGTACACGTACGACTCGGTCTGGCACCGAATAAACAGTTGAGCCGAAATCAGGAACAAACCTGGCTAACTACGTGTGACCAGACTCGGCTTCATATTCTCACAAAATCGGCTTGGCTGTATATTGCCGATTATTTATTGCCGAAAAAAGTGCTCGTGTGACCCGGGCTTAAGGCCCATGACTTGCATGCCTCACACCAACAAGGGCTTCACTGGATCATTACTCGGGTGCAAAAAGCCAGAGCACACGCCGACACCACTCCACACACAGATTAGCAACCATCTTAACCCCTCCGATGATCACTGGACACTTAGCTACATAAATCAGCGACGATTTTAAGCCTCTGAATAATCACTGGACACTGAACTACATGAATCAGCGAGCATTTTAAGCCCTTGAATGATCATCGGACACTTAGCTACATAAAAGCGTCTGAAAGCAGCAGGAATAAGATACTTTAGTGGCAGCTAATGCTGAAAGAGTTGAATAGAAATGGGTTTTTTAAGCGCTTTTAGTATCAAACTGAATAGATAAAGTGGTTGGGGAAGTGAGGGAGAACCGAAAATACACGATTATTTTGCTTTAAAAAATTGGATTGACGTAATTATTATGCAAGGTTTTGTGAGGCTGTCTTTTATAATGTAATCTCATATCTAGATTAAAATTTTGCATCGGCAACAATGAATGAAGTCTGGGACTGGGCGCTTGGGACTAGGACAGAAGAGAAAATAGGTTTGCCGCGTTCTTCTTCATGACCTCAGACTTGAAGAGTAGTCAGGTGGATGTAGAGAGACGTTAAAAAAAAAAAAAAAAAAAAAAAAAAAGTTGTTCCTATGTTTGTCGTGGAATAGCTTTGTGTGAGGCACTGAATTACGAAAGTTTTTACTAGTAGGTCATCTAAGGCAGCTCGCGGACAGTATTTCTCTCTCTCTCTCTCTCTCTCTCTCTCTCTGACATTTCGTTCTGCTGAAAAAAGCCTGGCTTTAACTATAATTAAGTACCCAAGTGGTGTCCAGGTTTATTCAAGATTAAGTTTAATACTTTTTTTTTTTTATATAAGGCAAGTGTCTCCTTTGGGTAATTAAAGTGATTGGTAACCAGGTATATTCTCTATACTATGTGACGTCATACTCAACACCTTGATAACCCTGCAGTATATCATTATTTTATGTACCAGCATTTTATGAGACACTGCCAGGTCTTACAATAGCCTACCATATATATATATATATATATATATATATATATATATATATATATATTTCTGAGACGCTTGACCTTGTATGCCGAAGTCAAGTGCGAGGATCCAAGCCTGCGCCGTGTTCCTTGTCGGTGCAGTACGGAACACGGTGTAACAAATGACGAACACGGCCCGACACACGTACCCCGACACGACCAGCACCCAAAAGTGGCCTGACCCGTGGCACCCCAGCCCTGTGTTCTCGCATTTTGAAGATTTTCTTTAGTTATTTTTTTACTTGTCTTCGTCACTAGTTTTCTTCTTTTTGTGACAGGTACTTTGTCTGTGACTGTGTTGCTAAGGATAGCGGTTTGTTTTCGTGAGGTTAGGAGGCTCCCTAATGATACTTCTATACCCCTTATTCTGGAGAGGGACGCCTTCTAGTGGTGGCACTGATATAACCGGTCGGTGGTGCTGCCTGGGTATACTAACGTCCCTCATCTCCTGGCATTTCCTCCTGACCAGTCGCTATTCCTGCACAAAGCGCTTGATCCCTTCGGTTATTTGGTGTATTTATTATTATGTCCAGTTATCTCCAGAAATTTTAGTCAGCTCGCGAGATTTTACGAACTGGAGGAGATACAGTTTATTTGGCCGTAACTGACAACTTCAATACGAGATCATTCCTTGGCTGAATATTATTGACTTGAGATTATATATAAAAACTAAAAATAAGAGGTAAATATTTCTGTCTGTGTGGTGCTGGAGAGGGACGCCTTCATGTGGTGGCACTGCTATAGGCGGGCGGCTCCACTTCCAACTACAAGAGTATATATTCGTACCTCCCTCACCTCCCTCTCAAAACCCCGAAAAGGATGATGGACCGCTGGAGAATGGCGACCAGCCTGCAGTCCACCGGGTTCACGTGTCAGATGAATTTGGGACAACAACAACAACAAGCAGCTCAGTCGATAAGAACCCTAGTCATTCTCGTCGGCAAAGGAGGCACCGAACATTTCATCCTTACTTGTTTCATTCCACATGTGATCACGTTATCGTCACCATTCCTAGGGGTAGATTCGACAGTGCTGCTAAGAGGTCGGATGTTAGGAATTATATGGGAATTCGTGTGTGTGTGTGTGTGTGTGTGTGTGTGTGTGTGTGTGTGTGTGTGTGTGTTTTGCATCTACACCATAAACCGATTTTCAGTACGTGGATATGTTGAAATTGAGAGACAAGGAAGGGATGCGAGGGAGCCTTCTAAACCCCCGAGATTACGGGTCCTTGTCTCTGGGTGAACAACAGCGGGATTCACTTACCTTTGGCCCCTGTCTTGTACCTCTTAAGGCGTAATGACGTCGGAGTGGAGTGTGACAAGGATAACACAGGTCCGGCTGCATTTATCATCATTATGGGGAGGGGGGTGAGGAGGTGGTGATGGGGAGGTGGGAAGGAGAGAGTGAGAAGAGAGAGATCTGTGCCGAAGAGAAGGGAGAGAGTTGTAGGGATAGAACCGTGGAAGAAAAAGACCAGAGAGAGAGAGAGAGAGAGAGAGAGAGAGAGAGAGATTGATCGAAGCTTGTGGCAATCTTAGAGCTAAAGAGATAGAGAGTGAGGAAGTGGTTGCTGATGCTATTTATGAGCAAATGATGAGAATTGTTACGAGATACTGAAAGGCTCGTATGGTGTAGTGATGATGGTGATGGATGTGGTGAATGGTAGTGGTAATAGTGATGGATGTGGTGAATGGTAGTGGTAATAGTGATGGATGTGGTGAATGGTAGTGGTAATAGTGATGGATGTGGTGAATGGTAGTGGTAATAGTGATGGATGTGGTGAATGGTAGTGGTAATAGTGATGGATGTGGTTAATGGTAGTGGTAATAGTGATGGATGTGGTGAATGGTAGTGGTAATAGTGATGGATGTGGTGAATGGTAGTGGTAATAGTGATGGATGTGATGAATGGTAATGGTAATAGTGATGGATGTGGTGAATGGTAGTGGTAATAGTGATGGATGTGGTTAATGGTAGTGGTAATAGTGATGGATGTGATGAATGGTAGTGGTAATAGTGATGGATGTGATGACTGGTAGTGGTGATAGTGATGGATGTGGTTAATGGTAGTGCTGATAGTGATGGGTGTGGTTATTGGTAGTGGTAATAGTGATGGATGTGGTGAATGGTAGTGGTAATAGTGATGGATGTGGTTAATGGTAGTGGTAATAGTGATGGGTGTGGTTAATGGTAGTGGTAATAGTGATGGATGTGGCTGTGGTGGTGTTGTTAATGGTGATAGGGGAGGTGATAAGTATGGTGTGTGTCGTGGGTGAGGTGGTTTGGTGATAATGGGTAATGTGGCAATGTGATGGTGATTATGAGTGATGATGGTAATGGATATTGTTTGAATGATGCATATGGTAGTAGTAGTAGTAGTAGTAGTAGTAGTAGTAGTGGTGGTGGTAGTAATAGTAACAGTAGAGTAACCCTGGTCTGTCTGGCCGAACAGTCCCATCAGTCGGAGGCATGCAGTCACTCCTGCAGGTTGTCCCGTGTGGAGGTTTAGTTCCTGGATGGACGCCACAGTTGCGACTTTTCACCCACTTAACAGTAGCACGATATTAGGCTCCACGTCACCCCGTTATTTGATTATATGGTTACCACCCAGCGTTGTACGTGGCGTCTTGGGTTACAGGTGATAATAAATATAGTAATGGTGATGGTGTGTGATGGAGATGGAAGTTATGATGACAATAATGACGAATGAGGTGGTCGCTATGGTGATGGGGCAATAATGTGGTGGTGTGGTGATGGATGTGGTGATAATGAAGTTGAATCAAGTGACGGTGGTGAATAGTGGTGATGGTAAGGGTGAATGTTATGATGATGATAGTGATGTGGATGGGTGCTGTCTGGGGTGGTTGTTGTGAGGTGGGGGCAGGTAGGGGATAGTGGGGTTGATGGGGGGACGATGATGGTGACTGGGGTGGATGTTAAAGGCAGTGTGAGATTTGTTGTTGCTGTTTCTAGTTCTCCAGATTTTATTATTTCTCTTCCTTGTTTCTACATCCTCCTTCACTCCCTCTAAAGATGGGATGATGATGATGATGGTGATGATGATGATGATGATGAAACGTAGGTATAAATGAGTAGTTGTCAATTCCCTTGTATTTGGGTTAATAATAATAACAATAGTAATGATAATTATAATAATAATAATCATCATCATCATCATCATCATAGTAATAATAATAATAATTTCACTACGATGGCTGTATATTAAACTGAATAAAGTCGTTTGATGATAACAAGAACAAAATTAACATATCATAATCTTTTCAAGGAGGTAAAAGGAAGCTGCCTAAACCTTCCTTTAAGATCTCTCCTCATCTGAATAAAATCGTCTGACGTTATATAGGCATCGAGACCTACACACATTCCTATATTGAAGCATAGTGATATATAAAACTTAAAGCATTTCTACACACACACACACACACACACACACACACACACACACACACACACACACACACACACACACACACACACACACACACACACACACACACACACACACACACACACACACACACACACACACACACACACACACACACACACACACATTGTTACCCAGTTTTATACGGTCACTCACTCTAGAATAGATTATAAGGTGGCCTCTCTCTCTCTCTCTCTCTCTCTCTCTCTCTCTGAAAACGTAACTTGCACAGTCCACCACAACGCTCATAAATCACTACCCCCCCTCCCCCATCCGCCCCCTATCTTTCCTTCCCGAGTACCTCATCTGGCCCTTTCTTCCCCCTCTCTGTCTGTCTGTCTGTCTGTCTCTCTGTCTGTCTGTCTGTCTGTCTCTCTCTCTCTCTCTCTCTCTCTCTCTCTCACTTTTCTCCTCTTCTCTCACCCCCGCCCCCCCCTGCCTTTCTTCCCCTCTCCCCCTTCTTTCTTCCTCCTCATTTGCATCCACTTTCCCTTCTCACTCTCCTCCCCTCTCCCTCCTCTTACACCGTCACCTCTCTCTTCTATTCTCCTCTTCACCCTTTCGCCCTTCTCTCATTCTCATTTCACGCCGTCCTCTCCCCTCTCTTCTCCCACTCTTTTACTCCACCCACTGCCCCACCCACTCTTTCACTCCACCCACTCCCCCACTCACTCTTTAACTCCACCCACTCCACTTTATCTCTACCCCTGTCGTATTTTTGTCACTTCACTCAATGTCTGCTTGTCCAGTTGCTCCACCGGCTATCTTCATTAGCAGTATCCTCCTCCTCCTCCTCCTCCTTCTCCTCCTCCTCCCATAAGTAGATAGATTTTTCCGCGTTCATCACTTCCAAACATCCTACCTCTTATTAAAACCCCCATTATGAACTCAAAGTCACGGAGATATCACCTTCATTTTAACACCTAGCAAACTGACGCATGGCGTCTGTCTTAGCACCATCATAGCACCATTATAGCACCCTTATCAGTAGCAATATCACC
This sequence comes from Coenobita brevimanus, assembly GCF_032717465.1. Taxonomy (NCBI): domain Eukaryota; kingdom Metazoa; phylum Arthropoda; class Malacostraca; order Decapoda; family Coenobitidae; genus Coenobita; species Coenobita brevimanus. The sequence continues at coordinate 45,147,103 of NC_136977.1, read as the reverse complement.
ATTAACTTATCGCGTGGAGATAAATATGACATCGCTGTACTGAACGGGTAAACAAAGGAGAAGGACATCAGCCAAACACCACCGTCACACAGCAAACTTTACGCATAACCAAACTCATCATCACTTTATCACCCACTAAAATGAAGACACCGTCACCACTCAGCGAACCAAGCATCACCGTCAGGACCACCAACATCATCACCACAACATCAGCTCAACTTTGCAACTCCTACACTCCTCCAAGTCTCATCACCATCCAGTAGGGCACATTCTCCTATACACCACTTGACACATTGCGGACACCACCCATCACGCAACACTTCACGCCTTGCTCGCACCATCGTCATTCCCACTTCATCACCACTCGACTCCCTCCTGCTTCTCTAATCCACATCACCACCTTACATATCATCTTCACTACTATCCACAACATTTCAGACACTTTCATCACGACCCGCCTTATTTCACACACCTTTCCATCACCACCACACCCATCATCACCATCACTCCATCACCATCATCACCATCAACACATTACAAAATCAACACTCTTTTCTCCACTCCTTCCACCTATTCCCACCACATACCCCCTCCTCCATCCCTCACCACACCACCATGACCTTCCTGTCGCTGTCAGCCACAAGTCGCTTATCTTTACGAGAACCCGAGCAGGAGGTATAAAGCCAGCGAGTGCTCAGTCCTGGGATGTCTTCTTCATGTTGCCGCTCTTACACACACCACCACCGAAAGCATCCCCCCCCCCCCCCGCCCGAATAAAAAAGGGGGAAAAAAAAGAACCCTTGAACTCTCCTAAACCTACATTTGACAGTCATCCCTTCTTTTAAAACTCTTCCTTCACCTCTGTAAAAAGTCCTAATACTCTCCTAAACCTTAATTGAAAGTTACACGTCCTCTAAAAACTCTCCCTTTTTGCTGAAGGCTTTGATAACATTCCTCTTAACGATCTTTAAATAAATATCTTAAATAAATAAAACTTATGCCTGGAAATCATCACTTGTCTACGTATAGTGTGCGTTTATCCCATGACTTGGTGGTACTTAGTGTTTTTATGATGATGGTGATGATGGTGGTGATGATGGTGTTGATGACTGTTCAGTACAAACCCTAGTATTTTGGGGAAATGTCGCTGCAGGCGACTTCCTTTTGTTTACAATTTGTTGTGACGCACCATCCAAGCACCAGATGTAGTGTTAAGCGAGTACTCTACAATTAAAGTGAAACCAGAAAACATTGGATGCCTTGGCTGGTATCCACATATGCAGTAAATGGATGTCTGTGGTCTAGTGTTTATTCCCGCCAACCGGTTGTGACTTTCTGTGTCGTGTCCAAGGGGTCGTTGAGGTTTATTGCTTCACGTATTGCCACTTGGGGGGCAAGTAACAGGTCACCCTCACCTAAAATGTCTAGCCTGAATACCCTAGTCCTGGTTTTCAGCCTTCTTGATAGAGCAGTACAGGATATGACGACGGACGGATGAACGAATTCTGGTTATCACAGGATGATTTCATTTGTATTAGGAATAGCCTCTCGAACGTTGGCAAACCCTCAATAGCCATCAATGACATGGATTTACAGGCTGGAAACTGAATCTCATTGCTATGATAAAGATGCTTAGCGTCATTAATTGGTATGGCCTTTGACCCTACCTTGCCTCTGCCCATCCCTCCCTCTTCCTCTCTCCCTCAATCCCCTCCCTCTTTCTTCCTTACTCTCCCTCTTCCTCCTCACCATCCCTCTCCCCCTCCCCCTTCGTTTCCCACCTGCTCTTCCTCCCTCCCACCCATATCAGAATTGCAAAATCACCTCTGAGTGCTTGACTATGAAAGGCTTTTTTTTTTCTCCTCTAATTTCCTTTCAACCTGGTTCTCCACCTACCTCATCTTCAACTCCCAAACACACACACACACTCTCTCTCTCTCTCTCTCTCTCTCTCTCTCTCTCTCTCTCTCATCAGAATTGCAAAAGCCACCCCATTCTGAATGCCACGTCCTTCTCCTTCAGTCCCTGGTCCCACAGACAATCCATTACCCCTCTTTTTTTTTTCTTTCTTTTTTTTTTTCTCCCTCCTGTCGTCGGTCGATGTCGATCCTTTTACATTCAGTCACAGCCAAGCGCATAATTATCCAATGAAGGTGCGCACGAGTGATGTCTGGCTGTTGCTGTTGGCTGTGCATTTTAAGTGTGGGAGGCCCGTGAGTGAGTGGGTAGAATATGCATAAGTGAGTGGGTGGGGTGTACGTACGTGAGTGGGTGGGGTGTACTTAAGTGAGTGGGTGGGTGTACGTAAGTGAGAGGGTGGAGGATACGCAAGTGAGTGGGTGAAGGGTATGTAAGTGATTGTCAGCTTGTTAGAGAAGCGATATTGCTGGTGTTTGGGGGGAGGGAAGAGTATGGGGGAAAGGATCTTAGGAGAGGAAGAAGAGGAGGACCGAGAGTGAGACAATGGAGGAGTGTGTGAAGGGAGGGGTGTAAGATTGTGAGGTTAGAAGAAGTAGGTCAAGGGCGAGATGATGTGATGTGGTGCAGATGTATATGGAGAACGGTGTGCGAGACTGTAGTTAGCAAAATAAATCGCTGAAAACGAAATGGGGAATACAGGAAAGAAGGGGAGGTGAGTCCAGAGAGAAAGATTTATTACTAATAGGGATACAAATGTCTGGAGGATCTTTGTCTTGGTCACCCCTCACAAAATGCAACATAAGTAATTAGTCAGACAGATAAAATTAATGTATACCAAATGTTTTTGTTGACACGGAATAGATTAATATAATGCGATTTATAGATAACCAATAGAAGTGCAGGCGCCAGACCCGAAATTTCTACTGACCAACGCATTAAAAAAAAAAAAAAAAGTATCTAGTGGGTTTTGGAAGCTCACCCATCTCTCTGCTTTACAATTTAGTTCTGCGTGTGGGTATTTCTACACGGGGGTTCTTTATGCTCTCTTGTGTGTCATTTTGTGCAAGATGTGTCGATAATTAACGCCTGTCTGGACGCTATTTTTTTTTTCTAATTTATTGCTGTCATTATCCATACCATGTTACTTAGATTAGGGGAGACTTCTCGATCGGGAGAGGTTAAATATAGACCTTAATAAACCCTTCACTGCTAAAATCCTTCCTAACGTGAGCCTCCTTCTCTGTATATAGAAAATAAAATGAGGCAAAATTCCTCCTTCCGTTGAATGAACTGTGAGTTGCTCAGTAGAGAATGTTAAATAGCTGAGAAAAGGTCATGCAGTCTAAAGAGAAATGCATGGAAGTGAATTGAAAGTAAAAAGTTGACTACGTTTGAGTGTGTGAGACTGGTGGGGTTGTGAAGAAGAAGGAGAAGAAGAAGAAGAAGAAGAAAAAGAAGTACAGGAAGAAGAAGAATGAGAAGAAAAGAAGACGAAGGAGAACAAGAAGAAGTAACCTCCTCCCACTTTCAGTGATAGATGAAATCGGACAGAGTTAGCATAATGAGAGAGAGGAAAAAACTAGACACATATAGCAGATACAAAAAAGAGAAAATAGATAAAATAAAAGAGAAACAATAGTAAAGCAGAGATCCTACACTAGTTATTATTTAATCAAGGAGAAGGTGGATTTAATGATTATGCATATGAGTTAGTTTATGGCCGCTGGTTCGAAGGCAATCGTTATTACTAGATTTTTTCTATTTTTTTTAAATCGAACTGGTAATCCGAGAACCACGAGTGATGGGCAAAATATCTGCTTGAATCTGACGTCGTATTTTAGTAGTTTCCTGCTATTTTCGTTCAGTTCCATTTAGCACAGTAGAGTCCCAAAAAATGAATGCGTTAGTGAAGGCTGCATCTAATTTCTCGTGTTCACAGTCTCTCTCCTGACCTTAAGAAAATCGTCTGGAGCTAATAATAAGAAATCAGACGTATTCAGACGGGTGGTACCCCTTGAATCACCTGACATTCTCTTGCTACTTCCAGACAATTTTAGTCATCTTAGGAGAGGTCACTTTTACTGGAGGGGTTGGTGAAGGCTTTGTTTAACCCCTCCAGGTGGAAAAGTCTCTCTCAAGCTGAATAAACTCGTCTGGTAGCAAAAATAATGAGTCATGGGAGTGAAGGGGTTAAGCCCTTAATCTGGCTCTTAATAATGACTGATTTGTGAGTCCAAGCGTTCGAGGGAGTGACTCAGAATAAGTAATTAGGGTGGTATTAATGAGGGGCACTTAACCTGGGCAGTAATAAGATAATCTGAATGCCCGCCTGAGTGATTAGGACGATAGCGGACAGGATTCCTGCGCTCATGTTAAACGCAGCCTTCGTTTGTGTGTGTGTGTGTGTGTGTGTGTGTGTGTGTGTGTGTGTGTGTGTGTGTGTGTGTGTGTGTGTGTGTGTGTGTGTGTGTCATTGAACTTTTCTAGATTATTAACAAAAATGATCCAGACTTTTCAAGAACTAATATACTACACACACACACACACACACACACACACACACATTAAAACCATTCGCCATTAACTCCTTCGGGACGGCGATTCTTTTATTTTTTTATTTTTTTTCATGCTACCGACAGATGGTTGTTCCGTAATTAGGTTATAAACAGACTCCATTTCCATCAGTATTTATCTGGGCTAATATATGGCCCGGGCCTCCCAAAAGGCGAGGCAATCTATAACAACAACAACAATCAGTATTTATCATTTTTGTACGATAAATCAATGTGGTTAGTGAACATCGAATTGGTTTGGTGCTCTCCCTTGAAACTTATTTATTTATTGATTTGCGTGTGTATTTGTATTTGTGTATGTATGGATTGATGGATGGATGGATGGATGGTTCGTTGATAACTTTATCTCCTTTCTGTCTGTCAGTTTTTCCCCTAAATTATAAGAGAAGGAAGATAATGATATTGCCAATGATTATAATAATAATAATAATAATAATAATAAGAAGAAGAAGAAGAAGAAGAAGAAGAGGAAGAAGAAGAATATGGAGCTGAGATAGAATTACAATGGATGAATCTGTATGTGTCACCATTATTAATAAACCCTTATCAGTTCCATCAGTAGAGAGATTTTAATTTTTTTTCCATACATTTTTTTTTTTTCAGCGTAAAACACCCTCTCATTGTAAAAGGGTTAAGAAAAAAAAAATCTTGATACGATAGTCAGTCTGCCAAAGAAAAAGGTAGGATGATATCGAACTGAACGCATTTTTATTTATTGATTTTTTTTTTTTTTATATTTGCCGCTTCTCTTCTTGGTTTTAAATAGGGATGAGGCAAACTTTTACTTCATTAATGTTTTATTGGTAAGTCTTCAGTAGTCTCTTTAACGACATCTTTATATGACTTGTCCTTATAGCAAACTATATTTTTATATTATTATTATTATTATTATTATTATTATTATTATTATTATTATTATTACTACTACTACTACTACTACTAACACTATTATTACTACTACTACGACTACTATTAGTACTACGACTACTGCTACTACTACTACTACTATTTTACCACTACAACTACTATGACTACTACTCGATGACTACCTCTGCAACTACTACTACTACTACTTTGAAAGGTCGCTTGCAATCTTAAAATCGGCATTAATATGTAAGTTATCCTTTCCAGCAAACAATTAGGATGCTCTTTCCCTATTCTCATTCTCTTGATATTTCTTTCATGTTTGTCTGTCTGTCAGCTGTCAGTTTGAGATCAGGGTAGGCTTAGAATGGCTTAGAATGAATGAACGAAGAGACCTGTTGTGCTCTCTCTCTCTCTCTCTCTCTCTCTCTCTCTCTCTCTCTCTCTCTCTCTCTCTCTCTCGCTCTCTCTCTCTCTCTCTCTCTCTCTCTCTCTCTCTCTCTCTCTCTCTCTCTCTCTCTCTCTCTCTCTCTCTCTCTCTCTCTCTCTCTCTCTCTCTCTCATCGAAATTCAGTTAAAATACACAAACATTCCCCTTATTTTTCTCTCACGTCTCTGTCATCAAACACGTCTTAAATTATAGAAGGAATTGAGTCGGACTTGAAATGTGCGTGTATTTGCGAGGGAAACCTGGTATCAATCATAATACAGGCCATTAGGTATATTTATCAGGCTGCTTTGGTGCGCCATCCCAAGTTATCATCATCATCATCATCAGTGTAAGGTAGACTCTAGAAAAAAATAAGACGAAAGAGGGAATTACTATCGATTAACTGAACTGGAAGGTGTAGGGACCTTCAGCAAATTAAAACAAATTCTCTATATTAAATGCATGCTCAGTGAAATGGCTCCGTGAAATGGGCCATACAATCACACACTCCTACTTCAAGCCCCTGGAATCCTGATTCCACCTCACAAGCCTGTCCATAACCTTCTGTGTATATTGTGTCTGCATTCAATATTTCTTGTAAAATTTATTGCTTTTCCATCTGCCTGTCAGCTGTCAGTTTATAATCGAAATTTCCCCCCCCCTCCTCCTCCCTCCCCCACTCTATTCTCATCCCCCTGTCCCCTCCCCCTTCCCCCATACCCTTCCTTATCCCCCTGCCTCCTCCCCCCTCCCTTTCCTCATCCCCCTGGCCTCTCCACCATCCCCCTTCCCTTTCCTCCTCCCCCTGCCTCCTTCCCGCTCCCTTACCTCATCCCCCTCCCTCCTTCCCCCTCCCCCACCCTTTTCCTCATTCCACCGCTTCCTCCCCTTTCTCTTTTCTCATCCCCCTGCCTTCTCCCCTTCCTCCTCCACCCCCTCCCCCTCCACCCCTCCCCCTCCCCCTCCACCCCCTCCCTCTTCCCCATCCCCCATTACCAGTTAGCACACCCAGCCCTTAACTTAAAAAAAAAAAAAAAGAATGTTGGATTGCCAGTACAAACTCTTGGATAGATTGTTTCACCTATATTCCTTTTCACCAAGCTGCACATTTAGGGACCTATATGGAAATTAGATGATTGATTGTTGTATTTTAGGCGAGGATTGACTGTCTATCTATCTATTGCCAGACGCCTCAATCCCGTTTGGGGTGGCCACAAACAAGTCGCCTCCAAGTCGCCCTGTCCCCCGCCATTTCACTGCCCTGCTCCCAACTCACACCCCCTTCTCTCATATACCTCTCCACCCCATCCCTCCATCTCATCCTCAGCCTCCCCCTCCCTCTTCCCCCATCCACCTCACTCACATACACTCTCTTCGTCAGTCTTTCACCCTCCATCCTCTCCACATGGCCAAACCACCTCTGTGTGTTCCTCATAACGCTTCCTATCACATCCACATCCACACCACAACGCTCCTTTATATCCTCATTCGTCAGCCTGTCTTTCCATGTGACTCCACAGGCTCCTTTTAAATAACTCATTTCCACTGCTCTCACTCTTGACTTGTGTCCTTCCAACAACGTCCAAGCTTCACTTCCATACGTTAGAGTTGGTATCACAATACTGTCATGTAGTAACTTTTTCACTTCCATGCTCACTTCCCTGTTTCTTATCACTGCTTTCAAAGAACCAGCAACCTTTCTTCCCTGCTGTACCCTTTCAAGCACTTCACCCTCCAAACCTCCATCCTTACTCATCACACTACCCAAGTACTTAAACGTACTCACATTTTCCAATTCCTCACCATCCAACCTCGCTGTACATTCACTGACTTCACCCCTCTCAAAGACCATCACTTTACTCTTCCCTACATTCACCTTTAGATTCCGTTTCTTACACACTCTCCCAAACTCATCCACCAAGCCTTGCAGCTCCCCTTCGTCTTCACTCAGCAACACAGTATCATCTACAAACGACAGTACAGGGAGTTTCCAAACACTATCCTCTCTCACCAGGGCCACTCCAACATCCACTACCCTACCTTGTACCTCTTTTATTACCCCATCCATGTACAGATTGAACAACCATGGAGACATGACACATCCCTGTTTCAAACCAACTTTCAAAGAGAAAAATTCACTTAGTTCACCATCCACACGCACTGCAGCCTTCGCACCATCGTACATACTCTTCACAGCATTCGACAACTTCCCATCTACTCCATATATTCTTAACACTTTCCACAATCCTTGTTTATCCACCCTGTCATATGCTTTCTCCAAATCCATGAAAGCCGCATACAACTTCTTTCCCTTCTCTAGAAACTTTTCCACTAAAGATCTATGAATGAATATCTGATCTACAGAACCTCTTCCCTTCCTAAAGCCTCCCTGTTCTTCTCCAAGAAGATAGGCGTTGATACTAAGGCTTCTTCCTCCCTCTCTACCATCTCTTATAGCCCCACGCCTAAGAAAATTACCCTCGGAAACAAACACAAGGAGATATCGGAATTAAATGCCGAAATTACAACGAAACTGGATAATATGCGGTAATTGTGGGCTTAATGGGGCAGGAGTGAATATCAGAGGCCATTGATGTTTTTGAGTATCGAGGTAATCTTCGTCATTTCTGTTTTTGGAAAGATGGATGGACGTATTATTAAAGTTTCGGTGGTGGACGTGCAATCATTTTCCCAAAGTCAGACAGGAACTATAAAAATCCAGGATGAAAGTAGCAGTGCAGTAGCTGGAAATGTGAGCCCAGTGAACTACAGACTTAAACTGCCCTTCTTCAGTCCACCATCCTTCATTTGGGGGATGGGGAAGTAGTTGAAGGATGTTTGTATAGCCAGTCAGTTGAGCCACCTGGTTATATCGGTGCCACAACATGAAGGCGTCCCTCTCCAGCACCAAGCAGGGAGTAAAAATTGTGTTTGGCTTCGCTACGTCTCTCGAAAATACGCTTTATAACTAGGCATTCAGATTTACTACATCCAGTGCTCGCAAGTGTACCAAAAATAACTGTCAGATATTTTGAGTTTGACTTCATTTACTCTTGGTTACGGTCGCAGTTAATTAAGATTTCGGTGAATTAAGAGTAAAGCAGGGTAACGTTTTTATTCTTATTTATTTATTTATTAGTTTCAGAGCAGATAAAGATCACAGGTCAAGCTCATAAGTCAAGATCATAGAATCATGGCATCTCTCATTGAACAAACTCGTCCTGTGTTAGCTAGAATGAAGAAGACAAATGCATTCGAGAAAGTACATTTTAAATCAAGATGGGCTTTAATATATGTGCACCTGGGATACCTCTAAGTCTGAGAAAATAGCCTAGTTAACATGCAGACATCTGTGTACTTCCATCGATGAAAGAGTTGAGAAAGGTAATGAGAGTGGAGAAAATAATTACTACTACTACTACTACTTCTACTACTACTACTACTACTACTACTACTACTACTACTACTACTACTACTATTATTATTATTATTATTATTATTATTATTATTATTATTACTACTACTACTACTACTACTACTACTGCTACTATATTTTTATATATATTACTTCTTTTCTTCCTCCTCCTCCTCCTCCTCACGAGGAATCCGACTTACATACTGAGTGATGGAATGTCCAACCATTAAATTAAAGGAAAACAAGAATGATAGATAGATAATAGAAAATTAGATTTGACAGATCGATAAATAGACACAGATAGATAAATAGATACATAGACAGGAACTGTATATGGTGATAGAAATGGACAGATAGGAAGATAGGCATTAGGCACAGACAGAGACAGGTAGAGAGAGAAATAAAAGACAGAAACAGACAGACAGATAGAGATAAAGAGAAAGACAGCTGATAAGAAGACATACTACCAGACAGTTAAACAAATAAAAGAAATCCTGGTGATAGGGTAGAGGGTAGATCCGGGCGATAGATAAAGAGTGGATGTTCCGTCGATAGATAGAGATGGAAAAGGAAAATGGGTGGTAATTGGAACCGGGTGATTAATCGATAAAACCTCCAGCCAGAGAGATAAAAAAGACCCTTGTGGTAGATTAAAGAAGTATCTTGGAAAGGTAGATGAGAGAGAGAGAGAGCTTTGCCTACTCTCTCTCTCGCTCTCTCTCTCTTTCTCTCTACACAACCATTCTCTCTTCTACACCCAAATCCTCCTTCTCTCCCCACACCTCTTCGTCCTTTCCCACATCACCCCCCTCCCCAACACATACCGTCCCTCTCTTCACCTCCCCCATCACCCCGTCTCTTCCTAATTTTGCCCCATCCCCTCCACCCCATTCCCCTTCCATCTCACACCCCCTGCACACCTCCCCACTCCCTTCCCCTCCTCTGTCTTTCCGCTCTCCCTCCTCTGTCTCCATCCCTCACTCCTCCCCTCCTCTGTCTCTCCGCTCTCCCTCCTCTGTCTCCATCCCTCACTCCTCCCCTCCTCTGTCTCTCCCCTCTCCCTCCCTCTCCCCCTCCCTTCCCTCCCCCACCTCCATCAATCACGCAAGAAATTAATTATCCAGGGCGATTTTCGTAACCCGTTTGCTGAATAATTGGAACATACTAGTAGTAGCTGGCTGGCTGGATATCTGGAGTTCATGCCAGTACTCACTCCCTTTTCCACGCCTTGCACCATCACCACCACTCTGATCTCCCTCATCAACCCCTCGCACCATCACCATCATCATCACCATCATTATTAGTAGAATTTCCATCACCGCTGGCACCACCACCTTCAACACCACTACCATCACCACTACCACCATCGCCATCGTCACCATCACTATTGCTCTTACTATCTCAATCATCACTCTGACTACCTCGTTCACTATTTCCATCACCTGCACCAACATCACAATCACCATCACCATCACCACCAGTATCACCATTTACTATCACCATCATTATCAACACCATCGCCCCTCCCAATCCTTGCACCACAATCATAACCACCCTTGCACCATCATCACCATCAATATTACCATCAGTCCTTCCAAGCACTGTATCACCACCACCAGAGGCATCCCCATCACCACACCTATCACCATCATCATCACTGTCATCACAATCAATACCACTACCACAGCCAACGTCACCACCACTATCACTCACTAATAGCCATTTTTTAACATTATTTTTTTCGGCAAGTTTTTCCCCTTTCTCTTTTTTTATGGATGTCCCACTCTCCAAGCATTGCTCTCTCTCTCTCTCTCTCTCTCTCTCTCTCTCTCTCTCTCTCTCTCTCTCTCTCTCTCTCTCTCTCATTTATATGGATAGATGGATAGGGAGATACATTGTTAGGACACTCGTAATGAAGGCAATAATACCGGTATATAGATAGATACATAGATTAGATAGAGAGATGGATAGATAGATAGATAAGTGGATAAATAAATTTTTAGGACACTCGTAACAAAGGCAAGTAATACTACATTTAAAGAGAGAAAAGCTAAAACTCCAACAATAGAAAGAGACAAATAAAACGCCCAGACTAGTATAATCTCAGCTTTTAACCTCACCTCATTAGGTCTTCAGTAAATGCAGATTATACAAGGCTGTCCATTAGTGACACTGTTGCTGAATCGCACATTTACTTACGTCCACGCGTTGCAGTTATTTTATGATCAGTGTTGAAAATGACAACGAGGGTGACACAAGACACAACCCAGATATTTATAATGTAAGGCGTTAGTGTGGAGGTTTTTCTGTGTTTGAGGGAGTTTTGTGTGTGTGTGTGTGTGTGTGTGTGTGTGTGTGTGTGTGTGTGTGTGTGTGTGTGTGTGTGATCAGTAAATTATTGTTGTGTTGTTTATTGGTACAAAATCCCTTGCAGTATTATTTGTTGCAGATGTGGGAGCGCAGTCATCTCTCGTTTAAAACTGTCATGAATCTTTTGCAGTGTTACGTACCCTTCTATATCCCTTGCATTATTCATTCGTTGCAATTGAAAAAGGGCAATCACCTTCATCCTTCCCGCGTGTAAGTGTTATCGAAGACTTGTGTTCTGATGTTTTCGTGTCAGGTAGCGCGACGTCCGTGATTAAATAAGTTTACCTTTTACCTGCTACGCCTGGAAGACATTGTGGCAGTCAGGGGGTTTAAAAACGATATGAAATAACTCTGTAAGTATTCTATTATATTTACAATATATACGATAACATCAGCTTGTTTTTTTTCAAATTGAGTGAAATCCTACCAGCTCCCATGAGCTAAAGAAATGGGGGAAGGGGGGAAGGTGGAGTTTTGTGCTAGGTGAGTTATGTTAATCCAGTGGAGGATCGATCATTGCAGGTGGAGGGGGTGGGGAAGGGGTTTGAAAGTAGGGGAGGAGGCTAAGCGCGGGGCAGCATAAAAGCCTACACTTTATAAAAGAAATGGGGAGCAGGTGGTTGGGGTTTGGGTAGAGGATGATATATATTCGGCAGGGCAAAATAGAAATGTGGCGGGGGATAGATGAGATTGGGGTTGAGGAAGGGGGAGTATGAAGAGCTGGAAGGAATATAGACGGTACTAAGCCCACACAACACGGCCAGGAGGGTGAGGTTAGGAGGGGTTGGGAGATTGTAAGAAAAGCGATATAATACAACGCACTTTCTTAATAATGATTGCCCTCTGATGTGTGTGTGTGTGTGTGTGTGTGTGTGTGTGTGTGTGTGTGTTTTGTTTATATTCCTGCCCTGAGCTTCTGTGTATCTAAGAATATCATAGTATACTCTCTAGTCATTACGGCGTCCGCAAATTACAACTAATGTTATGTAAATAGCACACAAGAATCTAACATTATAACGCCTGAGACTTCAATTAGGGTTTTTATTCCGCGGGTATCGAGAGCCCAGAGTATCGGAAGAAATATGTGAAGGGTATTATCTTGCTACTTTATACCGTTATCTTGTAGTGTGGGATTTATATGAGGGCATTATCGTCTTATTTATTGTCGTTATTTCTTAGTGAGGTGTGTTCTTAGGCAAATTTTCTTTTTGTCTGGTCAAGGATGCTTCTGGGATTCGGGAAGATTGACTGTGGCGTGCGGTAGGGAGGGGGTGTGGTAGGGTGTGGGGTTAGGGTGAGGGTGGGAGGAGGGTTGGATTGGATGAGGAAGAGGAAGAAGGAGAGTATGAAGGAGAGAAGATAAAGGATAAGCGCGCACACACACACACACACACACACACACACACACACACACACACACACACACCATGAATAAGCCAAACAAAACTTGCAACTCGTCCCCCAAACACCACTTAACCCTTTGACAACCAGGCGCTAAACACAACCAGTCTGGAGCAGCCTGAATCAACTACGTAAGTGTGTGCAAGGCTGACAGGAAGTTAATGGAAAAGTTTTTGTGCTTTTACCTCTTGATGAACGTCTGGTGGTTCAGTGGGGCTACTCTGACTGGATGCAACAGAAAGGTTTTACTCCGGGGTTTAGGTTTGTTGTTGCTCAGGGATGGGCGACTGGTCACTCTCACGTTAAATATTTGATAACCTAGCCTCAGACACTTACAATCCTGATGAGTCTGTACTGGATGAGATGATGGATGGATGGTTGGATGGCGAATTACTATGAATTCTCTAAAATGAATAAAATTAACTGGTGTAATTATTTTTTAAGAGGCTTAGTTATGTTCACATCGATTTTTTTTTAATGCAGGTAGAAAGAACCAGCGCTTGGGAACCTGGAAATTTGTCTCTTCCAAAGAAAATTGAACAGAAGAAAGAGATGATTAAGATCCTTACGACTGAGATCCTTGGCGACATAACGAAAACCTGGACAGAGGGAAAGAGAGACTGACACAAATAGAGTCAGAGTGAACCAGCTGTGTGTGTGAAGGTCCAGCTGCTTATATTGTCATTCAAGAGAGTTTTTATCCCGGAAGTTCGCTGAATAAAGTGTTTCTGGTGGCAACACGAAATAAATAAATAAATAAATAAGTAAATAAAAGGTATATGAGGAGTTGAGAGAGAGAGAGAGAGAGAGAGAGAGAGAGAGAGAGAGAGGCTAATTTTCCGGGAGTTTGAGCTTCCGACGTCCCAATTACCTAACGAAAAATGATGGCTGGAAATTAGAAGACCGAACCAAGCAATTTTATTCTGTATATTTTAGCCCGAAAAATGCTAATGAAGGCTTAATTGTCTGCATACACGGGGCAGAGATGTGTGTGTATGTGTGTGTGTGTGTGTGTGTGTGTGTGTGTGAGAGAGAGAGAGAGAGAGAGAGAGAGAGAGAGAGAGAGGGAGATGTATATAGATAGCTAGGTAGATAAGGAGAGAGAATGTGTGTGTATGTATGTATGTATGAGCTTGCATGCCTCTTTTTGTGTGTCGTCAACAAGAGCCAACGAATTACCTGACGGAACAGGTTAATTTGTTGTGGAAACCAGCTACAGCGATGACTAGAGGAAAATTACCAGCTCTTGTCTGCTGCTCTTTTCTTCTGCTTTTCCTTACATCTAAATCCTGGCTCTCTCGGTCTTGTTAATCCTTTCAGTACAAGGACGCCAATTCAATATTACTCACCGCTGTCATCATCACCACCGCCAAACATCACATCACTTCCACCACCACCACCACCACCACCACCACCTGCCATCATGATCATCAGCATCACTTCCACCACCACCACCTACCATCATGATCACCAGCATCACCACCTCTTTCACCACCATCACCAGCAACATCATTACCCCCTCCAGTCCCCAAATCCATTACCACCACCTCCATCACCAATAAAATCATCACCATAACCACCACCACCACCCAGCAACCAAAAAACCATCACCACCACCACCACTATCACCACCATCACTACCCTCACTACCGTACTACTGTAACATTACCACCAGCAGCACCACACAAGACTAACCCTAATGTATGACAAGGAAAATCAGCTCGATATAGCCATAAACGTCAGTATATTTCACAAGATGAACCTTAATGTATGAGAGGGAAAACCAGAGTGATGCACCGTAAATGGCTTTGTATCTTGTGATTTACCAAGAGAAGTGTGGGGAGGGAAGAGGGAGAGGGGCTAAGGAGAGCAGATAAGATGGTCCAGATAATTCCTTCAAGTTCCAGTAATTTCTGATATTCGAAGGAAAGAGTTTGGGCCCAAGGAGGGAAAGAAAATTTTAAGAATTCAAATTTCGGTAATGATTTTTTCCCCAGGCATCTGCAAGGAAGAGAAGTAATTAAGAATATCACCAATACTCATCCTTAAACTAGTACAGTGTCATCTTTTCCTATTTATATTTTTCCAGCGACAGAGTTTATACCCCAGGATGTTCAAAGGTACCAATTGCACGCTGCTGATTACGTGATTACTGGATTGGCCTGTTCACTGAAGGGACGGTACTAATAATCATCTCCGAGGTAAATGAGATCTGGGTTCGCATTTCTTTGCAGGAGAAACGAGTGGCCATACCAGCTTACCCCTTTCAGTTCGATGACCTCGTTTTGATTATCTTGCCATCTTCACATGATTTTATTCAGCTAGGGTGAGACATTTTTAGTTTAACCGTCAAATAAATAAACAAACAGTTAAACAGACAAATAAAACACGTCACCGAACTGAAGGGGTAGAACTCTCATTACAGATCGTTTTGTTTCTCTCTCTCTCTCTCTCTCTCTCTCTCTCTCTCTCTCTAAAATATTCACTCTAATTTGACTACGATCTTTTGGTAACTGTATGAGTGAGGACAGATATCTATATACAAAGAATCTTAGACACAACTGAAGCTTAGGAGGGTTTATAAATATGGGACCTGGTTTTGAGAGCATACGGAAAATTTCAGACGTAGATTCCTCGATACAGATTTTAAATTATAGCATACACATTTGATTACTGTACAAGAATTATAGCTTATCAAACTCCTTTTTTATTGTTAACACTCTACGTAAAATTATATATCATTAGTTTTAACACCTTCAGCTCGAGGCGTTCTGTATTCTGTTCTTGCGGTCCAGTTAGCCACATAGACCTGGTAACATTTCCGTGCTTTACTATCCTTGTCCTTTGCCCGTACAGTAGTTAATGAGTTGTAACCTACCCTGTCACAACCAACATCAACGGGGCAAATAGGGCTGTTGATGTTTGTTTTCCTTTGTAGTCCTTTGTAAGTAAGAGTGTGTTTGGCTGGAAGGAGAAGAGAAAGAGAGTACAAGACCGTCCCATGTCGCTTATTCTTCCTACAAAACCAAATCTTAAGGTACAAGAGGAAATTTTTCAGGTCTTACATGAACTTGGCGACAGACTACCTTTCCAGCAATTTTCTGTCGTTACTAAGATGAATTTAAAAGAAGGACAGGGAGGAAATGAGAGTCCAGGAACTTCCCATGTCTGTTTACTCTTCCTGCGAGACCAAATCTTACTTACGAGGGTGAAATTTCCGTAAGTTAGTTTGCGGATCCTAGAGCAGGTGTGGATATGGGAGATATGAGGTGGTCTGGCTGGGTGAGGGGCGGGTTAGTAGTTGTGGCAATAGGTGTGACTTGCAGAAGTTATAATTATGGGGGCTACTCTCTCTCTCTCTCTCTCTCCCTCTCTCTCTCTCTCCTTCAATAGAACATGGTCCCTTACCTTTTTCTCCTTCCTGCTACCTCCCTACCTTCCTTTTCTTCTCAGTCTCTGGCCCTTCTCTCCTTCCAGTCACTCCCTCCTTATTCAGTCACTTTCCCATCATCTCTCTTCACCTCCCTCTCCCCCATTACTCATTCCTCTTCTGTCTTCTCCCCCCTCTTCCCCCTCCCCCTTTTCTCCCTCATCCTTTCCTCTCTCCATCTCCCTCTCCCTCCTCGGTCCCCATCTCTCAGCTTCCTTTTTCTCTCTAATTCTCCTCTCTTTCTCCACCACCAACTCTCCCTCTCTTCCCTCCCTTTCTCCACCCCCATCTCCCTCTTTCTAGCTCCCTCTCCTCACTCCATCTTTCCCCTTCTGCCCTTCGCAGTTCCCTCATCCTCTTCTCATCTCCTCCTTTGAATAAGTAGCCTAAATTATAACCATGCCCGTCACCTCCATCAGCATTAACGTCAATATCTGCACCATTTTTTTGCCATCTGTTTGGAGATTGGCAGGATAAGAAATACCCAGACAATTACACATGAGCCGGTAATGTCCGCTGTAAATTGGGGTGATGGGATGCTAAAGAGGGCACGTCCAATGATGCGATGTTGAAAAAAAAAATTAATATATGAGTTCTGCACTATTCTTACTCTATATTTTGACCCACAGATGTCTTCGCTGTTATTGGCTCACCCTCGAATCTGTCTTGAATCTGACTGTTAAATATCTTGAGAGTGAGCGCTTCTGGTAAAACCTCTTTCCAGTTCAGACAGCCTTGCGACGCGACTTTGTGATGTGATAGTGAGACGGGAACATGTAAGAGAGTACCTTTATATTGAGGTTAAATCTTGCAAAGTCATGTCTCAGGTCAGACAGACTTCGAATGAAACTTAGTAGAATGACAGTAAGATGTGAG
>NC_136977.1:45039824-45124824 GCF_032717465.1 Coenobita brevimanus | reverse complement strand
GTCGCGGGAAGGATGTTGATTTAAAAGGGAGTAAATATAAATGTGAATAATTGATGAAAAGGGATATCAGATCGTTTTTAAAAAGTGTGAAGAGTAATGAAAAGGGAGTAGACGCATGGATAAAATTGTCAAGACCATAATTGGATTCGAAAAAATTATCAATCGGATTAGAAAAGGTGTGAAAAAAAAAAGAGCTTGGACTTGCAAGGAATGAGCAAGAAATGGAAAAAAGGTTGAAATGGATATGAAAAATTTAATGGGGGGTGTGTGATGAGGCGATAAGAGTTTTTGAAAATCATGTTTACATATAAGGAGAAGAGTAGAAAAAGATGAACGTATATTGAAATGACGTGGGAAAGGTCCGCCGAAAAAGTACCCTCCCTCATTTTTGTATTTTTATTATGAAAAGATGGAGGGTAAAGAAAATAAAGAAGTTAATGAAAATGCATATAAACAGGCCAGAGAAAATATATCATCATCATCATCGTTGTCGTCGTCGTCGTCGTCGTCGTCATCACTGCCAGCATCATTATCTTTCGCCATTGTCACCACAGTCATCAGCATTTTCTACAACTTACACTTCCGTCATCACCATTCTCCTCCCCATCACCACCATAATCCTTACTCACCACCACTATCATCACCACAGTCCTCACTCACCACCACCACCATCACCACAGTCCTCACTCACCACCACTATCATCACCACAATCCTCACTCACCACAACTGTCATCGGCACAGTCCTCACTCACCACCACTATCATCACCACAGTCCTCACTCACCACAACCATCATCACCACCTTTCCCAGTAATACAGCCATCAACCATCGTTCCATCTAGGCCCTCATCACCACACCCAGTCATCACCTCCACCCTCATTACCACTCACATACGATGCCACTTCCCGCTGCTTCTGGCATCATTTCTCTCGCTGGTCCTCCACTCATGATGTTCAATTGTGTTCATTTTAATTTACTTACTGTGCCATTATGGAGGAGGAAAATGTTCAGGCCACGGGTGTCAGGTGTTCGGGTTAATTTGGGACAATACCTGGTCTATATTTTCCAGCCATGTCACCTTTAATTTAGTTAGTGTGGGGGGGGAGGGGATTTTTAAAGCCGTTCATATTTATTAACCCATTCAATTCAATTACCTATTTTTTGTTTTTGTCTTTCCCTCTCCACACTAATATATTTAACTAAAGCTTTTTTGATCTGGAGATGTAAAATAGGGAAAATCCGACCGCTCAAACCCCGATCGGTTTGAAAAAAGAAAAAAGGTTAATCAGTGTAAAAAAAAAAAAAAAAAAAAAAAAAGCCTTCGATTATCCCTTCACTTCAAGAACTTTTTCCAAACGTTGAACAAAATCGTCTGGAGGCAGGGAGAGTCAATCAGTAAAACACGTCAGCGGAATGAAAGGGTTAATTGACTTCATGTATTATTGTGGCAATGAAGATTCCTACCTTGTTCGCATTTTTTTGTTTCGATGTCACTTCGGCGTCAGGAGGAAAAATTTTAAAGCTACAGATGTCATATTTTTCACTTATTTATTTTTGTGCTTAGAGATTCACTTGTCCTCGTCATGATTTTCAGTTGAGTCCACTTATTTTTGGCAGTGAATGAGTGAATGAAGTATGGAGAGGCACATGACAAGGATTACACACTTCATATTAAAACTGGCAATCGACGCAGTGACTCGGGTGTATGTGACGAGTATCTGTAACGAAAGCAAAAAATCATTTATGTATATGATTTTACTTATGAGGTGGGATCAGGACTGTGAAAGATTGAATGATGTGTGAATGACTGTGTGACTCTTTTCCGCTGGGCGTGGACTTTGATGGCTCGCTCTCATTTATACCTTTTTCTGTGTTCCTGCATCTCACCTCAGTCCAGCTTTCAGGCGGGAGGTCGGGTTGGAATGACGATGATGATGATGATGATGACGGTGATTAAGAGGATGATGACAGTGATGAGGATGAGTATTAACGGGATGGAGATGAAGGTGATAATTACGATGGTGACAATTGATAATGACAGCCACGGTGATGACGGCATTATCGTAGAAAACTATTAATATTTCTCCTACTTCATTTAACGCAACGAATATTATGAGTCTTCATGTTTACTCCAGATTGCTATACACACTTGAGGTATCGTGGGAAAGGAAAGTGAAACCACAGATGTCAGAGTTCACTGGTTTGCTCTCTCCTTTTTGCTTCGTACATCACTACAAATTGAAACTCATCGCTGTAGCAATTTGTTTTTTTCATTCTGCTCTCTTTTAATTGGTTGCTCTGGCTTCATAGGGAAAATATTATAATCTCATTCATTATAGATTACAGAATGGGGGTAAACTGAATGTAGTTGTTTCATTCAAATTTTTTTCATCAATTTTTATATTTTAAGGTTGAGGGAAAAATAATGAAATTCCCAAGTCTTAAAGTTCTCAGTTTCTTTCAACATTTCACGATAATAATGTACTGTTTTAAGGTTCATTTTTTGCTACCTTCAGACGATTTTATTTAGCCTGGGGAAAGTGAAGGGGTTAGATGAAGCCTGCACTTCCAACATTAATCCCTTCAGCACTAGAGGCTGCCTTGAGACAAACTGTCTGGCAGAAGCGAGTTAAATATTAAAGTGACCTCCCGGGGCTTGAGGAGTTAATCATCACTTAGACTCTGACTTACTTAATCTTTAATTTGGGGAATTATTTTAATACCACCAGTGTCAAAGTACGTAGACTAATTTTTTGCTCTACTCATATTATTCAGTCAGGTTTATTTGGCATGGTGTCGCTAGAAATAAACTGAAACAACATATGTTCAGAAGATTTTCCATAACAAGCGAAAATTGATATGGTTTTTCGTTTAATTTATGTACGTTGGCCTAATTAAAGCGATATTCAAACCTTGGATGTCAATATTTATCTCCTATGACTTTTACTTTCACTTACCTATTGTGGCATTTTGTAAATTATGATGAAACATCTGGAATAAGAGCTCTCAAGTTTTGTGCACTTTGGCCTCATAAGAAATGAACTGAAGCATTAGTTATCAAAGATTTTTTTTTGTTTTTGTAGTTTATGCTTGATTTTTATTACAATTTTTTTCCTTAGCATCGTATATATAACTTAAAAATTCTTCGTTTTTGAGTTCCGTATTTATTTATTTATTTACTTATTTATTTATTATAGTAATGGAGACGATTTTTTCTCAAGATATTTAACTTCTTACGGCATCTTGAATTAATTTTGAAAGCTCGAATGTCAGAGTCCCCCATTTTGAAGTCGCAGAGTAATTTAGCCAACACACAGACCTCTTGACAAAAGCTACCTGGTAGTAACAAAGACTCATTGCTTTTTGCTCTTCTTGATTTTCACCTTTATATTCTTTGACATCACTGAAATACGACTGCAAAAACACGGATGACAGAGCTGTCGGGTTGCTTTTTTTGGTGGGGAGCAACGCTGAAAACTAGACGCGGATCTTGCTGACGTCAGGGGGTGAGGTTTGTTTAGCAGCTCACCCTCTTCCAGTAACCACACCCATCCACCTATCCCCTGTCATCCACCCATCCCCTACTATCCACCCATCCCTTGCCATCCACCCATCAGCCAGGACCTCCCAAACCCTCGTGACCCACACCCACACAGTCTCTGTCATTCACCCATTCCTTTCTGTCCACCCATCAACCACACCTACCCATCCCTTGCCACCCCTCTATCAACCACACTCATCCACCCATCCCCTCCCATCCATCCATCCACCCCCATCCAGCAACCACACTCACCAACCCATCCCCTGCCTTCGACCCATCCATCCATCCCCACCCATCAACCTCACTCATCCACCTATCCCCTTCACCCATCCCCTTCCACCCATCCATCCCCTCCAATCGTCTGGTTTGGGCATTTTTTCTGCTGTTAGAAGGCCCACAACTCGTGGCTAATGATGCTGGATTACTTCATGACGTGGTATCAGGTCAGAATTATGAACACACCACACTTTCCTTGCCACAAACCCGAGAAATTAGTGATAACCCAACAACAAGAGGTTGGCTAGAGTGTGAAACATGTTGACGCGTTGCCTTATAGAGACTGAACCACTTGTGTATTATTATTATTATTATTATTATTATTATTATTATTATTATTTTGCCACGGTCAGACGATTTGCTCAGTTAAGAAAATCCCCTTAAGTTAGATTTTTTTTCCTTGGACCACAGGAGGTTTCACAGAGCCGGGTAGCCTAAAATCGTCTAGGGTTGGCAGCTGCAAGACTGAATAGACAGGTTATCCTCTGAGATTTTGAGAATGAAGCTAGATCATTGTCTTATCCCCCAGAATTCGGCCAGTTTTCTAGTGGCGAATACAATCGTCCGGTTTTAGATAGATTAAAATAGACACCTCTCTCCCTTGAGGCTTAATGGTCTTGGGTCCCTCTGAAATTAATTAAAATCTCCAGGTGTTAATTAGAAAAGAAGTACACAGAAGATGGTGTTAAGAAAGGGAGGACTTTTTTTTTATGTACTCTCAGATACCAGTGGAGTAAACACAAGCGCGGTATTTTGGGCCGGCCAGGGCAGGAATTTCGCTGTGGAACGTATTACATGAGCCATTTTGACGTCTCATTTAAATTCTACCTATTTTTTCGGCATGTCTATAGAGTTAAGGCCAGACAGTATATGAGGTAAGTGTGCATAGTCATGGTGTCACCCACGGCCTCCTTCTCTCCCTGCATGACAACCCCCCCTTTTTTCCTTCTCTCATGACCCCTCCCTTCCTTCCTTATGACCCCTCCCTTCCCTCATATGACCTCTTTCCCTCCAGCCGGACATTCCTTCTCATGAGCAACATCCCTTCTTGCCTCATAATCCCCCTCCCCCTGTCTGTGTTCCCTTCCTCCCTCCCGTCTCTTACGCTCATGACTCGCTTCTTCCCCTGATGACCCTCGTCCTCCCTCTTCACCCTCCTTCCCTCTTCACCCCCCCGTCTTTGTTTTCCGGGAGGTGTTAGACTGCGACGTTGTGTGAAACTGAACGCCGTAAAATGATGCTGCGTAATAATAAGGGCAATCCATTAACCCAGCTTATAACTCAGTTTGTCAGTTATAAACCATCACTTCGTCGGCGTTGTCATCGTTATCGTCATTATATGATTCGTATATTAACAATATGATATATATATATATATATATATATATATATATATATATATATATATATATATATATATATATATATATATATATATATATATATATATATATATATATATATATATATATATATATATATATATATATATATATATATATATATATATATATATACTATATATATATATATATATATATATATATATATATATATATATATATATATATATATATATGGAATGTTCATCTTTTAATCACTTCAGTCAGGTCTTTCCCAGGCAAGTAAAATGGTCTGGCTGTAGCAAGAATAAAATGGCAAAAATTATCTCACCGGAATGGGAAAAAAATGAACATACTGTACATAACGAAGTTGTAATGCCATGACCTGAGGAAACCCAGAGCCAGACAAAGTTACTGTACTGTACTTCCTGAATGTCTCCGGAGATGAAAGGCTGAAGGATGCCCCAGCCTCTTAACAGCGGTAGTGGTAATGCAGTGGCTGACGAGTGGCTGGCCTATTCCGGCTTCGATTTCTGGGGCAATTGAGTCGATTCACAAGGACAACAACAGTATAACTGAGACTAGGTCATAACCGGTCCCATGAAAACATTTTTGACATTTCCCATTTGTCCAGTGAGCAGTGTAACACGATAAAAATATGTAATGGAAGACTCAGTGTAACGTGAACTAAAAACCTCACTATAGGTGGAGCGAAAAACAATGTTGCATCGAGGCATCCATCTTCACACCGCGAGGCAGGTTTCATAAAGAACAGTAATATTGTCAAAGTGCAAAACTGCCCTCAAAATGAACCGCTATCACCATCATCCTAAACCCATTACTCAAAAATAAATGGCAAAAACTGTATATTAACCCTGCGTGAAACTACCCCAGAGAGAAATGAACTAGCATCATCATCATCAAGCTCCTGCCAACCCTGTTACTCTCTCGTCAATAGCAAGAACAATATATCCGTCGGCCGTAAAATCGCCATCACAAAAGCAGTTAAACATAATGATATAAACAATGCATTAACCTAGCGTAAAATTTTTCCTTCGTATCAAAAATGTTACGCTTTCAAAATCAGTGTCACGTTTGTAATTTATCGCGTCTTTTGTTCCCAGGACAAAGGAGGCGCTACCAGGATGGACGAGAGAGAGAGAGAGAGAGAGAGAGAGAGAGAGAGAGGAGGGGGAGGAGGTTGACTGTGTCTGCCGAGTCCAGAATGAGGGAGAGAGAGGGAGGAGGAGGGGGGGAAGGAGAGGAGAAAAAGGGTAAGGGAGAGATGATGTAGGGAGGAAGAAAGAAAAGAAAAAGGTGGAGTGGGGAGGGAAGGGGCTTAAAATATTTTGCTGGAAACACAGTGAAAGGAAAAAGGGGGGAGTAGGGATGTGGAGGGAAGAGGAGGTAGGATGAGAAGGAGAGGAGATTAGAGGAGGTATGGAGAGGAGAGGAGAGGAGAGAAGGAGAGGAGAAAGAGCGTATTTGGTGGTGAAGAGGAGAGGCAGGGAGAGAAGGTGGGAGAGGGAGAAGATAACTGGGTGAGGTGAGGAATGGAGAGGTAAGAACTCGTAACTCGTAATTATCTCCGTTGGGGATGGACGAGAGAGAGAGAGAGAGAGAGAGAGAGAGAGAGAGAGAGAGAGAGAGAGAGAGAAGGCTGGAGGAAGGGAGGGGTTGACTCAGACTATTTTTCTTGAGCCCACGATGAGAAGGAAAATAGAGGTGGAAAGAGGGGGGGGGGGAAGGGAGCAAGCCATCTAGGGGATAGAGGAGAGGAAAGAGGAAGAGAGGGAGGGAGGGAGGGAGGGGAGAAGGGAGAGGTAGAGAGGTGCAAAAGAGAGGACCGAATTAAATGGATTGCGAAGTGTGTGAGAGGGCTGCGGAAGAGGAAAAAGAGAGGTGATAAGAAAGAGGAAAGAAGAAAGGAGGTAGGAGAGGGAGGGAGGGGAAAACAGACGAGAAGGAGGGGTGTAGGGAAGTGGAAGAGGTCAAGTGAAGTGGAGTGAGAATCGTGACACCACTTTTGCTGCGTCCACGAGAGGAATGGGAGGGGGATGAAGGGGGGAGAGGGGAGTAGGGGAGGATAGGGGAGGGGAAAACTGGAATGTCGGAAAGGAGGGGACAGGGGAAGCTGAGATGAGGGAAGGAGAGAGGGAGGGGAGAAGGGAAATATGGGCCCTGAGGGAGAGAAGGGGAAATACGGGTGGGAGAAGGAGGAGAAAGGAAAAACGGAGAAGGTAAGAAAGAGAGGGGGGGGGGGAGGAACAGGGTTGGACACGAGTATAGGAAGATGGGATGACTGAGGAGATGGGAGAGAGGACAAGGTTGAGAGATAAGTGCTCACATTCTTACTAATGTTATTGTCACTTCAGGACGTCAACTCGTTCCTTGTCAGGCAATTTTAACTTAACATTTGCACAGAAGCTAAAATTAATCTCCTTTAACTCCATCACTATCTTGCAAAGTATGAATAAAATCGTGTGTCTATTGCATGAAAAAATAAAATAACATACTGAATAAGTAAGCAGATGTTGTTTCTCAGTCTTTTACTACGAGACGATTTTATTAAGCTGTATAAAAATCGTCCAGGGAATACATACTGTAAATAATATAGAATGTCATTGTACCGAAAGAGTTCAGTTTCTTAGGTAAGGTAGTTTCTCGTTTTACTTTCACGTTAATTATTGTGGGTAAAATAAAAGTGTGTCTGGCAGCGAAGAGGGTGACTTGCAAGGTGAATAAAACACACTGGTGACTTCTACACACACACACACACACACACACACACACACACACACACACACACACACACACACACACACACACACACACACACACACAATCAATCAACGCCATCTATTAACCATCTCCCTTACTACAGACCAAGCACAGGCGCCACTTCTTGATTGAAACCCCACGTAATAGATTCATGAACCAGATTTAAATACATCCTGCGATAATGGATGACGGGAGCAAAAAAAAAAAAAAAAGAAAGAAAAAAGAAATCCAGTACCGAGGCAAGGAACACTGTCCAGTTTTCTTGGAGGGGGGTTATGAGGAGGGATAGGGGGGGTTGGGGTTGAAAGGGGGATGGGGTGGGAGTTTGATAGGGGTGGGGGTGACGGTGGAGGGTTTGGGGTTGATGATCGATGGGGTAACATAATAATAATAATAATAATAATAATATATAATAACAGTCGTAGTAGTAGTAATAGCAGTAGTAGTAGTAGTAAGAAATTAATTGGCTGGGCGGATGGTAAGCAGATTAGGCTAGGACGGTGATGCGTGGTGAATCAGGACAGAACGAGTACACCCTGTTTAAATGAACCGTCTAATCTGGCTTGTAAAGGCATTCTAGGTCGGTTTGTATGGGTGTAGTAAGCAGTTAAACCAAATCTCCCAGAACATCAAAAACGAGACTGAGAGGAGAGTAAGCACGCGTCACTCTCGTCCACCTGCTGTCTTACGATGCAGGTAATGCCCCAGCTGCAGTGCCGGCAGTGAAAATGATGCAGTTGCCCCTCCATAACCCCTGTTGCTGTGTGTGGCCCCCTAGCTTTATGGTACGGCCCCCTACGGATCTAACCTCCTCCTCCTCCTCCTCCTCCTCACATCTTTCACTTACTGCTTCTTTACATTTTTTCTCTGCTTCATCCCTCTCCTCTTCATCCTTGGTCCTCATCGCCTCTTTCCTGCTCACCCATGCTCTTCACGCGTCTCCTCTTCATCTGTTCCCTTTATACCGTCTCTTGTTCTCTTTTCCACATCTCTCTTTTTCACCTCTCCCATTGGCCAGACCTCTTTCCGCCCCTTCACTCCTCTCTCCATCCCTTCTCTTCAACCCTTCTCTCCATCCTTTCTCTCCAACCTTTCTTTCCAACCTTTGTCTACAACCTTTTTCTTTGACCTTTCTCTCCAACCTTTCTTTCCAACCTTTCTTCTCTCCCTCCAGGTTCCCTAATTACCTCCTCTCTCTCTCTCTCTCTCTCTCTCCCTTCTTTACCTGTGTATCCGTCCACACTCCCTCACGCCTTCCTACCTGCCTTTCTTCGCATCACTCCTACAACAAATACACAGTACTCTTTTCACCTTAAGTTGACCCAGATTTTCATCCTTTGGTAGCTTATTTCACGTAGCTCAGTGGCAGAAAAAGACAATACTTCGGCTTTATATCCTTTGCACAGTACTTCTTCGTGAACAGCATCATATTCTAGTCTTAATCTCTTGTTACAGCTCAGCATTGAAGATGGAGTGATAGCAGTTTTAGGCCAAGTTTGAGTAGAAAGATTATAGTTTCTAATTCGCTCCCTCAAGCTATTCGACGTCTCCCTCTTCAAATGTGGAGTTTACCTGGCATTAAATTGGGTCTCAGGTGTGGTTAGCAATATCCATCTCTCACTTTATTATTGTCCAGATACCGCCGGATCCAGGGGCCATATTTAAAACTTTTCATGCCTTTTAGTTACGTATGGAGGTCGCTTTTTAATACTTTCACGCAGACTTGTAAAGCCACCAAACACATAAAAATCGAACGAGAGTGAATGAGAACGTCAAAGGTTGGACCAAAAGAAAGGATTCATGATGGTGTTTAACTTTTGGGGGAATTTGTTTATGGTTAAAATTGGTTAAGATCCTTTGTGAATGCCTCTCCATAGAAAAATCTCGTAAAATCTAGTGACAGGACTGACCATACGTTCCTCATGGAGGGTTAGAAGGTTTGAGTGATTATAGTCTTTCTTGCTCTCAATCTGTTTTTGCTGTCAGTCTGTTTTTCGCTATAAAGTCTTCAGTGTAAACAGTAATAATAATAATAATAAAAAGAAAAAGAATAATAATAGTTTCCGTTATTCTTTCCTTTTTTTTCATAATATCTCATCAGTTTGAATGCCAGTAGTCTTCTTGTTCTCTTATAACTCACTTTTCTCCAGTACTTTTTTGCAATAAGCCATCAGTTTGAATAATAATAGTTCTTTGTTTTGTTTTTTTCCTCCGTCTTTTTTTTTTCCCTTCTTTTACTCCACCGATTATGCGGTCAGTTAGCATAATAATAATCTTCGTCCCTTTTTTTATCCAGCTGTCTTTTTTTTCTCTCGTTCTTTATTGTCCAGGTTTTTGCTGTTTTGTTCATGTTTTTCTTCTTGTTCATGTTCTAGTTGTTCTGGTGTTCAGTGTCATTCTCGCAGATTTTCAAGCACTAGTAGCTGTTATCTCACCACTGTCTGTTTATCTATCTAATGTCGTAAGGGGTGGTCACGGACAAATCGCCTCCATGTCGCCCTGTCCCCTGCCATTACCCTGCCCATCCCTCCAACACACACCCATTGTTCTCGTGTTAATTATTACGCACTTGCTTTTCTCTTGTGATGCTTTGGAAATTTAGGATACGTTCTCTGCTTAGTGGTATGTTGTCCGTTCTCTCGTCTAACACGTCAGTCTATCTATCTATCTATCTAACTAACACGTGAAAGCATTTTATGAAGTGTTAAGTAGAAATTCATAGGGAGAACATCAATTTTCTTTTCATTCCTTAAATTCAATGCTTGAGCGAAGAGACCGCTCTAATCAGTGTGTGTGTGTGTGTGTGTGTGTGTGTGTGTGTGTGTGTGTGTGTGTGTGTGTGTGTGTGTGTGTGTGTGTGTGTGTGTGTGTGTGTGCGCGCGCGCGCGCGCAGAACTGTTATAGAACAGCTCCGTCAAGCAGACCATAATCCGAGCAACATCGTGCATGAAGTTTACCAGCCCCTCATCCTTCCCCCCTCCCCCAAGCCCCCCACTAATACCCCCCTCCAGACCCCCACCTTTACCCCCCTCCAAGCCCCCTATCCTCCCCCCTCACACACCTGTCTCTCCACCCATTTAGTCGACTGCCCCCCTTATAAGTATCTGAGGATTCTTACTGCTTATCGTTTTAGGTCCTTCATCTGCCTACGTCACTTTGGTTGTCTCTCTTTTGTCTTCTTATTGTATCCTTCTTACTGTTCCTGCCTTTCTTTGTTTCTCTTCCTCTGTTCACTGCCTTCTGTTTCCTTCCTTCTGTTTCCCTTCTGTTATGCCTTCATTGTTTTTGTCTTTGTAGCAGTGAAGGGTTATCTCGTATTTTTCATTCCAATTTTCACTGTAGTTTGGATGTGACGAGTTTGGTAGCAGTATGAGTGAAAATCTAAAATCAAGCAATCTTTAACACAACTTAGACTCAAGAAAGTATATGATTATGAAGAAAAATGTATGATCAGACAATCTTCAACAAAACTAAGGCCTGAGAAACTGTATGAACGTGGCACCTGGTCATCTCAACATCCATGTTTGTGGGCGGGAGAGAGTGTTGTGGTCAACATAAACCCATCCAGGTTATGGTGGTGGACAACATGCCGTGCAGGTGGATGGCTTTATTAGCCCCGCATCTGTCGCCTCACACACAACACACAGTAACATCACTCTCATTAACTGCACCTGCCTGTTGGTCCAGCCAGACACGCCTGCAGCTAGGCAGATTCTTCCGTTCTTCGGCTATGGGAATAAAGTGTTTTCGACTTTTTTTTTTTTTTTTTGCATTTTTTTTAACTTAATCCAACTGTTACAACATGTGCCTCTTACGATTATTTATACGGCCTTGTAGTGGCTAGAATGAATTTTAGAGACATCATATTGATGGGGTAAAATGAGTATGCTTCATACTCTCCACTATGGAAGTTATCTCATGAGATAATAAAATTTGTTTATTGCTGACAAGAAAATGTTTTTGATCAAGAACTACAAGCAGATAGAAGATACAAAGAGAAAATCAAAGCAAGACGAACGTAAGACGTACCTGTGCCGCTGCTGGATTTCGGCAGGTCATGCCTCAAAACACCATCATTTGTCACCATCACTCAGCCATGCTCTGTAATTCGCAGGGAGAGAGTGATTTCTGTCTAGCCCTTACTTCCATCACCCATTTCACGTTTCCACGATGATGACTTCATTATTGAACTTCGTGCAACTCATTCTCACCTTCCACCAGTGGTGGCTCTAAAACTGGTAGCGACAGCATCTAGCCTTGTTGTGCGAGGCTGTCTGAAGAAAATTTACTCACCCACAGTTTCCCTGATGTGGCAGAACGTCAGGTCTTCCGTGAGTATGTAGTGGAACGATGTGACCCTCCAGATGGCGGGAGCGCAGGCATAATATAACACCACCCCTCATCCTGATCATCGAGTTGCAGCAAGCTGTCAGAATATAATGATCCATCGGATCACTTAAACTCTCTGAGTGGTTTCAGCCCACCTTGCTGCTGCAGTCAGCTTGTGTGTTGTGATGCACCAGATTGTAAAGATACCAGGAGACAAATATAGTCCCGTCAGCCTCGCCTGTCTTCAGTCATGAGTGTCATCTCCAGCACCCCGGCTAAGTACTGGAACTTGATCGACTGTAGAGACTGATATCACCACAGAGGCAGTCCAGGCCACACTCTTCCTCCAGTGACCCCAGAACGAGAACAAGGGGAACTAAATCACAAGAACATCACACTCGCCCTTACACTGCCCTTCAGGTAATTTGCACCACGTTTAATGGCCACTTAGACAATACCTGCAGTTTCCACCACAATTTCTATCTCCACGCCATCCTGCTCTTACCTCCTCATTCCAAATCCCGCCTACGCCTCGTCGTTTACATCATCATCACTACCACCACCAGCTCCCTTGCTGCACTGAGTCTCCATTAATAAAACATTTCTGTGCATCAGTTAACTTCAAGCCATCACCGTACACAAAATCGGCCTGAACACGTAGCCTCAGCGAAGACATGTACACCATATTCACCTGTTCATCTTGTTCATCTCGTTCACTAACTTGAGACGACCGGAGGTTTTTGGTTTTTCTGAGGAGTTGATATCCTGAGAGTTACTCGTCCCGGGTTATGTCTGGGTATGATAAAATTACAGGCAGTTATACGGAGTGGTTTAAAAGGAAATTTGTAGTTCGATATTACTTACGGTCTGTCGGACGCATTCCCACGTTGTAAAAAGGAAAAAAAGAGAAGAAAGAAAGGAGGGAAAAAATACAAATTGAATTAAAAGCCTGATGGTCTTATCTGATCTTAAACTAATTGCAAGTTTATCGTCGAGATCATTCTGGGAGGCACGCTAAGTAGCCTCGTAATTCTTGTTTTATGTGTTTAGTTCTCTGTCTGCCTGTCTATTGCTGTGTTTGTCCATTTATCTGTCTGTTTTTCACAAAAAGGTCCCTATAACTCTTTCTCAACCAGTGAAACTATAGATGGATATACTGTATATATATATATATATATATATATATATATATATATATATATATGAGAGAGAGAGAAACTCAGTCGAAGGATTAAAGTGTTCTCCCGCATTATCTCATCTGTGATCGAGGAGTTGCATAATGCTCACTGACCCCCAGCTGAAAGAGAGAGAGAGAACGAGAATATTAAGATTAAACTATTCTCCCTTTTCTCTCTCTCCTATCTCCTCTCTTGCCTAATACCAACCCAATACCCAGCCAGCTGCCATCCCTTCACCGATACTCATGCTGATTATTAGGAAACCACCCTTGCAAAACCACAGCCATGCAGCCCAATTGTATCCCAGTAACAGCGTCTTGATCAGGGTCGATGGTGAGTTGGGTGAATGGATGTGTGACCTATTACGAATCAGTGGCTCTGTAATGAATGGATGTTTGAGCAAGCTGGAGTGAATGCATGTTTGATCTGTTTTTAGTGATTGGATGTATGATGTGAGTGGTCAGATGTAAGGACTACAGTATAAAGAATGATGAAAAATAGTCTTCGACCTGTTTTGAACGTGTATGTGTCTTGTCTCTTGGTACTGTGATCTGCCACCGATAATCCAAGTTTTACATACATTCGTACCCAGAGAAAAATAAAATAGTTCTTGAAATTTAGTCTACTCATGTTTTAGGTAGAACTGATAGGCATTCTGGGTGTTTTCGAGGCTGCCAAGTTGAGTAGATTTCACTTGTGTACCTCGCTTGATTAGTCCAGCATCCATCGCGTCTGAGATATTCATGATGGATAAACAAGATGGACCTCGGGGCATAATTGAGTTAATGAATGATGAAAGATGGGTGGCAGGTGACGGGGAGGGAAAGTGGGAGGGAGAGGGGTGGAGAGAGAGTGAGGCTGATGGAGGAATGATGACTGGGAGAGAGGGAAAGAGAGGAGGAAGGGGGAGAGGAAGGGTGTGACGGGGAGGGAAAGTGGGAGGGAGAAGAGTGGAGGGTGAGTGAGACTGATGGAGGAATGATGATTGGGAAAGAAAGAGAGGGGGATGAGGTGAGAGAGTACGTAGGGACAAAAGGAGTACAAAAGAAAGCAAACAGGTGACAAGATGGGAGAGAGAAATATGGAGGGAGAAAGAGGGATGTGACAGACAGGAAGAGTGAACATGGAGAGAGAGAGAGAGAGAGAGAGAGAGAGAGAGAGAGAGACTTAATCAAAAGTGCTCATCTGTGGCTAAACATACTAGTGTACCTTGATCCATAACCTTAAACTCTCATCCATCTGCACCAAAATCGAATAATTTCTTCTCGGACTCATACAGTGACAGGTACAGTCGGCGTCAGAAATCATGGCCCTTCCCCTGCCTCTCTCTGCACGGACCTTGAAAATCAGTATGGCGTTTCGGCAGCAAATGACGCTTAGGACACTGATCTGAGGCCAAAGGAGGTCCTCAGTGTCGGTGGCTGGAGATTCACGACACTGATCTTTTTAGGTATATACATGGAAGCAGGAGAGGTGACAGAATTTTTGATGCCGATTGCACACGGCAAACTTTATCTAAATTGGTTCAGGCGTTCATGAAATTTTTTGTCCGCATACATATAAACATAGAAACTAAGTCAATTACAGCAGTTACCCTGGCATAGCAAACAGACAGAGAAATAAACAGTGAAGAAGAGGGTGAGAGATTAATGAGGAGAGGAGACTGATGAAGGTTGTTGATTGGAGGGTCGAGTAAGTAGGGTGGTTGGTAGGAGGAGAAGGGGAGGTCAGTTCAGTCAGATGCTTGATAAATAGGCCTTAATAGCGACGTAATAACCTTTAATCGACGGGGTAGCGGCCCTGATTAGGTAGAGAGGTGAGGGCGGAGGAGGGGGTGAGGGCAGGGGTTGAGGAGGGGGTGTTGGTGGGAGCTGGGGAGGGGGTGAGGGTGGGGGTTGAGGAAGGCGTGTTGGTGGGAGCTGGAGAGGAGGTGGAGGTGGTGGGGGTGCGGACAGAAATGGATTGTGTGTTGTTCGGAAAGAAAGAATGAGAGAGAGCGATGGGTAGAAAGGGATGTTTGGAGAGAGAGAGAGAGAGAGAGAGAGAGAGAGAGAGAGAGAGAGAGAGAGAGAGAGAGAGAGGGAGGACAATCGGGTAAAAAAACAAAAAAAGAGAGAGGGTGAGAGAAGCACACAAACACAGTGGAACGCTTATCAGTAGGTAATGAATTCAAAAGGTACAGCTGAACCTCCCACAAGAACCCTACGGTGAACCCTGAGTATGAACCACTGAACCTCATAACAAGCCCCTCATTTGTTGTTGTTGTTGTTGCACTAAGGACATCTGGACATGAACCCGGTGGAATGCAGGCTGAAGTTGGCCCTTTTCTGCAGTCCACCATCCTCCTTTCTCGGAATAGGGAAGGAGCTGAGGGACGTTTGTGTAATTAGATAGCAGAGCAGCCTAGTTCTGTCGGTGCCCCCCCTGAAGGCGCCCCTCTCCACCACCAAAACCTGTACTGTGAACCCCAGATGAGGAACACCAGAAGAACCCCCCTAAACTCTCGACACGAACCCAGGGAGATGCGTATCACCAAGAACCGCACCAGCAGGCCGGCTAATGAACCACCTTACATCACGGCTCACAACAACACAACGACCCAGTATGACGGATAATGAGGTGGGCTAATGAGGATGCCGGCCCGGAGCACCATCACTAACGAGGTGTGAAGTCATTAGATTCGTATAATGATGGGGTTATTATCCTGGCCACTGTTATTATTTAATCATACTTGCTGATTACATCTCTCAGCCCCGAGACTGAAGTGCGTCTTAGGCTTAATCTCCTCTTATCTCCTCCAACACCATGGTACAGTACCTTGCTGCATCAGGAATGTGGTCCATAATTACCCGAGATTGTAAGTGTAGCACTGTTAACGCCTGTTGCTCTCAGAAAGATTTTTACATAGATAGATAGATAGATAGATGGATACAGATAGATAGATAGAAATAAACATCACTTAGGAAATTTTCTTCAAATTATTGCCTTCCTTGACATTTGTTCATTATAATGATGATGATATATACAGATAGGAGTTGTACATCACTTATATAAAATTTATGTTTAGTTTTTCCTAGACATGGGGTTGGTAGGATCCAGAAGCAGGAAGCAACATATAACACGCAAAATCAGGAACATAATACGCCACGCTTCCATACACTCATCATGCAAACCATCGAAGTTCCCGGCACAACCACGCAAGAGAAACCGTCTGCATTTTTGTTTCACGTGATCAAGTCCCTCACATGACGCCTCTAGGATAGAGCCATTGCACTGGCAATCAAGAAAAAAAAATAACTGGGGGAAGGGGAAGTAATGGCACAACCCTTGTTATGTCGTGGTCATACGTACTTCATCCATCCAATCCTGACACCATCATCATCATCATCATCATCATCATCATCATCATCATCATCATCACCAGCAACAGCATCCTAACCTTAATTTCTGCCTAAGATATGACGAAAGGATAAGGAAACTTGGTGAGGATAAATGAATTCACGGATAGGGTCGGTGTTTTCTTCGTATCTATGTAACCGCCTCTCTCTCTCTCTCTCTCTCTCTCTCTCTCTCTCTCTCTCTCTCTCTCTCTCTCTCTCTCTCTCTCTCTCAACTGCTGGTTACCAAGGAATGCGCAGTAAGAGTGTGCAGGCGGTGAATCGTGATGCGCAAGTCCTGTCATTTATACGGCGGC
Organism: Coenobita brevimanus; assembly: GCF_032717465.1. Classification (NCBI taxonomy): domain Eukaryota; kingdom Metazoa; phylum Arthropoda; class Malacostraca; order Decapoda; family Coenobitidae; genus Coenobita; species Coenobita brevimanus. The sequence continues at coordinate 45,107,681 of NC_136977.1, read as the reverse complement.
CGCGTGTGTCCTGAAAGAGAGAGAGAGAGAGAGAGAGAGAGAGAGAGAACTAATCTCACGGTCGGTTTTCGAGTTAAGACAAATTTTATCAGGCTGGGAGAATGACCTTACCTTGTTCGCTTCATTTTCTCCTTTTTCTTTAAATCACTAAATAATCCCTTTTGCATAAACTGGCTTGGCGGATTTATATTTCTTTATTCACTTTCGTTTTTAATATTGTCATGGGCTTTGACACGCTAAATACCTGTCATGTTCTGTTGTATCATGCCGAAGCCCAAAATATTCTGTCTAGTGAGGGTGTATGGAGAGGTTTATGTGTAAAAGTGATGTTGTGGAGTGGCAGTGTTTGTGAGAGAGAGAGAGAGAGAGAGAGAGAGAGAGAGAGAGAGAGAGAGAGAGAGAGAGAGAGACTGTTTGCATACGTGATGGAGTGAATCTGGAAAGTAAACTAGTGTGGGAGAACATTTGTAAGGACGCACTGTTTTACCCAGTCACACCATCGTTTTTATTACCTTTATTGTTCTTTCCATCTGTCTACCTATCAAAGTATCTTATCTGTTTTTCTACCCATATACCTACCTACATACCCTTATCTCTATCTTTCTACCCACCAATTTATCTTTTATCTTTTTCTACCTATATACCTATCTACGTACTCTTGCCTCTATCTGTCTGCCTATCCATTTATCTATCAGTTTTTCTACGTGTATACCTACCTACGAACCCATATCTCTATTTGCCGACCTATCTATTTATCTATTTACCAATCTACGTATAACTGTTTATCTGTCTATCTGTCTGTCTATTGTCCGAAATTACATACTATCAGGGGTGACCTCGACAGAAGAATTTCCTGCCTTTACTTTCCCCATTATATTCTGTGACACTCCTACTTCCCACGACACACCCCTCTCCCTCACATACCCTTACACTTTATCACTCGACATGGTTCTTAGTGTCTCTCTCTAACCATCCCACTCTCATAAACTCCTAGTCAGTCTCTCACTCTGTCATGACCTTAATTGGGTCAGGCAAAATACTGAAACAGAGAGAGGAAAGTAGTAGGAATGTCAGCACAGAAAATAATGGGCCTCACAGTTATTCACACATCACTCAAACCTTCGAGATCTTACCTCCACCTCACAAGCAGAACAAATAAATCACTATATTCTGTGTATTGCTGCTTGACTTACCTAAGCAACAGCAAAAAAAAAAAAAAAGAAAAAGGAAAAAAAGAAAGAAAGCCGTTTTCACTGTCCGTGTGGCAAATGCACCGTGACGAATACTTGGTGCATTTTGGTACATCGACTTGTATTATATTTTAAGATCTGGCCGAGTGCATTCCATATTCTAGTCACTTAAAATTCCTGTGTGTGTGTGTGTGTGTGTGTGTGTGTGTGTGTGTGTGTGTGTGTGTGTGTGTGTGTGTGTGTGTGTGTGTGTGTGTGTGTGTGTGTGTGTGTGCAGTGACGGCGGTGGTAGTGAGTGACGTGCGTGGACCTCTGCTTGACCGCCGTGTAGTGACCGCCCGTGGAGGAGGGGACCGGGAGCAAAAGGTGACTGCTTATGCATTTACCTGGGGTGGGTTAGGCTGGGGGGACAGTGTTGGTGATTGCTTGTACACAGGGACGGGAGGACGGAAGAGGTTCAGGATAGATGTAAACTTCATTAATTCCTTACAGCTCGTGGACATACATTGCATCTTTGGCTAAGTAGCAGCAGATTATATCATTCAGCAGACCATCTCGGGGGGAAATGGTAAAACCCTTCAGTACGGTGACGTCTTTTTTTATTATTCTGGCAAACACCAATGTAATTCAACTTCGTCTTTGGGGTGCGGCTCCCGATAGTGAAGGGATTCCTTGTAAGAATTTTGAACGCCTTACACAGCTTTTTTTCAGGGTCTACCACACCCAACCACACTGCCATATCAGTATATTAAGAGTGAAAGTGTGTGACTTGGGCGCCGTTTGTGTACCAGCTAACCTCCTTTCACGTCTATGGAGACTGGCTGTAGAGAGGCATTAGAGGTGGTCGCGTGCGGGGCGATGAATGATGTTGACTTAGGCCTGGCGGTGCGGTGCGAGACGCTGACGGTGCAGTACCCAGGGCTGAGTTGAAAAGTCTGTCTGAATGATGAATTGAGGCGGGCACAGAGGGATGACTGGCGGATTGGCTGCTGGGACCCTCCATATTCAAACTGCGAAATCTCATCATTTTGTTTTCATCTGCATTCTCACCACATCTCCAGAATACCTGAGTCTACCCCTACACATCACATTACTATTGCATTCAGTTTCTAGCCGACCTCTTAAGTTACTCCTCCACATTTCTTCCACTTGAAACTCTGTCAGTCAAGGAAGTACTACACATTCCTCAAGATTTTAGCCATCCTTATCTCTGTATTCTCAGACTTACGGTTGTCATTATCCTTTACTGTCCAAGGTTCACTCTCATAAACCATTAGCCCCTTCAGCCAGAGGACGTACCTTTTATTTACTTGCAGATGATGCCATTCAGTTTAGGAAGGACCTCTTAGTGGATGTACTTATGAAGGCTGCATTTTCACCCATTCAGTTAGAAAAGTCCCTTCTTAGCTGAATATAATGGTTTAAAGTTAGCAGGAATAAGATTAAATGACGTCCCTTGGGTGAACTTGTTAATTTCTTCCATCCAAAATGCTTGAGGTGGAGCTACCCTCAAATTCCCCTCTCCCTCCCTGACCTCGCCTCATACTACCCAGATAATACTCCTCCACACATTCCAAAACATATATCGATAGAATCCTGATGTTCTTTTTCGTTTTCAAATAATCACTGATCAGGTAGTTTCTCGTATAATTCTCATTGGCTGTGAAATGATTAATGCCGTTTACGTCAAATCAGGCGAAAGTTAATTGGATGATAATATAGATGAGTTGACACCTAAAGTATTGCACAGTACAGCTTTCACAGAGTAAGGTCTCCCATACCAAGATGTACCCTTATTTAATTCAAGCAGTTGATTTTTGCTGTATCTGTCGATGGAGAATATTTGATGTTCATAAAAATGGTAAAAAATTGTTTTTTAGATATATAAATCCATTTAATTTAAACAATATATATATTTCTACGACGATAAAAAAAAAAATATTCGTTTTTCGATCCTGCCTCGTAATCTGATCAAGGCCCATCACTTCAGAAGACCCTGACTCAGATAGCAAAGCAGTAATTATAATGAGCACTATTGTCACCCCAGACGCCGGGACATCACCAGGGACAGGCAGGCGTGTGAGATGGCTGTGTGTCCTGTGCATAATGAATTCCTCCAAGACACGCATCGAGGAACCCACGTGTGTAGGGAGGCAGGCAGGCAGGCAGACAGGTATGAAGGGAAGAATGGAGAAAGGCAGGTGGGAAGGGAAGAATTAAGACAGGAAAACGGGCTGGCAGACAGGTAGCAAGTAATACAGGAAGGAATACAGGTAGGCAAGCAGACAGGAATGAAAGGAAAGTAAGAAGTAGGCAGGAAGGTAATAAGAGAAGCAGACAAGCAAGTAGCCAGGCAGGAAAACCGACAGGCATGTGGACGTAGATAAATTAACCGATACATTTGAACAGGCAGGCAGGCAGGCAGGCAGGCAGGAAGGAAGGAAGGAGGGAAAATAAGTAGGTAGGTAAACAAGCAGGCAAACAAGAACATATGGAAACACGAAGGAGAGAAGGCAGACAGACAGGTAGGGAGGCAATAAGATAGTGAGAAGTCCAGGCAGATAGACAGACAGAAAGGAAACCAGGCAGGAAGGCAGACAGGCATTCATGTAGGCAGGAAAGAACGAAGGCAGAGAAACGGGAAGGAAGGATGGAAAGAAAGAAGAAAGGCAGACAGTCATGCAGGATGGCAGGTAGATATGAGAGGGTGGGTAGGTAGGTAGGTAGGTAAGTAAGTTAGTAAGTAAATAAGTAAATAAATAGCAGCACCCCAACAAGTCCAGACCGACAGGGGACAACAAAAACCCTTAACATTAAAGTGGCCTCCGCAGCCCCCCACGTAGCTGCACTTAGTCACTTCACCAAGAGGACACTCTGCATTTTATTCTGGCGACCAACGAAGTATTTCATTCGGCTTAGGACTGGAGCAGATTGTATATATATATATATATATATATATATATATATATATATATATATATATATATATATATATATATATATATATATATATATATATATATATATATTGGATGGGGGTCATTGGAGTCACTTAATCCTTTCGAGGACACCTTTTATCTGATCTTCATACCACGATCATCCACTTCTCTTCAGACACACTAACTCCGATACGTCTAAGCAAGAATAATACACAAAATATACCAAGGAGCTGAAGAGGTCAAGGGTTAAGAGATCTTCGTTATCCGTTTCAATTCCATGACGTCTTTTATTATTACTATGACCAGACGATTAATATTGAGCTTTTAATAGAGTCTCCCTTAGAATCCAGCTTATAGTGAATCCCTCATAGAGTCCCTTAGTTTACAATACAGCCCCGCAGCCCTCCCGTAGACTTCCTTACCTGCCCCCTCCTTCCGCCACGTACCAACACCACACCTTCTGGGAATTCTTTTGAGGCCTTGATTGCCTGTTTGTGATGGAGCTAGAGAGAGAGAGAGAGAGCAATTCTTTCTAGCTAGGAAAAGAAACACTTAATTCTCTTTCTCTCATTCAAGCTCTCTCTTCCTTACCTGTATTTGCTAATGATGTCTCTCCTATTAAGATCTTATTAACCCCCATTTAATCCTGTTTCCCAAATACTCTCCAGCTAGGAAAAGAATCAAACCCTCTCCTCCCATTTACATAAAGCATTAGATTCTGCTGCTATTAAGAAAGCATTCAGACTCTCTCAGATTCTCGCCTTCACTTGTATATACTAATTCTGTGTCTTCTATTATGCTCCTATTATCCTTCATCCATTAATCCAACACTGGGACTATCCTATTAAGCTCCTATTACTCCCCTCATTTAATCCGACACAGACCCCTCTAAGCTATAAGCAGTAAATTGGGCTAACTTGCCATGAAGCAGATATAAGTAAGTATCTCCTTAACCTTGGGAGATGAAAATGGTTTGCTTTAAAATTTAGAGTGATTGGAGACCACTTTATGAGAAAGGGAGAGAGAGAGAGAGAGAGAGAGATGCACAGGATTTTTTTTTTTTTTATTGGTGCCCTTGCAGGCATGGAGTTCATTCTGTGTGATTTGATTTCTCTCTCTCTCTCTCTCTCTCTCTCTCTCTCTCTCTCTCTCAGAATAAATTGTGGCCAAAAGTCTAACCTTACTGAATTACAGGGAACACGTTCACTTAAATACCTCGGTTATATGTCGGGAAATAGTGTGTGTTATTTGGATTCTGTTTTCTCCTCTACAATAACGACAGTGATATGCGATTCAGTAACTTCACTCTGTTCACTGTTCCTGTTAACGTTATTGATGTATGATTTAACATTACCAAAAATTACAGATGGCACTAAAATTATTCATACCGTATTGCCCAGTAGACAGGATAAAGTTGCAGCCAGATCAATGCAATATACTGTAGTGGCATTGCAATTGAAGGTCCAGTTAACGTAGAATCAGTCAAATTTTGCATTTTTTTTTTTTTAATGCAAGGAAGATACGCTGTTTGAGAAGAAAGATATTTATAAGTATGCATGGGTGAGACAGGAGGGTGGAAGGGTTGTTGGTAGACCTTTGATGGACTATGTGGTTGTGTCTACAAATGTAATAGAAAGATTGTTGGATGTGAGAGTTCTGAGAGGGGAGGGTGGAGGTATGTCTGACCACTACCTGGTGGAGGAAAAGTTAAGAGTAGGTAAGAGATGGATCAGAGCTAGGAGGATTAGGTATGGCAGGGAGGTTTTGAAAGTGAGTGAGTTGGATAAAAGAGAGAAAAAGATAGAGTATCAGGAGAAATTGAAAGATGAGTGGAACGCAGTGAAAGATCAGGAAAATGGCAGTGTGGAGGAGGAATGGCAGTTGTTTAAGAGTGCTGTGGCGGGGCATGCAGAAGAGGTGTGTGGTGTGAGATGTGTGGGTGGTGGTGTAAGAAAAGGAAGTGAATGGTGGTGCGAGGAAGTAAGTATGGCTGTGGCTGAGAAGAGACGTGCATATGAAGTGTGGCTGCAGAGGAAGGATGAGATGTCATATGAAAGGTAAAAGGAAAAGAGGAGTAGGACGAGAAGGGCTGTGCGTGATGCTAAAGTGGCAGCAGATGAGAGGTGGGGTAGGCGGCTGACAGAGAATTTTCAACAGAATAAGAAAATGTTTTGGAAGGAGGTGAAAAGGGTGCGAAAGGGAGAGTCTGGGAAGGAAGAACGAGTAAAAGCAGAGGATGGAAGGATGTTAATTGAGATGGATGCAGTAAGGAAGAGATGGGCATAGTATTTTGAAAGATTGTTAAATGTAGAGGAGGAAAGGGTGGGTGAGATTGTGGCGGATTGAAGGGTGCAAGGAATAAATGTGTTGGGAGAGTTGAATGATTCTTTGATCACGAAGGAGGAAGTGGAGAAGGCAGTAAAGGAGATGAAAACAGGGAAAGCTGCAGGTATGGATGGGTGTGCTGTGGAATGCCTGAAGGGTGGTGGAGTGACTATTGTTGACTGGTTAGTAAGATTGTTGAATGTGTGCTTTGTGAAAGGTATGGTGCCAGTTGACTGGGCAAGTGCTTGTGTGGTCCCGTTGTATAAAGGCAAGGGTGATAAGTATGAATGTATATACTAGCTTTAGGGGTATAAGTCTGTTGAGTGTTGTAGGTAAGTGTTAATTATGAGAGTTAGAGAGGGTACAGAGGGAGTGATTGGTGATGAGCAATGTGGCTTTAGGAAAGGGAGGGGATGCGTGGATCAGGTGTTTGCTGTGAGACAAGTGTGTGAAAAGTATTTAGAGAAAGGCAAGGATGTGTTTTGGGCATTCATGGATTTAGAGAAAGCGTTTGATAGAATTGATAGGGAGGCTTTGTGGACTGTTTTAAGATTGTATGGACTTGATGGTAGGTTACTAAAAGGGGTGAAAAGTTTTTATGTAAATAGTAGAGCGTGTGTAAGAGTGGGAAATGCTGTGAGTGATTGGTTTCCCGTGAGAGTGGGGCTGCGACAGGGATGTGTGATGTCGCATTGGTTGTTTAATATTTACATAGATGGTGTTGTAAGGGAGGTGAATGCAAGAGTTTTAGGTGGAGGTCTGAGTCTGGTGAATGTTGATGGTGGAGAGTGGAAATTGAAGCAGCTGCTGTCTGCAGATGATACTGCACTGGTAGCTGATTCAGAGGAGAGATTGAGACAGTTGGTAGAGGAGTTTGGAAGAGTGTGTGAAAGGAGGAAATTGAAAGTAAATGAGAATAAGAGTAAAGTGATGAAGTGTACGAGGTTGATAGATGGTAGGGGGATGATTATAGTTTTGAATGGTGAGTTGCTTGTGGAGGTAGAATGTTTTAAATATCTAGGGTCACATGTTGCTGTGGATGGAAGAATAGATGCAGAAGTGAAGTTTAGAATAAATGAAGTAGGAAAGGTGCTGGGAGGAATGAAAAAAATGTTTAAATGTCGTTCGCTTAGAATGGATGTAAAGAGAAGGCTGTATGAGGGTGTTGTGGTACCGACTGCTTTATATGGGGCTGAAACTTGGAATATGGGTGTAGCAAAGAGGAAAAGTCTGAATGTAATGGAGATGAGGTGTCTGAGGAGTATGTGTGGAGTGACTCGTATGGATCGAGTGCGAAATGATGAAGTGCGAAGGAGAACTGGAGTTGTTTGGGAAATGGCTGGTAGAGTTGAGCAGAGGGTGTTTTGATGGTTTGGGCATATGGAGAGAATGGATAATGAGCGATGGGTGAAAAAGATAACTAGATTTGATGTGAGAGGTGTAAGGCTGAGAGGAAGACCACGAATAGGATGGATGAACAGTGTGAAGAGAGCACTGGATGCGAGAGGGATGTCTGTTGAACAAGGAAGAGTGGCTGTGCATGACAGAAATAAATGGAGAGAAATTGTGAATGAATAAATGATGACGCAGCCCTGAGGGGATATTCTCCCGCATTTGGTCTGATCAACTGGTCAGGTCAGGTGCGGGTAAGGAGATAGGTCTGTTTTGATGTGGCAGGGGTAAACCAGCTCTGCTGTCGGGCCCTGCTGCGGATGTCACTGATTGCATTGCGTAGTTGACCCTTGTGCGGTGTGGTGCAGTGAGGATCTGTCCGTTCTCCCCTTTGGGGCTAAGATGCGAATGAATGTGTTTGAATGGATGAGTAAATGGGGCGTGTGTCGTCCTGTCTCGGCTACTTCCCTTTCTGTGGGGAAGCAGCCTAGGTATATAGATAGCAAGGAAGAAGGAACCAAAGGCCTATGGTAATGGGATGCCTCAGGAGTTAGTTTTGGGGCCTCTTCTGTTCATTATTAAAGGCATTGACGTGTAAGCTTATATTTTTTGTATTTGCTGTTAACGTTAACGAAATCCATTGATAATACATCAAAATCAGCTGCCAATACTAAAAACTTGAACTTCAAATTAATTGATAATGAAATGTAAGATTTAGAGATTTAAAAACCAAGAAAACGAATGGTCATCCAACTGATAAGTGCCAATTAACGTAAAAAAACAGTCAGATGCTGCATGTGGAAAGTCGTAATTATAATTATGAATATGAAATGTCCGAACATAACGTCAGAGTCCCATAACACTAAAGACTCAGGTGTGACAGTGGCAAGGTACTTAAAATTCTCCTAACATAGCGGCTAAGATCGCTAATGTAATGCTAGGTTATATCGGCAGAAATGAAGTATACTGAAATTAAGTAGATTATTATTCAGTACAGAAGAATTTATGACCACCGCACTTGGAATACGTAGTGCAAATATGGATTCTGCATAAGAGTCATTATGAGCATCTAAATGACTGTTTTTAATAACTAACAAGTCATAATGAACATAGGGTAAAACAACGGGATCTTGACTTCCTGTTTAATTCAGGTAAAATAGGGTCTTATACAATTCTTAATATATTCAGAGGGATTTATATTTTGGTTGTTAATAATTCCCTCGCCTTTGCCCCCGACTTGCCTACAGAGACTTAGCTTAAAATTAACAGGTCACAGAGTTAATCCATCATCAGTATCATCATCATCATCATCATCACCGGCAGCAGCAGCATAAAACTTGAGCCACTGCAGGATGTATACGTCTCTGGTCTTTCTCAAATCATACTTATTAACCCTTACCTGTTCCATCCAATCCCAGCACAACTGCGAATTTCTCCTCATATTCTTTGCTTGCCACTTCCTTTCACTCCATCTCTAGATTGCTACTCGGATAACCTGAATTTATCTCTACTGTCTTCTCTGTAAAAAAAAAAAAAACCTTATCCTTGTCCTTTTCTCCCTTTTAAATCTGTTACTCATCTTTAAGCTTATTTGTTAACTCTCCGTGTTCACATCAGATATTCATTTCCTGTAGGTTCTCTACAGGTTCATAAAAATTTTTTTAGTAAAACGAATAATGTTCAACTTCTCACCGTTTATGATAATCTCTTTACGTTTATTCTGAAAGCTCATCCGGGCACACAGTTAATAAGTTTGGCCAACTTGTGTTAACTAAGATGTCACTTAATAAATGGTACTTTTAATCAATAGAACAGGATCCAGGAAAATGTTATAGAATGCAAATACGTAAACATATTAAAGAACAGATTAGATCATGGTTTGTTGGCTGTCGGCATTGCTTCGCGTCTCGTAAAGCATGTAAAAGTTAATAGAAGTTTGTGATAAACTGATTGTTGAAGCCTTCCCCTAATTGTATGTAAACTTTGCTCGTTTAATATGCGATGCATTTTCTAAAGTGGTTTTGCCCTGATCGAAGTAATTAGGTATGACTGATGTGAGTGGTTTGTAGACCTTACTCTCTGGCTGTGATAAACTGGCTACATAAATTAATAAAGTGCTCTCGGCTACATAAGGTTAAATTCTGACTATAAAGATGATGTGGTTATAATCCTTTACTTTACACCCAAGGACAAAGAGGGGAATAATTATTTTTTTACAAGAGGAGAGAAATACTTTTGTTACCTTATCATTAGTTACTTTAAGTTCACCTGGATCTGCATATATTTCTGTCAATATTTCTCTCAGATACTGTAATTCTGCATCTTGTTTCTGCCTATTTTCTTTAATGTTCTGTCATCTGGGTTGGCTTCGTGTTTTAATGTCTTGACTTGAGACTGTTATGATTAGTTAGTAAGTGTCTTTAATAGTGTACTGTAACTTCTGTAATCTCTCTCTCTCTCTCTCTCTCTCTCTCTCTCTCTCTCTCTCTCTCTCTCTCTCTCTCTCTCTCTCTCTCTCTCATACCAATCGTCCCTACGTTGTGTGTGTGTGTGTGTGTGTGTGTGTGTGTGTGTGAGAGAGAGAGAGAGAGAGAGAGAGAGAGAGAGAGAGAGAGAGAGAGAGACGTCATGGTAATCTGGGAATGAATGGAGACTGATGCAAACATCTTCGGTAAACAGATCACCCTTATTAATGATAAAAACACCATCTTCCTGAAAGGGTCACTCAGGATATTTTGATCAGTTCGATTCCCTTCACTGTAAACATCAAACATTCTATATATGTATTTGATTTCTCAGTACCGGGGAAATTTTTACGATTGCTTCACAAATAGGCTTGGGAATGTTACTTTCATCAAAATTTTAAGAGTAAATTCACTTCATCACTCCTTTTTATCCCGAATTGACCTGGTTTCTCTCTGATGATGTATTTTTCCAGTCAGATTCACTCCAAGTTAGTCCATAAATTCACGTATGATGGGAGCTGCTTTCTTTCATGAGGAAAGCTTTAAAAATTTTGAATATAATCCTGTCTCTTCATTTTACCAACAGATCGCAAAATTTTGATTGAATAAGGAATCTTACAGAATCCACAAACGCTTTTATTATAAGTGTATTTTTGTATCAGCAGGAAAAGTATTAAAATCTCTTCCCTTTCCAGACAGACCATGCAACATCTTTCCAGTTTTTACAGACAGGTCACAGAATTTCGCTTAATATCAGGCACATGGATTCTCGTCATGGATTTATTTTTCTTTTCATTAACAAGAAACCGCTTCAAACCCTACCTTCACTTATTTTTAAAGAGAGAAGCAGAATTTCGCTTTAATTCGGCACTTCAGAGAGCTTGCTTCTCACCACAAATATTCTTAATACGGGTGTATTTTCTTGAAGCGGGAAAAAAAAAATCCTCTTTGCATTTCCTCTTACCGGGAGATCGCAGGATTCACTTTAATCAGGAACTTATACACGGCAAGACCACAGAGGCATTTATTAACGGCGTAGCTTCGTGTAATCCAAAAAAAAAATAATAATAATACTAAAATAACAACACTGACATCTCACAAAAATCTCTTCTCTGCCCTTTACAGGCATCTCGATCATTCTTTTTAATTTAACTCATCTGCAGGTCGAACCATCTATATCCATATTTTCCCATTTTTAGGTAGGAGAAAGTTAAAATTGATGACGACGGTGATGATTAAGATGACGATGATGATGATGATGATGATGATGATGAAAATGACGATGATGATGATGATTTGTTTATATTCAGGAAAATTTCAGAAACAACTTTTTTTCTTTTTAACGGTTCGTGTAAAACCTTAACTTATAATTTTCTGACACACGACAGAAATTCTCCTTAATCATGCACTTTGCAAGGGTCTGATATCATACCCTGCAGGCCAGACCACACAGACAGGTCTCACCGCAATATGTCTCACAATAACAGCTCCAACACTGATATGCATTTTGCCTGATTTCTTAATGTCGGGAAAATGCCTAATCTGATTACAGTTTCTCTCGCATGATAATGAGCCACCTGCAGCCGCCTTCACCTTGAATTTGCATACCGATTACGCTGCACGATAGTAAAACACCTGCCGAGGAGGGTATATGTAGAAGATCTTAATCCATTTACAGGATAGACGCTCCATATTTTTATCAATTTACAGAAGTAAACCTCCCATTTACTAGTACAAGACAGAGGTTTTCATCTCATCCAGTTTTTAGGATACGTAAACTTCCATTACAGCTTACAATTATCATGGATCTTCTTGTCTTGTATTTTTTCCACTTTAATGTTGATCCTGATTTGGTTGTAAAGTGTGTGGTTGGTGTATGAGCGAAGGCAAACGTAAATAAAAGCACTCTTTCGTACAAAACCTTAATCATAAGACTTTTCATTTTCCCTATATCTTCACTCTGGTATTCATTTTTACTTTGAGAAGCGTAGGGTGGCCGTAAGTGTGAAGTCAGTCGTATACGCAAGCAGTCTTATATACATTATAGACTTGAGATAGTTAATAAATACGACCCTGGTTTCTTCTCTACCTCCCCCGCCACTGAAAAAAAAAAATAAATAAATAAAAGCGATGGAGGTTCAGAACTCTTTATGTGCCAGTTTGTGTAAGTGATGCGAAGACTATACAGTAGCAGAATAGACAATGTTTTTGATGTCTTTTCCTTGACTCCTTTTTATTTATTTATTTTTTTTAATCACGCCACCACAAGTCGATTTTAGTCAACTACGGAAGGATTTTTGGTAGTAATAATGATGATGATGATGATGATGACTTTTTTTTTCAGTGATTTCAGTACTGTAACTCTTACCTGTCGAGCTGTTTCCTTGTGGCGAGTAAAATCATGTGGCATTACAGGAATAAAATACATAGCCTTCTTGTATGACGTCAGCCGTCGTTATAACTAAAAATCTGAGACACCAAAGCTTACAAAATATCATTCATGGCCATTTTCATCGACCCTGCTGGAATGAATGATAATAGTTGATTTGTTGAGTTTACGTGTAAAAATATATATATATATATATATATATATATATATATATATATATATATATATATATATATATATATATATATATATATATATATATATATATATATATCTATAGGGTCGATGATTCTGGTAATGAGTGCTTTTCCTCTCTCTATTTTAGTATATCTTTCAATTCTGAGTAACCATTAGCAGGCGCCATTTTATCTTACCTTTAATTTATGGCATAGAAGAGAATAAATACACGTTCACTGAAAAGAACATAGGACACTGTACTTTAAACTGCAGTATTTCGTTTTCTTTCGGAATGCAAACTAGTCAGAAGGTAATGAAGAAATATTTATCTTATGTTTCTCAATGTAAACCACAGAGAATAACATTACTCATTCCTTTCACAGTGTACATAACAGCTTAAGAATTCTTCGTATTGTCTTCCAGAATTTAAGCCCACAAAGAACTAATAATTACCTTCTTTTTCGAAACCAAATACATGCAGGTTGGGCTTGAGTCAGAAAGGGAGGGAGACTTGGGGGGCGACATTGTGTGGTCTCCCCTCCCGTGCACCGCCTCCCGTTTGCTGTTGGGGAATTAGTTGGGGAATTAGTGACGCATGCACAATCGACGGAGGCTTTGTTGAAGGTTCCTTGTTCCCTAACCTTCCCTACCCCCCCCCCCCTTTCCGGCCCATATTCATAGCAGAGCTTAAGCTTCTTCTTTTTTATAATTTCATTGCAGTCAGTTATGGTCTTATTTAATTTCGTTTAGTCTTTTTTTTTTTTTTTTTCACGTTGTTCACATTGATTTGGTTGGATGTGTTTATGCAGCTTTGATGTACTGAGATAAAGGGATGGAAGATCTTGTATGCAACTTAAGTACAAGAAATTTTATGAATACGTCCCCTGGAGTTGGGTTGGGTCAGAGCATTCCCACAATATGCTGGGTTAATTTGAAACAGAGAGGCAACATTGCAGCACTGCGCTCGTTATCTTGCATGAACCGCCAGGGGAGCCCATTGCTGGTCCAAGGTGTATTTTTACAGAAATTGTCTCTAATTTAATGTTCTAATTTTCTTCTTAATTGTGGGCTTAATAGTTTCCTCTCGCCTAAATGGAGTCCTCAGTTGCATGATAAAATAAAATAGGTAATTGATGTTCTGTGCTTTAAAGAGTAAATTTCCTGACTATTCTGCACTAGGACTTTGCACAGGTAAGATCTTCAGGTGCTTGCCCAGATAACTAAAGCCTTGAGGTATTTAATCGAAGTCATTTTATTATATGCATTCGATTCTGGACATAGACCAGACCTAAGTGCATTCATAAGGGCAAAGGTGAAGCTGTTGAAAAGGTACCGGGTCCTCCCTCTATCTACACCATTCTCCGTAACTCCAATTGCACTCCGTTGCTTGAAATGGAATGAGCTGGTTGCAGAGGGGGAGCAGTTAATTTATCATGCTTGTTCCTTATACACGTTCCGGTTATCGAAACAATCACCGCCAAATGAAATGTTGAGCTGCGAATTCCCTCTCTGTAATTGAAGACAGTTTTATCAATGGAAGCACAGTCGGGGTCAGCAGTACGTCTACACTTAGGGTATGTCTGGCACTCTCCTCCCAGACGCGTCATATCAGTGGGGATCATCTATGGGCAAAGAAACTAACTAGATTTCTCCCAGATTAGATATATTAGCCAGCAGAGAAGAGCTGAAATATAAGGCCAACATTTCTCCCCGTCTGTATATACAAAGGTTGATTTTCTTTTTCCTTTCCTGAACAGAGCAGTGATTTAGCTTTACATATCACTGTTTTTTTGGGGTGACTAACAAAAGTAGATTTTAATATTTCACAAGCAGACGATTTTCCTCAGATGATTGCAATAGTATGGCGTTTTACTAGTAAGAAAAATGTATGAAAGACGCCATTGTATTGCATGAGTTAACGGAACCTGATTTTATCACTTAACAAGAGTCTCTCCACAGCCGAATTAGATCGTCTGACGTTGAGAGAGAGAGAGAGAGAGAGAGAGAGAGAGAGAGAGAGAGAGAGAGAGAGAGAGAGAGAGAGAGAGAGAGAGAGGCATATGAAAAGACGTCTTTGTACTGGAGGATTAACACATATTATTTGTAACAGACCTCGTTCCTAACCCAATCGCTATAATTTATTACCACTAAGCAAAATAATATCGTCCGGGGATAGCCACAACATTCCATTACAGACATTATATACGGGAGTAAAATACGGGATGGCATGTCGGTTTTATTTGCTCGCAGTTCTCCTTTTGTTCTCCGTTCATTCCTTGCTGAACATTTACCGCTCTCGACAGGTGGCCGTGGCGGGATGAACAGGTGTGTAATTAGTAATGTTCCGTTACTGACCTGAACATCATTTGGGAGAGAGAGGGAGGGAGCGAGGGAGGGAGGGAGGAAGGAAAGAAAGGAGAGGGATGGAGAGAGGTAGGGAGTAAAGCGAGAGTGGGAGGGGGGAAGGGAGGTAGGAAGGGAGGGTTTTGAAAGAAAGAGGGAGAGGATAGATAAAGAGGGAGGAACAGAGAGATTGTTTAATTGTTGTGCTGGAGAGAGTACCTTATGGAAATGTGTGTGTGTGTGTGTGTGTGTGTGTGTGTGTGTGTGTGTGTGTGAGAGAGAGAGAGAGAGAGAGAGAGAGAGAGAGAGAGAGAGAGAGAGAGATTATTTGTAAGTTTACACGTATAATTGCTCCGAATTTACATGTGTAAGCCCACCTTTGAATATTCATGTTCGAATCTTTAGATGGGAATATGGGTCGTGATGAGATGCTGCTGCTGCTTTTGTTGTTGTTGTTGATGATGATGATGAAGATAATGATGATGATGATAATGAATATACAGCTGTAAACTCGTATATCCATCTATATTTATATCTTTATCAGTCCTTAGCAGATCCATTGCAGGACTCCGGATCTTTCCGTAGAAGTAATAAACAGACTTTGACCCTTCTCCATGTTGATCAAGTTTGAATGGGAAGGTGTGTCAGAGTGGTGGCTGTGAAAGTCGGTGTTGTTATGGCTGTGTGTGTGTGTGTGTGTGTGTGTGTGTGTGTGTGTGTGTGTGTGTGTGTGTGTGTGTGTAAGTCATCGGTAGAACAGACAGGGTGCAAATATAGTCTGCCACATGATATAATATTACCAGCAACCACCTCAGATATCCTCCACACCTGGGTTTGACGCACTGAACACGAGGCTTGCGTATCGAGAGAGACCACACTAACCACCAGGCCACCGGAGCTTCAGGATATAGTTAACATATGCACCTAATGAACTAAATAAACGTATCTGGCTCCTTGCTCTGTCACACGCATCTCCACCTTTCTCCACACGACCAGTCACTTGCTTCTAGACACATTACAAAAACCAGCTCTCGACTCAGGGGGTTGGGGCTATATCGAGATAAGCTATTTTAAGGACAGGCATTTAGTCCTTTGAATGCTGAGTGGCGGGGTGGTGTGAGGATGGGCGTGCCGGAGAAAGGTAAGAAGTGTAACAAGGTGGAGGTTTTATTCTTTTATATCTGACTCTGGACATAGGTTAGCAAGCCCGTTGACGAGGTGTAAGGATATCAATTTAGTCCTTTAGAATGCTGAATAGTATGATGGTGCGAGGTATGAGAAAGGAAGCGGCTTTTCATTCTTTAAACCCTGAATTAGGTTACGTATTATATTGGTTTATTCTTACCACCTGCAGTCTATTTTATTCGTCTTAGGGGACACATGTGAACTGAAAAGGTCACCAAAAGCTGCATTTAACACCCCCAGTTCAAAAGGCCTCTCCAAAGCTTTAAAAAAAAAAAAAAAAAAAATCGTTAGGAGGTAGCAAGAGTATTCACTGACTCCTTGAGAATGTTGAATGGCAGGATGGTGTGGGGATGGGTGTGGCGGGGAAAGGTGTGAGCTGTAACATGGAAAGGAGAAATTTATTTATGTATCCTTCTCTGCATATAAGACAGAAAGCCCGTTTTCGGGGTTTACTAGTCCACTTATGACGGACCAAGAGAACTAATCCTCACCTGCCTTCGATTTGAGTTTTTTTCCTTTCTTTATGCATTGGACTCTGGACATTGATTGAAAGCCCGTTCCCGAGCTCTAGGACGACATATCACCTAGAACACGCCTAACAGATGGTTCATTCTCAACAGTCCTCAGATATCAACATTTTTTTTTTTCAGTTGATTATTTCCATCATCATCATCATCATCATCATCATAACTATCCGGATATATTTTCTTGCGTGAAGACAGAGTGGGGTATCTTAAAAACCACCGTTCTCAACCTCAAGATGATAAATTCTCCCCCCACAGACCTGCCAATCATCTTATAAACATCTCTGCCACAATCACAGTGGGATCCAAACCTAACCCAGGCGTGCATTAGAATCAGAGGCGTTGTATTAGTAGCCGGTGCCGACCGCAAATGTGCAAGAGAGTCCAATATGATGCCTGGGTGGTGTAAATTCAATTAGTGTGTTCTTCGGCTGTGATGGGCCCCGCAAGTTAGAGTCGTAGGTTTGGAGGAGGCAAGAGAGGGACGAGGGGAATAGGGAAGGAGGCTGCAAGGAGAGAAGGAAGGGAGGCAAGGGGGCAGGAGGAAGGGGGAAAGGGGAAGGGTGATGTGAGGAGCGACAGAGGGAAGGGGGGGCTGCAACGTGAGGATAAAGGGTTATTTCGGGGTAAGAAGGACAAGGGAGGTGGAAAGGGGAGAGGCAAGGGAGGAGCGACGGAGGGAGGGGGAGGGGGATGCTTCAAAGGTGCTATTCACACGGGTAGTCATTTTCTGGAGTCCTATTTATAAACTCTCATAGCATAAGTTGTGGCCAAGATTCTTTGCATATACACTTGTCTTTCATCCTGCAACTACAGAACATTTCATAGTCAAATAGAAGTAAGTTCTGAAATATCTAATACGAAAAACGTAACGATCTTTGGTAAGAGTTAACTTTTATGAAGACCCGTTTATCATAGGAATTGTTCGGGATCCTTCCTAAATACTGTCTGAGGAGTTGCGAGGTGAACTTTGCTCCCGGTTGGCCGTCATTGAATACTTAATATATGCCCGGGGTAAGTCGATTGCACGATATCTATTTGCGCTTTCATATGCTTAATATCGCCTAATGATACACTTTGCGATAGGTCATAAGAGGGATTATGAGTTGCTTGGTAGGTGGGTAGACTCTTCTTTGCCTCCCCTCCTCCCTTTTTTCCCCAGCGGTAATCCTCAGTGGTATAATCAGCGTCAGGGGATATAACATCAAAAGATCCCTGATTGCGTTTAAATAGCCAGCGAGACGAGGTAAAGAGGGGTGGCCACATACCTCTCTGAACCAGCCGTAGCTCTCAGACTCACCCATTCCCTGCCCTCGCCCCACCTCGCTCCACCTGGCCCCACTTCGCCTTATCCCGCCCAATCTCACTTCACCTCCCCTTATCCCGCCTTACTTCGCTCCACCTTGTCCTGCCTCGCCCACCTCGCTCCACCTCTCCTTACCTCGCTCCACCTTGCCCCACATGATATCCTTCTCTTTCACCCTGTCCCTCCCTTTTAATACCCTTTTTTCCTTGTTCAGCTCCACCCCACCTAGCATCCATCATTGGCTTCCACATTCCACTACTCCCCTCCCTTGCAATTTCTTTTCCATCCTATTTTATCCCATCCTGCCCTCCTCTTTTAACACCTACTTTTTCCCTGCCCTCCCCACCCCACCTGTCTTCCGCCCCCCAGCTTATAAATTCCACTGTTGCCTCTCTTGGCTCTTCTACGCCCTCCTTTTCTGTCCCACTCTTTCCATTACTGCTCCATCCATCTCTGTTCCTTCTCACTCCTACCCCATTTCATTTTTGCATCTAACTCATCCACCTAACCCTTGATCTTACCTAACCTAACCTGCCAATCTTAGTAATGCATTCACTCTATATCCTACCTCATTTCACTATTCATTTTACATTCCTCCCGATCCCACCCCTTCTCTCTGTCTCCTATCCTACTTTATCTTTGCATCTAACTCTTGCAGTCTAACCTAACCTAACCTAAACTAACAAAACTGTTCCATTCTTCATTATCCTGCCACACTCCGCTCTTTCTCGTCACTATTTCTCATCCACACCTCCCTCTCCCATTCTGTCTTTAGAATTTTTTGTCCTTTTCCGTCTCATCCATCTTCATCCAGTCCCTCTTACCCAAACCTCCTCCATTCACCCCTTATTCAGGGCGTTGGAAAATGCCGCTGCACAGTGGGAGACAGCCAGTATTGCAGTGTGAGGTGCTTGCAACATGAAAAATGGTGACAGCCAATCCCATATTATCCCTCCAGAGTGTAGGGGCCCGAGGCTAGACTGTCGTAGTTCAGTACATTTAACCCCCTCACTTACCTGGTGCCAGTTGACTGGGCAAGTGCTTGTGTGGTCCCGTTGTATAAAGGCAAGGGTGATAAGTATGAATGTACTAGCTTTAGGGGTATAAGTCTGTTGAGTGTTGTAGGTAAAGTGTATGGTAGAGTGTTAATTATGAGAGTTAGAGAGGGTACAGAGGGAGTGATTAGTGATGAGCAGTGTGGCTTTAGGAGAGGGAGGGGATGCGTTGATCAGGTGTTTGCTGTGAGACAAGTGTGTGAAAAGTATTTAGCGAAAGGCAAGGATGTGTTTTGGGCATTTATGGATTTAGAGAAAGCGTATGATAGAATTGATAGGGAGGCTTTGTGGACTGTTTTAAGATTGTATGGACTTGATGGTAGGTTACTAAAAGGGGTGAAAAGTTTTTATGTAAATAGTAGAGCGTGTGTAAGAGTGGGAAATGCTGTGAGTGATTGGTTTCCCGTGAGAGTGGGGCTGCGACAGGGATGTGTGATGTCGCCTTGGTTGTTTAATATTTACATGGATGGTGTTGTAAGGGAGGTGAATGCAAGAGTTTTAGGTGGAGGTCTGAGTCTGGTAAATGTTGATGGAGGAGAGTGGAATCTGAAGCAGCTGCTGTTTGCAGATGATACTGCACTGGTGACTGATTCAGAGGAGAGATTGAGACAGTTGGTAGAGGAGTTTGAAAGGGTGTGTGAAAGGAGGAAATTGAAAGTAAATGAGAATAAGAGTAAAGTGATGAAGTGTACGAGGTTGATAGATGGTAGGGGGATGAATATAGTTTTGAATGGTGAGTTGCTTGAGGAGGTAGATTTTTTAAAATATCTAGGGTCACATGTTGCTGTGGATGGAAGAATAGATGCAGAAGTGAAGTTTAGAATAAATGAAGTAGGAAAGGTGCTGGGAGGAATGAAAAAAGTGTTTAAATGTCGTTCGCTTAGAATGGATGTAAAGAGAAGGCTGTATGAGGGTGTTGTGGTACCGACTGCATTATATGGGGCTGAAACATGGAATATGGGTGTAGCAGAGAGGAAAAGTTTGAATGTAATGGAGATTAGATGTCTGAGGAGTATGTGTGGAGTGACGCGTATGGATCGAGTGCGAAATGATGAAGTGCGAAGGAGAACTGGAGTTGTTCGGGAGATGGCTGGTAGAGTTGAGCAGAGGGTGTTGCAATGGTTTGGGCATATGGAGAGAATGGATAATGAGCGATTGGTGAAAAAGATAACTAGATCTGATGTGAGAGGTGTAAGACTGAGAGGAAGACCACGAATAGGATGGATGGACAGTGTGAAGAGAGCGCTGGATGCGAGAGGGATGTCTGTTGAGCAAGGAAGAGTGGCTGTGCGTGACAGAAATAAATGGAGAGAAATTGTGAATGAATAAGTGATGACGCAGCCCTGAGGGGATATTCTCCCGCTTTTGGTCTGATCAGCTAGTCAGGTCAGGTGCGGGTAAGGGGATGGGTCTGTTATGATGTGGCAGGGGTAAACCAGTTCTGCTGTCGGGCCCTGCTGTGGATGTCACTGATTGCATTGCGCAGTTGACCCTTGTGCGTTGTGATGCAGTGAGGATCTGTCCGTTCTCCCCTTTGGGGCTATGATGCGAATAAATGTGTTTGAATGGATGAGTAAATGGAGAGTGAGTCGTCCTGTCTCGGCTACCTCCCTTTCCTTGGGGGAAGCAGCCTAGGTATATAGATAGATAGACTTACCTGTATCATTATCCTTGATAATCTCCAGACGATTTTAATCATGCAGCTTTCAAGAACCTGTTAGTGAAGGTGCTCATGGAGGCAATAGGTACCCAGTTAAGTTAGAAAAGTCTCTCGTAAGGAGAACATAATCGTGTGAAAATGGCAAGAGTATAAATATAAAACACGTCATCCAATTCATGGAGTCAAGCTTAGATAATCAGCCAGTTTCCCTTGATGACATTATGTGTTCGATAAACCTCCAGTCGCCTCGTGGGGGAAGAACCCATGCAAGGCCGTCCCTCCAACTGGAGCTTGTTCTCCATGAGGCCACCTGTCGCCAGTTTAATTCGTACTATTAGTCTGAAAGCCGAGAAGTGAAAATCGGCTTAAAACTGTCTTACCGCACCCCTCGCTATCCCACTTTAACTCAGTCCATTCCCATTTGCCATTTTAACTCAACCTCTTTCATACCTCTCCCTCCTTCATGTCTTCCCTGCATCCCTACTCCCTCTGTTTCTTTCCCCTGTTCTCCTCTCCTCTCTCTTTCATACTCTCGTTCTCTCTGTTTAACTTTACCCTTACTACCCTCACATTCTCTCCTCCTTTCCCTCTTCTCCTTTGCCCTACCCCTGTTCTCCCCTCTCCCCTTTATCCTTTCCCGTATACCCGTTTTCCGTTCCTTACCTCACCCTGCAACCTGCGTCTGTTCTCCCTTCCTCGTCCTAAAGCCCTATCTCTCTTCTTCCTGCTTTCTCATTCACCTTCTTTCTTCTCTCCCTCGGTACCTCTCTATGCTAACGCACGTAGTCTACGTAACAAGTTTGAGGATTTAGAATCTCTAATTTATCTAGAAAATTAGGACATCATTGGCATCACAGAGTCCTGGATTAACACATCTGACCGTGACTTTCTAGCGGAATACTCACTAACAGGGTCGCTGTGAGCGACCTCATCGAGCTGGTGGCGGTGTTTTGCTATATGTGAAAACTAGTCTCCATCCCCTTGTGCTATCCAAACCCAGTATTACCAACATAGATGCCAGTTATGTTCAGATAAGTATTAATTCACACAAAATAAATATATGTCTCATCTATCGTCCGCCAGCACAGTCAACTGAGACAGATGAAAAACTTTATGATCAAATTGCGGAAAATTGTTGTCAAGAGGATAGCGTAATTTTTGGAGACTTTAATCTACCGGTAACAAAGTGGGGTGAACCACTGACGGCACACTTAGGACAAGAGCTTTATACGAATCTTCAAGAAAGCGCCCTTTCCCAACACGTAGAATACCCAACGAGGGGAAACAATATCCTAGACATCATCTTGACTACAAATGATAACCTAGTCAACAACGTTGAAATAGGACCTGAGTTTAGTTCCAGTGATCATCGAACTATACAGTTTAATATTACTACTGAAAAAGTAAAAGAAACGGAAAGCAAAGAAAAGGTCCCAGATTATCGTAGAGCTAATTTCAACAGGCTCAGAGCGCTACTTGCAACTGCAGATTGGAATCAAATGTCTGAAACCGATGACATAAACCAAGCATGGGAAATATTCACCAAAAAATTTAATGAAGTGGTAAAGTCATGTGTGCCACTACGTAACAGACGTCCAGCTGGAAATAGTAAACCAAAGTGGTGGTCCAGTGAAATAAAAAGTAACTTAATAGCCAAAAAACAGGCATACCATAAATATAAAGCTACACAAAATAATGATGATAAATTATAGTACGATAATCTACGCCACATATCGAAAAGACTTATTAAACAAAGCAAAAGAGCACTGGAGATCCACATTGCTAATACGTACAAATCAAATCCTAAAGATTTTTACAGTTACATTAGAAAGAAAAAGGTTATGACTACATCAATAGGTCCCCTAGAAACAAACAATGGCAAACACACTGAAAATGAGGTCGAAATGGCAAACATTCTTAACGATTACTTTGCGTCTGTTTTTACAGTAGAAAACACCACCAGAAACCTACTGTTACCCACAAACCAAGCAAATAGCACAGTCCTTAGTAACTATGCTATCCATAATAACGATATCCTTTCAGCCATAAATAGTACGGACATAAACAAAACCCTTGGCCCCGATAAAATATCACCGAGAATTCTCAAAGAAGCAAAACATGAGTTACTGCTGCCCATCTCTGTCTTATTCAATAAATCATTAAGTACTGGGAAAGTTCCACGCGAATGGAAACTAGCAAATGTAACACCAATTTTCAAAAAAGGAAATGAGTCGCACCCAGGAAATTACAGACCAATCAGCTTAACATCAGTAGTGTGCAAGTTAATGGAAAAAATCATAAGAGATAAAATAGTTAATTATCTAGAAGAAAATAATATAATTAAAGACTCGCAACATGGATTCAGACATCGTCGTTCATGCTTAACTAACTTACTGGACTTCTTCCATGATGTTTACAAATCATACGATGACTCAAGAGCAGTAGATATAATTTACCTCGACTTTCAGAAAGCATTTGACACTGTCCCTCACAAGCGTCTCATGAGAAAAATAGAAGCACATGGAATAAAAGGAAAGACGCAAAAATGGTTACAAAACTGGCTGTCAGACCGAAAACAGCGAGTTGTGATAAACGGAAAGGAATCCAAATGGCGTAATGTGATCAGCGGCGTTCCCCAAGGCTCAGTACTTGGACCGATACTTTTTATTATCTATATAAATGACATTGATGGGGGTCTAAATTGTAAAGTATCCAAATTTGCAGATGATACTAAAATAACCAGTAAAGTCACTTCAAAATTACAGTGGCAGCAGTTACAAAATGATCTTAATACTTTAGCAAACTGGGCAGAAAAATGGCAAATGAAATTCAACACAGAAAAATGTAAAGTACTTCATATTGGAAGTAACAATGTCCATGCAAATTACAAAATGAACAATATTCAGTTATCAAGTACAGACAGTGAAAAGGATCTTGGTGTGATAATATCAAATGACCTAAAACCAAGCAAACAGTGTTTCGATGCGGTTAAAATTGCAAACAAGCTAGTGGGTTTTATTGGAAGAACTTTCGAGTTTAAATCGGAAAAAGTCATACTTGCCTTGCACAACTCGCTAGTGCGCCCCCATCTTGAGTATTGTGTGCAATTCTGGTCTCCGTACTACAGAAAGGACATTGAAAAATTAGAGAAAATTCAGCGAAGAATCACAAAAATGATACCACGACATAGAAACAAACCACATGAGGAACGCCTTGAAGAACTTAAATTATTTAGCCTAACGAAGCACAGGTTAAGAGGGGACCTTATTGAAGTTTTCAAAATCATGAAGGGATATGACAACTTAGATATGAATAAATATTTTGATATGGACCGGTCGAGTCAAACCAGAAGTATTGCAAAATCATGGGAAAGCGATTCCAATCCCACGAAGCAAAATACTTCTTCTTTAACAGAGTTGTAAATATCTGGAACAGATTACCCTCAGATTCCGTGAACAGTATCTCAATTGAGACATTCAAAAACAAATTAGACAAGTATTTGCACGAAAATCCTCAGCTGACTCTTTTTCTGTCCGAATAACTTGCTTTTATAGCTACGGTACATGTAAGTTCATGCCCCTTTAGTCTACAGGACACCCCGTAAACAATGTACCCGTACATAGTGTTGCGTCACGATATTATACATTTTCAATTTATTCGGTGCAAACAAAACAATATAAGCACAGATTAGGATCTGCACAGATAACCCTGAGTTAACGGTCACTACTCTTACTTTCGACCTGTGATGGGCTGTGGATCACTGAGGGTCCATGTTAGTCAAGTGACCACCATCGGGATTTTTTAATGTACCAGGGGTCACTGCTTCAGGATGAAACTTGTGTCAATCAATCAATCAATCATTTCCTGTGGCACCCTCGGGGATGCATAGGGCCTCGATGAACTCACACCACCACATCCTATCTTGTGCTAACTCCTCAAGATCTCCCCAACACTCATCTCCAGCTTCCCGTCTCATTGTCCTCACCCACGTCTCTTTTGGCCTTCCTCTACCTCTCCTACCAGGTGCCACCCACCCTGGTGTACCTCGTACTATTCCCTGTCTCCTGTACACATGTCCTAGCCACTTCCATCGTGAGAACCTAACATATTCATCGACCGGCTGCACTCCCGTTATTTCTCTAATTCTACTATTTGGTATCCTTTCCCACCACTTAACTCCTAATATTCTTCTAAGTGCTTTATTTTCAAACACCAAGAATATATTTTCCATAGTCACTGTGCTGTACCAAGACTCGTGTCCATAAATTAAGATACTCCTAACCATTACCTTATAAAGTTTGATTTTTGTATGCACAGAGAAATTGTTATTATTCCAAATATTTTTAAGCATTCCCATTGCCTGATTAGCCTTCTTTAACCTTTCCTCGAATTCAAAGTTCAAAGAACCATTTTTGGCTAAATAAGTACCTAAATATTTAAACCTATCAACTTGCTTTACAACCATACCTCCAATTACACATTCCTGCGCATTTTCCATATTCATATTGATTATTTCAGTTTTTCCACAATTAATAACCAAACCCACCTTGCGACCTTCACTCACCAAACAGTCCAACACTCTCTGCATCTCTTCTGGCCCATCACAAATCAAAACTATATCATCTGCATAATCTAAATCCAAAAGTTTCCTGTTCTCTCCCCAAAGTATACCTGCACCGGTTTCTGTTCCAACACGTTTCATAATGTAATCAATGACCAATATAAATAGTAAAGGCGATAGAACACCACCTTGAATTACTCCGGACTTGACTTCAAACGAATCACTCAGACAACCATCAACCATCACTTTACAAAATGTGTCCTCATGCATGTTCATAATGACCCTCACAAACTCCTCTGGTATTCCATAATGTCTCATGATCTTCCCCGTAGACTCTCTCGAAACACTATCAAAAGCCTTTTCAAAATCAACAAAACAAAGACTTAACGGTACTCTCATTTCATTAACTTGCTGCATCAAATGCCTAACTATAAAGATCTGATCATTGCAACCACGTCCCTTTCTAAAACCAGCCTGTTCATCCCTCAGAATACCCTCAACCACCGGCTCCAACCTATTTAACAACACTCTACTGAAAACTTTCAAAGCTATCGGTGACAAAGAGATTCCCCTCCAATTACCACATTCACTCAGGTCTCCCTTCTTCGGAACTTTAACAATTACACCATTCTTCCAAACTGATGGTAGTAACCCCGTCACCCATATCTTATTGAATAGCTTGGTCAAGATCATTATTAATCTATCCCCTCCACTTTAAACATTTCCAGAAATAAACCATCCTCCCCTGGTGCCTTATTATTCTTTAACTGTTTTACTGCTTTCTCCACTTCTGCAAGCCTCAACTCTCCTGTTTCTATATTTAAATCTTCCTGAGCAGACGGTATATCCTCTTCTGGTGGTATTGGTCTATTAAGAACTGTCTCAAAATGCTCTTTCCATCTATTTTTAATATCTCCATCTTTGGTCAATAAATTTCCTTCCCTGTCTCTAATTGGTATTTCCTTGCGTTTACCTGCATTACCACTCAGTTCTCTAATCGATTCATATGCTATTCTTTGACTCTGTCCATCATTTTTGTTTATTAGGATTTCAGTCTCTGCAACCTTTTCATCCACACATCTTCTTTTATCTCTCCTAGCTAACCTTCTTACTTCTGAATTCAAACTCCAGTACGCAGCTCTTGCTAATTCAATCTCTCGTTCATCAACGCATTGCATCTCACTCCTCAATTTAGCCTCACCTCTCTTTTTTATCATATCCCACGTTTCCTCTGATATCCATTTCTTTCTCCTGAATCTATGTCTCCTTCCAATCGTACATTCAGCAGTCTCATGCAAAACTTTGTTCACATCCTCCCACATCTCATCTACACTTCTCTCCCCCTCTTCCAACGTTTCCAACACCAAAAACCTATTTCTGCATTCTAATCTGAATTCCTCCTTTTCTTCTCCTTCCCTTCTAAGCTTAACAATATCGTATCTACCAACACCAGATTTTTCCTTCTTCTGATTTTTAAGTTTAAACCTTATTTTTGCACTGCTGAGTTGATGGTCACTACCAATATCCGCTCCCGGTTTAACATGAACATCTAGCAGAGAACTTCTATGCCTCCTACTGATAGCGATGTGATCAATCTGATTTTTATATTTTCCACACGGCGACACCCAAGTTGTCTTGTGTATATTGCAATGCTGAAAGAGTGTGCCCCCGATGACTAAGTCATTTGCAAGACAGAAGCTTCCAAACCTCACTCCGTTTTCACTCATCCTACTACCAACTCCCATCTTACCCATACATGCCTCAAATCCCTCATTTGAACAGCCCATTACTGCATTAAAGTCTCCAACGCAGATCAAAACATCATGTCTAGGTACCCATCCTACTCCTTCTTGCAACTTTTCATAAAATGTGTCTTTCCTTTCATCGAGTGCATCATTAGTAGGTGCATAACACACAAACAGACTGATGTTGCCATGATTTGATTTAAACCGTGCGTATAGCAATCGCTCATCTACAGGATCCCACTCACATAAAGCCTTATTTGCTTTACAACCCAGCAACAATCCTACTCCCTGATAATGCATTCCGTCCTGTCGACCAGATATCAATAAACGTATACCATCCTCCAAATCCAACTTATCGACTCCAGTTAATCTAGTTTCTGTCAGAGCACAAATATCAAGTCCGTAATTTTGAAAAACCTTCACTAACTCATCGATTTTACCGTCATGATTTAGCGTTCTCACATTCCAGTTACCAATTTTAATTGTATTTTTTGCATTGACAAAGGAATTAGATTGTAATTGAGGCAACCGTGAGATTCTTAGCACCCCCTGCCCATTTAAGGGCTGCACGGGACTGGGGGCCATTATTGTTCTTTCAGAGTCCATCAAGGTTTCTTTGGCTAACTTGCTGAACACCTCGCCATTGTGTTGCAGTCGCAGTAGGCAGCTAACTTGCCTGATTGCCCACACCCGAAAGACCCAGCTATGCTGTAGCCAGTCACGTGCCGGCATGCTTCCCAGCCATTTCACTCTCAAGGAGTTCCTCTGCCTGAGAGTACTTGTGTACTTGTCCCATATGGGAAAGTTCCCTGTCTCAGTGGAGTGAACGGAGCTAGGGCCTGATTGACTGCTGCCTACCTTAAAAGCGCCAGGCAAGGCTGCCGCACCACCCCTAAACATCCACACTGTGAAGTCCCCTCGTGTCTACAGGACACCCCGTAAACTTAACATAGCGTCACGTCACGTCATTATACGTTTTTCGATTTACCCAAAGCAAATGAGGTAATATACAGTAAGCACAGATTAGGATCTGCACAGATAACCCTGAGTTAACGGTCACTACTTTTACTTTCGACCTGTGATGGGATGTGGATCACTGAGGATCCCTGTTAGTCAAGTGACCACCATCGGGATTTTTTTAATGTACCAGGGGTCACTGCTTCAGGATGAAACTTGTGTACTGTCCCACATGGGAAAGTTCCTTGTCTCAGTGGAGTGAACGGAGCTATTGCCTGATTGACTGCTGCCTACCTAAAAAGCGCCAGGGAAGGTTGCCGCACCACCCCTAAACATCCACTCTGTTCATTGCACATCCACACTGTGCACTGTGCAGTCCCCTTTTATCTAAGACACCCGTCCTATATACTTTTCAATCTCCCCAGTGCAAAGAAAGCAATATAAGCACAGATTAGGATCTGCACAGATAACCCTGAGTTAACGGTAACTACTCTTACTTTCGACCTGTGATGGGCTGTGGATCACTGAGGGTCCCTGTTAGTCAAGTGACCACCATCGGGATTTTTTTAATGTACCAGGGGTCACTGCTTCAGGATGAAACTTGTGTACTTGTCCCACATGGGAGAGTTCCTTGTCTCAGTGGAGCAAACGGAGCTAGGGCCTGATTGACTGCTGCCTACCTTAAAAGCGCCAGGCAAGGCTGCTGCACCACCCCTAAACATCCACACTGTGCAGTGTGTAGCTTCCACGTTATGTCCACAGACTTCCCATTAACTCAATGTAACCGGTTTATAATGTCATGCCGTAACTATTATTTTATTTGTTTACCTTCTCTTTCAGGTTACTCTATCGGGTAGCTTATAGATAAAGTATTATAGAATGTGACTTTTCCTTTCCAGTGTTTCCTATAAAATTTCCATATCAGTTTTTCCATGCTGCATGGTGGTTTTTCTCACTTTTTCCTGGAGGGTTTGGTGGTGGGGGGAGCCTTCTTGCTTTACTATCCTTATCCTTCAACATGTAGAGTTAGATCTTGTAGTCATAGTTTTCTCTAACAAGCAGCCTCGAAAGGACCATAAGGTCTGTTGCTGTTTGCTTTCCTGTGTAATCCTGTGTAATCCTCCCTGCTAGTAACACAGCCCTCTCCCTCCAGCCACTCACCTCCCTCCCTCCACCCCTCATTTCCCTGCCACAATCATCCCTGCCACTCCCCTCCCTTCCTCTCTTCACCCTCCCGCTATCCTCTCTCTCCTTACTCCACCTCTCCTTCCTACTCCTCACCTGCCCCCTTTACCAACTGCGTCATCTCACCTGCCCTAATTACCCCGCCTCTGTACCTGGCGACACCTATCACCCACTTTATGGCAGAGGGGGTGACCAGGCAGTAATGATGGCGGCTGGACAAGAATGGCCTAACACGCACCCATTAGAAGGCTCAACAGTAGCCCACAATGGTTCTCTCGCACCTCAGTTAACGGGGCGAGGTGTCAAGGGAACGTGGCCTGGGTGTGGACTTGGAGAGAGAGAGAGAGAGAGAGAGAGAGAGAGGAGAGAGAGAGAGAGGAGAGAGAGAGAAGACATCGTGCCGGGATGAAAAGAGATGTGGATTGAATTGGATTATGTTTGGTCAGATAAACTTATGGGTTCAGACATATGGGTTGACCTGGGTTAATGAGTTGGGTTTGAACGAGAAGGATGACAGACCTGGGTTGGGGAGAGAGAGAGAGAGAGAGAGAGAGAGAGAGGAGTGGTGGATCTGGTCTTTGGAAGGAATTATGATAGAGCTGAGAGGAAAGGAAACATGGATCGAGTTTAGATCGTGAAAGGAGAGAGACGTGGGTTGGATTTAGACCGAGATTGAATACTACACTTGAGATGGGAGAGAACATGGGTAGAGTCTGCATCTTGTTTGAGAGAATGATGAGATCGTGGTAGATAACGTATGGGTTTACTTGAGAGAGAAGGGAAGGAAACGTGGGATGAATGTGGACCTTAGCTTGTAGGAAGAGGAGAGCCAGTTGAGTTTGGACCAGGTTCGTGCGATAGGAGATTCAGAAGAGGAATCGTAGGTTGATTTAGAACAGTGTTTGAATATCACACTTGAGAGGAAAGGAGTAAAAAATAAAGTGTTTGAGCCACATATCATGAATTTGCTAAGAGCGTGTGTTGAATTTAGACCAATTTGTGTAAGAGGTGCATGTGGGTTAGGACACTTAAATTGGGTTTAAGTGTACAGTTTAGAAAGGAGAAAAAATAAAGTTGAATTTAAACCGTATCTAAATTCTTTTTCTGCATTTGCTTGTAGAGGGAGTGGGTTGAATGAATTTAAATCTTGTCTGAGAGAGAGAGAGAGAGAGAGAGAGAGAGAGAGAGAGAGAGAGAGAGAGAGAGAGAGAGAGAGAGAATGTAGGTTGGCTGTACACGATGTTCTCTATCTACAATTGAGACCGAAATAGAAAAAAAAATAAGTTCTGACCACACCCGAATTTGTGGGCATAGGAACATGGTTTGGATGTAGACCGCCCATGAATTCCTACACCTGTTACCTAATGAGTTTTACAAAGACCTTATTCAGGACCAGAGTCGGCCCGTCGCATTTTTGCCGCAGTGCCCCCCCTCCCCTCTTTGCACCTCCTTACATTTATTTGGTCGGCAGTTTGTGTCGGGAGTAGATTATTTATTTCTTTATCATATTTTTCCATTTTTTTTTTTTTTTTTCTTTTTAGATTTGTACCGTCCGTTTTGCATTATTTTTTTTGTTTGACTTTTATCATTATTTCTTTTTTGTTAACTTTTTCGTGTTATGTTGGCCTCTCTCTCTCTCTCTCTCTCTCTCTCTCTCTCTCTCTCTCTCTCTCTCTCTCTCTCTCTCTCTCTCAGTCTTTCGTTTTAGATGTAGAATTCTAGAAGCGGCCATGTCCGTGTGTCACTCACTATTTTTTTTTTCCGGAAACGAGGTGCTTCACTACCGTAGACTTTAACCGAGCCTCAAAGATCCCAAAGCTCCTTCTTCACGCCTGTAGACTTTACCGACATCAACAACGCCGAAAACTGAGGTTACTTGAGGCCAGGAAAACTCCCACATCTGCCTGGTACTTCTATTCTTGTATTTCTTCCCACTTCTCCCCCTCTCCCCCAATCCATCACATCAAAACCCCCTTTCCACCCATCCTCTGCCCCTCTCCTTTTCCATTGCCCTTCTCCACAAACCCCTCTCAACGTCCTTCTCTTTTTCTTACTTAACTTCCCCCCTTCCTTCTTCCCTCCAGTCACTTCCTAACACCCCTCCCTCTCCCCCCCCCCATCACCCCAGCTCTGACAGGACACGCCAGGGATGTCAACCTTAGGCCATGAAGTCATCCCATGCAAGGAGGTCACACACACACACACACACACACACACACACACACACACACACACACACACACACTCTCTCTCTCTCTCTCTCTCTCTCTCTCTTCATCGTTTAGTGTCGAGCGAGACTATAACATCGAAGGAGCGAAGGAAGTTCTTGATTCCACTTATTAACGAAGGTGTTGACCTGGCCTGGCTTACCGTACATACTTGCTTATATACTTTCTCACATTCCTCTATATTAACTCCTTCTTGCTAGCCTACTCCCAAATTATCGATCAGCTTAGAGAGATTTTTCGAGCAATAGGGGTTGTATGTGTCCTTTATTTACTCCCTCAAACCGAATAAATTATTTTTGGTAGAAGTAATAAAATGTAATAATGTTTAAACATTTTATAAAAGGGTAATGGGATCAGGGGACGTGCAGTGGCAAGCGGGAGTGAAGGTAATTTCCCCCAAACAAGGATTGTGTCGACACAGCCAGCCTACTTTACTTACTTTACTTGCTTACATTCTCACTTTACTCTTTACTTTCTCACCCCTTCTTGAAATTTCCTGTGCAGGTACTTAAAAAGCTATAAGTGGGTCGTCCTCATTCTTGTGGTCATAACCTCCTGAAGTAAATAAAATCGTCTGCCGGTACCCCAAATAGATTACTTTAGCGACAGCCTGCCCAGCGTAAAGATTAGCCGTTTCATAGACCGTGCCTTTCCTCAGCTGAACGATATCGTCTTGCCAGAATATAACACGTGTTTGCATACTTTCTGTCTGGAAAGTTAAGGAAATGTTTGTGTGTGTTTCTAATTATATACTTTCTTTTCCCTTCTCTGGATCTCACCTACCTTTATTACTGAGAAGGAAGAAAGATGATGATGATGATTAGGAGGAGGAGGTGGAGGGGAAATAAGTATGGTGAATACAGTGATGATGATGGTGATGATAAGGAGGAGAGGGGGGGAACAAAAAACAGTTATGGTGAAAGCATTGATGATGATGATGATGATTATGATGATAATGATGAAGATGGGTATAATAAAAATAAAAATGTAATGGAATCTGAACCCGACTACCCCTCTGAATCTACACGAAGCTCGCTCAAAGAATGGCACTTTCTCCCAATCAGCCTCACCCCACCACTGACTTGACAATACCTCTCTTTCACTCAAGTCCTTCACTATCACACTTCCACCACTAACACACCCAGATCCTTCACCACTTTCTCCCAGTCAACCTCACCCCCACCACCACCAGCAAAACAATACTCTCTTTCACCTCATTCCTTCACTACCACGCCACCACTATCACTCCATTACTACCGCCACCACCACCAATACACCAGTCTTGTATGAGACAGCCCTAGCATGTATTCAATATGGACGGTGGGTGTTTGCGCCGAAGTGGTGACATGTAGAGGTGTATGGAATGTAGGAGGACTGCTGGGCCTTGGGAGCAGGCTGTGAAGCCTTTGTCCAGAGTCGGACATATTTAAAAAAAAAAAAAAAAAAAAGAACACCGCCACCTCACTTCCACCACATCACCACCACCATCACTACACCTTAACTCTCCACTATAACCTCAGCATACGCTTCACACCTTCGATCATCACCACCACCACTACCTCACTTCCACCGCATCACCACCACCACCAGTACACCTTAACTCTCCGTTATAACCTCAGCGTACCCTTCACACCTTCGATCATCACCACCACCACCAGCACTCCATAACCCACCACCATTCACCACACCACCTCACACAGAAAAAGTCCCTTTAAGATTCATTGGTTCCCTGACAGACCACATTCCATCTTCACGCCACACCACAGTACGATGCCTCACCAGCCAGTAAACTGCAACCTCTCCTGACACCACATTCCACCACACACCACAACCCCCCACCTGACTGTGTGATGATAGTGATGATAATGATCGTTAGGCCCATGAGGTGGAGCAAAGATTTCGGGGCATGGATGAGGCTGTTATTAGTTTTTTCCATTTTTGTAATACATTTTTCTTGTCCCTGAATATCACCTCACCCCATCGTTATAATTGGAAAAAGGTAATGGTGATGATGATGAGGAGGAGCAGGTGGAGGAGTATGTCTATAAAACCAACCATCATTCACGATAAAACCACTTCAGACGCACCAACTGCGCCTTAGTTTTTCTTCGAACCTTTATCTCCCTAATTATCTCGCCTAATTTAAATCAACTTAACAATGCAAGCAACGTTGGTGTATGTGTTGGTGTGCGCGTTGGCGGTGATGGGGGTGGAGGGGAAGTGGAAGAAGGGGTAGAAGATGGGGACGCGGCTGGGACAGATGGAGAGGGGGTTGAGGAACTATGCAATGGAAAGGTGGGGGACGGAGGGGGCGGAGATCCCTGGTATGCTCCCCCTCTAGGCGTACTCCAGGCTGCGTGTGGCCGGCCGTGAACCTCGCTGGAGGGAAACGCGCGAGATTCGGGCTCTACGGAAGGCCCTTGGACCGGCTCGACATGAAGCAATAGCCGTATGCGGGGAGTCGCCCTTGCACCCCTTGGTTCCCCCGCACCAAAAGGCTCGCCTCGTCCTGGAACATCCGCCCCTGACCTCCGAAGCCCGAGCTCTGTGTCGTAGATGGGTTTCAGGGCTCGACATCCACTCTTACTCAGACCACGCCCTCGCCGACCTACTAGCGGCGCATTTCAACGTGGCTTGGAAGGGAGGCGAGGATGAATTGACTGAGAATGACTTAACTGAGGATGACTTAACTGAGGATGACTTAACTGAGGATGACTTGACTGAGGATGGCCGGACTAAGGATGGCCTAACTGAGGATTACTTAACTGAGGATGACTTGACTGAGGACGAGTTGACTGACTATGAGGGAGATATGGAAAAAATAGAAGGTATGCAAAGAGTAGTGAAGAAGGAATAGACAGAACTGCTGAATACCATGGAAATTGAACAGAGAGATATTGACGAAGGCGAAGTAAAGACGATAAAAATACTGAATGAAATAGAAAGTAAAGAAGAAAAAACACTGAATCAAGCGGAAAATGAAGGAAGGAACTTAGAGGAAACAATAGGAATACTGAATGAAATGGAAAGTGAAGAAAGAGAATTAGAGAAAACAATACAAATTTTGAGAAAAATAGACAGTGAAGAAAGGGAAATAGATGAGTAAAGATCAGAAATGAAGAATAAGATAGAAAATGATGATAAGGAAATAGAATTGCCTGAAAATGTAATAAAGCTGAGCGAGGAAGAGAAGGAGGAAGAGGAGGAGACAGGAAGGGAGGAGGAGGAGGAGGAGGAAAAGGAGGAGGAGGAGGAGGAGGAGGAAAAGGAGGAGGAAGAGGGAGATTTAGATACAGAAAGTGAGGAGACAAAAAAAAGGAGTAAAGAACTGGCAGAAGTGAAAGATAAGATAAAGAAAGAGGAAGAGAGAGCAAGCATAATAAGAGAACAGTTTGCAATTGAGATAGCGAAATTTGAAGAAATACAGGATGAAATTACT
Organism: Coenobita brevimanus; assembly: GCF_032717465.1. NCBI lineage: Eukaryota > Metazoa > Arthropoda > Malacostraca > Decapoda > Coenobitidae > Coenobita > Coenobita brevimanus. The sequence goes on along the minus strand of NC_136977.1, from coordinate 45,072,616 downwards.
GATCAGGAATTATAACTGAGAGTGTTAATAGACGTATCAGAAAAAGAGCTTAAAATACTGGATGGAAAAGATGGGCCAGAAGCTGAAGAGGCTCGAAAATTGCTTGAAACGATTCTGGTCGACGCCGTAGCTGAAGTGTTAGATATAGAGGCCCAGAGGAGGAGTGTTCAGGGAGCAGTGAGGCAGATCTCGCATGTCTTCCGTACGGTAATGGGACTCGAACAAGAAACGGAGTGGGAAAAAGAGTCGACACAGGAAGTAGAAGATGATGTATTTAAAGATGATGACCATAGCGTTGTGGAAGAGACCGGGAAGATGAGGGAGGAAAGGCTGGAATCGGAAATGGGGGAGGAGAAAATAGAATCGGAGAGACAGGACGCCTCCATAGAATCAGAGTCCCAATCTATGAGTACAGCTGGCTCAGGACGGGGTCAGGGAAGGGTTCGGGTGAAGAGAGTTCGGATGAAAACCGTCTGGTAATGGGCAGCAGAGGACTGGAACTGGGCCAAAGTGTTCACGGTGTTCAATGTGGCCGTGGTGGCTCAGATTATTTACCTCAAACGCACCACAGTAGATTGAAGTGACTACCACACGACACGCCTCTCCCACACCACACCCCAGCTCCCATCCCACACTACACCCCTATTACCACTCACACCCCGTTGCACAGTACTTCTTTACTAGGGGGTGAGTAGTCCGTCTTTTTCACCTCTGTAATGAAGGAGTTGAGGTGAACAGACTGTTTGTCCAGGCCTTAAATAAGGAGTTGAGGCGAACAGACTGTTTGTCCACCTTTTAAATAAGGAGTTGAGGCGAACAGACTGTTTGTCCACCTATTAAATAAGGAGTTTAGGCGAACGGACTGTCTGCCCACTCCGTAAGTACAGGAGTAGAGGCGAATGGTTTGTCCCCCACCTCGTAAGTAAAGGAATGGAAGGGAACGGAATGTCTCCCCATCCCGAAAATAAAGGAATGGTCTCACCTTCCGTAAATAAAGGAATGGTCTCCCCCCGTACATAGAAGAATGGTCTCCCTCCACCCGTAAATAAAGGCATGGTCTCCCCCTAGCCGTAAATAAAGGAATGGTCTCCCCCACCCGTAAATAAAGGAATGGTTTCCCCCACCCATAAGTAAAGGAATAAGAGTAGAGCGAACCGCCCCCCGCACACACACCTTCCTTGGAGTAGGGAGTTAGCAGTCCCCCTCCTTTAACGCAAGCAGTCCTACATCAACCCGCACCTTTCTTAATGCTCTCTAATTCACCTTTTCTCTTGTTTTTCTTTTAATAAATATTGCACCATATATTTCCCTTGCGCATATACCTTACTATATATTTTGATATGGACATAGAGAGTTAAAAAAGTAATGAAAAAATAAATTAAGAAGCTACTATATTGTATATACAGAAAAATAAATGATCAGGATTTGGTACTAGGCAGCCTTCTAAGACAACACCGCGTTCGTGTTGTAGTTGGTTGAGTCATAGCAGTGAGTAGGGAATGAGTCTCCTTGGCTACCAGTCAAATCAACCTTCCATTCTGACCACACTTGGCCATCAACTGGGCTGAAACGGGTTACGGATCTTTGTCAGGTTATAGTAAACACGCATTTTTTTTTCTATAGAATTGAAGGCTGTCAGACACCTCTTCCTTATTTATTTGTTAAAGTGTTCATTTACGATATTTATGCGGTGTGCTTGGGAGGTAGCAGGGGCAGGGGGCTACAGCAGGTGGGGGCTTTCTTTCAGCAGGTCGAGGGAGGGAGGCTCATTCAGCAGGTCGGGGGAGGGGGGTTCTTTCAGCTGGTCGGGGAAGTTTTTTTTTTTTTTTTTTTTTTCACCAGGTCGGCTACCCCACCCTACCCTCCTGCGATCTCCACTCTCAGGGTTTTTATCAGCTTCTTCGTGAGGGCGCCATTACCTCACACCTGTACTTACCCCACTCGCAGGCCATACCGAGAAGTTTTTAATCCTCTTCAGTGGGGTTTATTTATTTATTAACTTATTTCCCGCTGCAACTTAACTACGGTATACTTCTTCGCCGTAACGCTGACTTTTCGAACTGGAGAGGTTGGATCGGGACCGTGTTAAAAAATATGAAATGGGAGCACAAAAGTATACATAAGCCCCCAGAATTTGACGATAAGTTTTGAAACACGTGTTGATACTGTAACATACTTCTGAACTTTGTATCGCTCCTAACTGCACTTTGAAATGTGGGATGCAGGCTGAACACACCTAACAATTACAGGTGTTCCATAAATAACCGTGAAAAATTTGGGCTTGGCTTAAAGTTTCGCTCACTCGGTTTTCATAATCCAGTCGTTACATATAGTCTTCATTCATCCCATCAGGGTGCTAGAGAGAGATGCCTTCATGTGGTGGCACTGATGTAACTTGCGGCTCAACTGCCTGGTTATACATACACCCATCAACTGCTATCCTGTTCCCCCAAAAAGAGGATGGTGGACTACAGGGGAAGGGGAACTTAAGCCTGCTGTCCACCGGGTTCACATTTCAGAGTAACTTGGAGATACAATTACTACTACTACTACTACTACTACTACTACTAACCTTTGCAGTATGAGAAGGCTAAAGGAAGTGGTCTAAAGGTAGTAAGAATATGATTTTAAAAGGTTGTCATAGTGAACAGATTACCCTGATCAGTACATCAGAGGTCTAGGTATGTTCCCCTACGTAAAACCCTCCATTTTTTTTTTTTTTTTGAGGGGGGGGATGGCTGTCTGACTTAAAGAGCTACTGGTAATCGTTGCAACCCCTCGCTTATCTGAACAGTTTCCCTTCTGTAGTCCATTTAGGGGATAAGGATGTAATTGAGGGACGTTTTAATAATCAAGCAATCGAGCTGCCCGGTTTAAATCAATGCCAACGCACGAAGAGATAAAAACTGATGTGCCGTATACAGCACCCCGGCTGGTACGAAAATAAAAAGAGAGAGAGAGAGAGAGAGAGGTTCATGCTCCAAAAGGAGAAAAACTCATAACTTTAAACAGAGGGAGAAAAAATAACCGAAGCAATTGAGATAGGAAGTTTAAATGAGGGAAAGGAGAAACCTGAAGGGAAAGCGAGAGAGAGAGAGAGAGAGAGAGAGAGTGGGGGGGGGAAGTAGAAACGAGAAGAAAATGGGAGAGGGGAAAAGAAATCAAAAGAAGGTAGAGAGGGAAAGGAAAGGGCTGGACAAGAGGGAGAAGTGAAGTGATGAGATTAGAGAAAAGAGAAGAGAAGGAGAAGAAAGAAGAGGAAAGGAAAGGAAATGAGTGCCAGAGAGTAGAAGTGTTGAAGATAGAAGCATTGGGAGAGGAGAAGAAGGGAATAGAGCGAAAGAGAAGTGCGAGAGAAAGAGACTGATCGAGAGGGGGGGGGGGAAGCGTGAGAGGCCAGTACAGCGAGGAGATAAGGTCAGTGGCTGGAGGTGTTCAGTGGCATAGTGTAATAGAAATGTCGGGAAGCAGTGATAACCAGGACTCCACACACACACACACACACACACACACACACACACACACACACACACCAAACATGTGTGTGTGTGTGTGTGTGTATGTGTGTGTGTGTGTGTGTGTGTGTGTGTGTGTGTGTGTGTGTGTGTGTGTGTTGTATTAGAAATACTACATTCCGAATCACTGAGTAGCGCTGTGGTATTTACCACCCACTGTATTTACTCACATGTTAGCCTGATTGGAAAAAATATATATATTTACTGGGGGGGCTTACAGCACCCAGCATCGCTCACCTCCCACGCCCCCACCCACGTGAAGAGCAGCACTGTAGAAGGTGGTGACCCCCCCCCCAAAATACAGTGGCCTATTTCGAACTCTTACTTCCTCACCTTTCTCCCTCACTCCCCCCTCTTCACACTACCACCCTAGCTCATATTTTGTTTCACCGCGCCCAAATAGAGGGAGAAAGAGGGTAGGGTGAAAGTGGACGAGAATGAGGAAAGCAATTAGATAAGAATAATGGAATACACACACAGACCCATTCACCCACCCAGTCCCACCCCAACCTCATTTGCTGTTACTGTACCACGATAGAGGGAGGAAGAGGAGAAATTTAAGTACTCTGTTCCCTATTCAGCGACACCTAAACATAATAATCAAAAAAGCAATTACAGTACTGTATAGACACAACAAGATTTCTGCTCTCCATCTTTACACACACACACACACACACACACACACACACATACACACACACACACACACACACACACACACACACACACACACACACACACACACACACACACACACACAAAACCAACCCCTTTTAGTGTATATGTGTGTCTGCCACTGACCACAGTCCATATGTTTGCATGTTAATATAGGTATTTAAGAAACACGATGGTATCCCCTTTTATCTCGCTTATCTACAGCACCTTATCAGTCGTCTTGCAAATGATCTATACTTGTGCCACTAAACCCATCTCTTATATCAGGGTTAGGGAGATTTTTACCCACCTGTCGAACCTTTGATATCAAATATACTTTTTTTTTTTTTTTTTCCTGAGAGTTTATGCTTCTCTAGGAGATTGTTATCTGTTCTCTGTCTAGCTAACCATCTCCATTTGTTCCAAACAATCCACCTCTTATACTGACTCACCTATCTGATATAATTTTCCACTATCCTTCCTTTCGTTGGCTTATCTCGACACATCCTAAATTTGCTTCCTCTTACCAGTTATTACCCTAATGGTCAATACCTGTACCAGCCATTGCACTCATTTATCAGGATTAGGGAGATAATGACCCACCAGTCTTGTCCCAGATATCATTTTACCTCATCCTTATCCCACTTTTTCATAGGCTTATCCTGACTCAGTATTACTGTATCTGCTTCCTATCAGTCGTCTTCATTTTGGCTTACATGTGTGCTCACCAACCCAACTCTTTATCAGTTTTCAGGATATATTCATCAGCCTGTCAGTTTTCTCTATCCTTACCCCTCTTTCTCGCTGATATATGTGGATACTATCTACCTATAGCTCTTATCAGTCGTTTTTCTAATGATCTAAGCATGTACTAGGCAACTCACCTCTTTTATGAGGGTTAGGACGATAATAACCTAACTTGATCCTGATATCAGTATTCTTTGTCCCTTAGTCAATCCTTTCACTGAGTTTACCTGAATGTTATCTTTTATCTGCCTCTTCTTATCTCTCGTGTTGCGTATGTCCTACACGTGTACTAGTTAACCCATATCTTTTATCGGGATCCGGGAGTTACTGACCTAGCTTTCTTGCTGCTAATACTAAATCCCCATTTTTACCTCGCCCGGGACGGAGTTCGGCGATGTATTGTTTTTGGTCGAGTTTGTTTGTTTGTTAGCAACATTACGGAAAAACGGCTGAATGAAATTACATGACACTTTAAGGATTTGTGGGCACTTGTCTCAAAAGTAAGTGATTAAATTTTGGAGGTAATCGAGTGACCTTGAAAGGTCAAAATCAAGGTCACGGATTTTCAGAGGGCTGTAACTTGAAACCGGTTGAAGATAGAGATGTTTACTAGTATCATAATACTGGAACTCCCACATGGACTTTCATCAGGCACTAAGACCTATGGCCTTGAGTGACCTTGAAAGGTCAAACTCAAGGTCAAGGATATTCATGGGTCTGTACCTCGAAACTGGTTGCAGGTAGATACTATTATCAATATATAGGAAGTCCCATATGGGCTTTTAATTGGTACCATGACTTCTGACCTTCAGTGACCTTGAAAGGTCAAACTCAAGGTCGAGGATATTCAGGGGGGTATAACTCGAAACTGGTTGAAGATAGAGATAATTACTATTTTTTCTCCAACCATGTTGTGCCTGGCACTACTTATTCTGCAAGTAGTCTTTCGTCGGCTTGCTCTCAACCCAGTTCATTGTTATCTCTCATCTTATCAGACGTTTTGCTAATGGCCTACACGTGTACCAGGTTAGGGAGTTAATTACCCACCTATCGTGTTGCTGATATCAATTTACTTTGTTCTTATGCCCTTCTTTTCGTTGGGTTTATTTTACTCTACTCCTATCAATCGCCTCGTTAATAGGCTACACGTGTACCCGCTGACCCACTTCTTTCATCAGGGTTAGGGTGGTAATAATCCATCTTGCACGTAAATTCAGTATCTTTTGTCTCTCTGTCAGTCTTTCATGGGATTAATATGATTTGTTTTGCTACTTTTACTTGCCATCTCTTATTAGCTATTTTGCTAATGCCTTCCATGTGTACCAGACAACTCACCCTTTTTTTTTTTAATCAGGGCTAGGGAGATACTGATCCACCTATCTTGTTCCATATCAGTTTACCTGGACTCTGTTTAACAAATCTAAGTGCTTTCTTCCGTTATTTACCTCGTGTTTAATCATTGTTGAGACTATAGTAACCTTTAAATAATTGACCCATCTGTCTTGTTTTTTATATCATTTGACTTCATTCCTATGCTCACTCTTATGTTGGATTTATTTTTATTTGTCTCCAGTCAGTTGTTTCTCTGATGACTTACACCTTGACAGTCAAATCACCTCCTTTATCAAGATTAGAAAGATAATGATCCTTCTGTCGTGTCTCTGATATTAATTCTCTTCTCTTTCTTCCTGTCTCTTTCGTAGTCTTTACCTCAAGGCGACCCATCTTTATCTTCCTCCTCTTTTTATCAGTCGTATTGCAAATGATCAGGACGTGTACTAGTCAGCCGACCTATTTTTATCAGTACTGAGGTAGAACGATAATTAACCTAGCACCCCTGTTTTTTATATCAGTTTCCTTATTCTTTTTTCCTTATCAATAACATACCAAACATCATCATCATCATCATCATCATCATCATCACCATCAGTACTAGTCATCATCATTATCATCATTATCATCATCAGTGTTTTCATCTCCATCGTCATAGCTATCTTCGTCACCACCATTCAGTCCACTGGAAGAAAAAGGCCTCTCCCATCATTCTTTCCTCTAACGTATCTAATATAGTTATCTGATTTAACCCAGCCCTGAATGTTTGCGAATTTCATCTGCCCATCCATATCTCAGCCTGCCTCTTCCTCCCACTCTATCTCTGGGTCACCACTCCGTTACCCTGACTGCCCATCCATTATCCACCCTCCCAACCACATCATCTAGCAGCAGCGTCCCTAAAATTATTTCCCCTTGTCCGTGTGCCCATTCCGTCTCTGTGTTTATCCCCATCGACGCTCATGCCTTCCCTTGCAACAGCGTCCGTAAAATCAGCTTCCTTTGTCCCCCAGCTCTCTCCTTCGGCTCTCTCCTTGCAAATATTCAGGTGTGGTCGATAGGTCACTTACACAGACTCGAAACCGTATCCAAACCTAATGAGATCTTGCTAAACGGTTTGGAGACTCCTTTCATCGGCTTGGAACCTCTAAAATATAAGGAAATGGTGAAGCACTTTACACTTTCTTAAACTTTTCACCCCTTCTGCGTCTCGCGTTTATCTGAGAGCTACTTACACTTTACACTTTCTTAAACTTTTCACCCCTTCTGCGTTTCGCGTTTTTCTGAGAGCTACTTATACTTATTTGAGAGAGGTCTGGCATGTTTCTTGACCAAAGATAATTTTCTGGCCATAGATATGATGCCTTTGGGGGGAAGTGACGGACGTGCCCCCCCAAAAGTAGAGGCATTGAAAAAACAAGAGAAATTTTTGGCCTTGCTGTATATGCCCCAGTTAACCATCGTACTTGACTTCCTGTTTGTGAGTCAGGGCAGGAAACCGATATCTTGGCACAGTTCGAGAGAGGCAATGTAGCTTTTGACCGCAACTGTACACGCCTTACCGCAGGATACAGGTCTTGCCGTACCCGGTCATTACTTGTTTTGTGGTTCCGACACAGTCACTTGATATCCTGTGTGTGTGTGTGTGTGTGTGTGTGTGTGTGTGTGTGTGTGTGTGAGAGAGAGAGAGAGAGAGAGAGAGAGAGAGAGAGGGAGACCATCCTCTAACACAGCTTGGAGAGACAAAGAACTTAATGACAACCAAGGCATAGTTACTGTCAATAGTCCTTTTGCACAATATATAATTGAATACAAAAAAAAAAAACGAACTAAATATTGCTACACGATAAAAAATCCAAGCAGTGAGGAATTGTTGGCATCTTTTTCCACTGTTAATGTGCCTCGGATGTTTGAAAGGATTACTGACCTCATCCATATGTGGATAATCACTTCCTTCCTTCCACGACTTCTAACACCAATTCGTTATCTGCATGTCAGCCCGGAAAATCAGTACGCTGACACACACACCTTTACAAACACAACATGATGCAACTATCCTTACCTTGGGCCCTGTTTTCCTTGTTTCTAAATTCATTCCTGCCTTGGGTTCACCTTCTTGATGTACGTGCATTGCCCAATTCTCACCTGCTTCTACGGCTGTTGACGCTCTCAGTTCCAAGGGGGGTACAACGGAATTACTGACAACGACTTCCCATACCTTAACACAGGTTCAGCGTAGGTCTGCCATGGTTACTGACACAAGTCACTTAGTCTTTGTTTGGGTGTCAGCACAGGAAACCAACCCAATAACACGTTTTTTTTTCTCCCTGACAACCCGATCGCTGACAGAGCACCGTGTCTGCCGCAAGAATCCATTTTGATCCCCCTGCGAGTGTTTCTTGTTTTGGTTAGCGTGGGTTAAGCTTCCTCTTACGGCGTGGACTGATTACATTTCCATTCTGTAAGAGTCATGAAGGTCTTTTTAGCTGTGTGTTAGAGTTTAAGGGGATTAGGGCAAAATCTTACGGAAGCTTACAACGCAGGCTCCCTAGCACATTTCCGATAGGGATTTGTTTTGTATAGTACACACTATTGATTGTAACTTTGTGTGTGTGTGTGTGTGTGTGTGTGTGTGTGTGTGTGTGTGTATGTGTGTGTGTGTGTGTAAAGACATATATACGGTACATATTAAAGAATGAATAACTTACGTTTTTTCTGCGAGTGTACCATTTATCTCAACACAATCAGCTCCCTGACTTATATGAGCGACCACATCTCGCAACACTAATATTCTCTGCCACCCGACCTTTCTCCCTCATAAGAGAGTTTGCTTAACCACATTCAGGGAGTCTCATTCATAAATTCAAAAGTGGAGATAAACTTAATACTTACCGCAAATTCCATTGTTCTTACTCCATCTTGTACACTGATCTGAACCCCCTTGTTTAAACTGGGAATCGAATTCCACATAAGGCGGTAAACTGTCCTCCATTACATGTGGATACAATAAAAGTTAATATTGATGCTCTTTTCTTAAGTCCAAACACTAGATAAACTTCGTACTTACAGCAAATCCCTTTATCTGGCCCCTCATGTATGTAACGATTCCAATACCACATAAGTCTGGCAAATCCCCCTTCTCAGTCTTGGATGCAGTGAATGTTAAAAGCGATACTCTTTTCATAAATTCCAGACTATAGATAAGCCTCATACTTACAGCAGATCCCTTTAGTTGGACCATCATCTATACAAGGATTGGAATCCCAAATATGATAGTAAAGTGTCCTATATTAGAATTGGATGCATTGAGAATTAACAGCGATGCTCCATTCATAAGTTCAGAACTGCAGATAAATTTTATTCTTAAAGCAAATCCCTTTAGTCAGTACATCATCTGTACAGGAATTCCAATCCCACATAAAGTCGACAAATCGTCCTCTATTAGAACCAGTTGCTCAGTCAGCACTGATACACTGTTCATAAATTTAGAACTGGAGTTAATATATACCGAGATAAACTTGATACTTAAAACAAATACCATTCAAAAGGAGCATCATCTGTACAACGCTTCGAAGCCCCACATAAAGGCGGTAACTCTTGCTCCATTAAAAGTGGCTGCAATAGAAGGTAACATAATCCCAGTTTAGGGCCGTACTTACCCTGCTATACCTATTCGCGCACCAACACCCTGACCCGACACACCCCCCCCCCCAGCCCCTCACCCCTCGAATCCCCAACTCATCCATCAATCAGAGGGGCACTGTGTAAATCAGGTGTACATATTCTTCTGCCATTTAAAGAATTTCTGATCTCCCTTTCTCCCTTCTACATCTCACCCTCTCTTCGTCACTTCCCCCCTCCCCCTCCCGCTCTACCACCCTCCTCCCTGCACACAATTTTCTTCGTTTACTCCCAAACTCCCACATGCTACTACCCACATTGACATTCTATATCTTCATAACTCAAGCACTGTTTTTAACTACCTTAGTAACTCAACCCTCTCCCCCTTCCTCCTCCCATACCCACTTACTCTTTCATTCCTCTTCCTCCCTTCACAAAACCACATACATTAATCTTTAGTTACTTGAGCACTACATTCCTCTTCCCTAATCCATTGCCCAACACACATCACCGTCCCTCTCCCTTCTCCCTCTCCTCCCCACTCCCTGTCCTTCTCCCCACTCTCTTCCCTTCTCTTCCATCCTTCTCCATGTTCCACATTCTTCTAGCCCCCACATCCCTCTTTCTCCAGCTCCCCATCCCTCATCCTCCCTCTCCATCACCTCTCGCTCTCCACACTCCCTCTCCTTCGCCATCCATCTTCATCTTCTCAAAGCTTCAAGCCATGACACCCCCCCCCTCTCCTTCCAGCTCCTTATCCATCTCCATCCTCCTTTACCTATCTCCCTCAGTTCCCCCCCCCCATCTTTTTCTCTCCCTCCTTACCCATCCCTTTCCCTGCTCTTCTTGCCTTCCACTCCTCCACTCTTCCCATCCACTCCTCTCATCCACTCTCACTCAAGCACATATCACACCATCGAGCACAATTTTTAAATTTAATTTCCCGGTCTTTTTTTACTTTTTTTTTTTTTTTTTTTTGCAACTTTTGTATTTTTTTTTTTTGTTCATGCATTAATCTCAGCTGAATAAAATCGTCTGGCTTTAGCTGTAACAAAATAGTAGAGTTGTCAGTACCATGAGAAGGTAAGACACCCGTAAATACGCTCCCTGATTTCCATTTGGCTTTCCCGAATATAAATAAAACCGCACACCTACTCCGCGTACTATGAATTTACAAAAGTGGCAAGATGCAAAGATACGCAAATTGGCTTGAACGAATGGACATCACGAAGGAGCCGCTTGTTTTCTTGACAGGAGAGAAAATAAGAAAACAGTGAAATCTTGAAAGCTGTTTAGATGTGTGTGGGAGGAGGGGTGAAGTGTGTGTGTGTGTGTGTGTGTGTGTGTGTGTGTGTGTGTGTGTGGTGATAAATGTCGTTAATTAATAGTGGTGTCTGTCTTGGAATTTCCTTAACAAGATGAATTAGTGATGAGAGCCTGTTTTTCACACACACACACACACACACACACACACACACACACACACACACACACCGCTCGCTGGTGCAGTGGTATCGTTCTCGCTTGCCAACTGGTGGACGGGAGTTCGCGCCTCGCTCAGGTTGCGAAAAGTTTCACTGACGAAGTGGGTGGTTACTGTCCCCCTTGAGCAAGGGGACGGGTGTGTGCGTGGGTGAAGGTCACAGCCTTGCCCTTAGATCGGACTATATGAGCTCTCAGCTCCCTTTCGGGAGGGTAAAAGCTGACGATCACGACCATCAAGTGATCCTGACCGACCCGGTAATTACACACACACACACACACACACACACACACACACACACACACACACACACACACACACACACTCTTATTACACAGCTTTCAATATTTCACCATTTTCTTGTTTTTTTTTTACTGCCAATGTTTTTTATGTATATTAATAGGAAGGAAATACTGTGCTAAAGAAGAAACGCCACGATAATTTCCTGTACCAACGAGAACACGAATAATTATGCGCATGTCAGACTTAATTTTCTTCTCAAAGTCTCTCCATAGCTGAGTTCTGTCGTCTTAAGATAGCAAAAGTCAAGTGAAAGTAAACAACGAGAAGGATGGGGAAAATGCCACGAGAAATTCCCACGCCTACATGTTTCAAATTCCGAGATAAATCATTAAGAAGGAAGAGACCACGAAGAGTTAGGATGCCAAGGAGAAGAATACGACTTAGTATGCTCATCTCGAACTTCTTCTTTTTTCGTTTCTTTTTTTTTTTTCTTTTTTTCTTTTTTTACTGCTTGACATGAGGTTGGCGCCTGTATCAGGGAAGACGGCCGTAAAAGCTGCCTAATTGCGGGGTAATCAGTGACCCCCTCCTGAATGCCGATCACGCAGTTTGGACCACCGCCATGCAGGTAAGTACGGGTGATTAACTGTTAATCATTTCAGGCAGAGGACGTCTTTCTATCTTAATTCATTTTATTTAATTATTCACTTTCTTATTATTTACGTATTTGTTTATCTTACTGCTGTTTCCAAGCGACTGTGGCGCTGACGAGGGGCCTACACGTGGTGGCACTGTTTACCCTGGATAGAACGATACATCTGTGGCGTCGGTCCAAGAGACAAACCTCATATTTCCTTGCACCTCACTTTGGGGAAGGACCCTAGCACAACCCTGGCGAGTCACTGTATACCACAAAGGGACACCGATTCCCTACACGATTACATACTGGACTGTACCTGTAGGACGACCCCACAGAAGTAGTTTACCTGTGATCGAAGGGTCTGCTCCTCCAGGCAGGCGGAGTGAGCAACAGCAACAACAACCAGCCTAACCCCTTCAACACGAGGGCTTTTTTTTACATTACTGCTATCTCTGGGTGATTTTATTTAGCTCAGGGGGTCTTCTCGAACTAGAGGGGTTAGATGTATCCTCAATCCTCTCATTAGTGAAACAAAATCGGTAAATAAAGTTTTTGTGGGACGGTTATTAATATAAAAATGAAGCAAACGAGGTGAAGTGGTTAAGGGCGACGACTCAAACAGCAGGGCTTAGATATAGCCTCATTAACCCCTCATTAGAAGGGTAATTTCCTGATCTGAATATAATCGCATGGAAGAAGCAAAATTCAAGTAAGCTTATCGCCAAAGAGTTAAGAAGCTCCGTAGCACCTCTTCCTTACCCCCTAATTTTTTTATTTTTGTATGTGACGTGTTAATATTTACTGTGATAATTATACATTCTTGGTCGATATTAGAGGAAACTTCGTAGCATTTCTTCCTTAGCGAGTTGTTTTACATACCGTACGACACAGAAATATTCCTTTGTATGGTTTTGATTCTTTGATACCGACATAATTTGTTTGGGTACCACACAAGAGGATATTAAATACGTAAATTGCCGACTAAATCGCTGAGGAAGTGTTTCTACAAAATTCCTAATGCCAACAAAGAAAATATTTAGTTGTAATATGCAAATTAAATCGCTTAGGAAGAGGTGTTGACACTGGTAACCCTGTGAGTAAATTAGCTCACGAGAGATGAAGAAAACTATTACCCACGTATTCTTTGCGTGTCGTAATGCGCAGTGAATGTTCATCGATTTATTACTTGGAATGAAGTTCTGCCTTCTAACTTTCCCAACAAATTTCCTTTAAGCATTGCACCCATCAATGGTTCTCTGATGTATGTGTGTGTGTGTGTGTGTGTGTGTGTGTGTGTGTGTGTGTGTGTGTGTGTGTGTGTGTATGTGTGTGTGTGTGTGTTCATGCATAGTCTACACCCAGAAGGCTTGGAGTGAGAGAACCTTCTGTTGTATTATTCTGCTAGCATAAGGGCAGGATCATTTATTTCTGTGTACTGTATGGTGTATGATCTCTCTCTCTCTCTCTCTCTCTCTCTCTCTCTCACACACACACACACACACACACACACACACACACACACACACACACACTGCTCGCTGGTGCAGTGGTAACGTTCTCGCTTGCCAACTGGTGGACGGGAGTTCGCGCCTCGCTCAGGTTGCGAAAAGTTTCACTGACGAAGTGGGTGGTTACTGTCCCCCTGGAGCAAGGGGACGGGTGTGTGCGTGTGTGAAGGTCACAGCCTTGCCCTTAGATCGGACTACATGAGCTCTCAGCTCCCTTCCGGGAGGGTAAAAGCTGACGATCACGACCATCAAGTGATCCTGACCGACCCGGTGAATTACGCACACACACACACACACACACACACACACACACTGCACCGATAAATCACCATTGATAGTGTCACCATTTGTCTTGCCAGCCGCCCACCGCCCTTGCTCCTGTTCTTGCTCCTCTTCTGCCTACTTTTACTTGTGTAGGAATTTTTTTTACCTTGTTCTTGTTGCCTGTAGACGATTTTATGCGGATTTTGATGGACCTCTAGTACTGATGAGGTTTATGAAGGTTACATCTAACTCTCTAGCTTGATACATCTCTCCTAACATGAAGAAAAGCATCTAGATATAGGAAAAAAATTATGCTAGAAAATCTTCAGCTTGTTCTATTAATTATTCTTTCATACTCAGTCACGTATTGTTTTTAATATTCCTCCTCCTCCTCCTCCCTCTGGTTCCTCGTCTTTATCTCCTCATTCTTCCTTGCCAGACAGCCAGTTGTTATGCTTATTTTTTTCTCTGCTTATCCTTCTCCTCCCCTCGGACATCCTCTTCCTTTTTCCCTTCTTTTTCTTCTCATTCGTCTCCTGCTTCTGTTAATTTTTCCTTGCCAACTACTTCATTTCCATTCATTATTTTTGCCTTCCTTCTTCGTCTTCTCTCTACATCATCTCCCTCCTCCTCCTCTTCCTCCTCCTCCTCCTCCTTCGTACATTAATCCTACTACTGTATCAGTATACTCTTCGTCCTCCTATCCCACTTCTTTCTCCTCTTCCCCGTCTTTCTCTTGGTGCTTCTGCTTATGTTCCAGCCATCGTTCTCGTTCTCCTCCTCCTCCTTCTCCTCTCCGTCTCCTAATCCCTGCTCCTGTCCCTCGCCTGGCCCTTTGCATCATTGTGTTGGCCACTGATCCTACCCATTACTTCTTCCTTAACACCTGGATTACACTCCTGAATCACTTGTATGGAAGGCTTTAACTCAACTCTCTCTCTCTCTCTCTCTCTCTCTCTCTCTGAATTACAAAGACGAGAATACACAAAAACATTCAGAATATATCACGTTCCTTTTTACCTAGTGCATAATGGATATATAAATCTTTAATATGACTTTGTACAGATTAATGAGAGAAAATGATGGTGCTAATTTTGCCCATCAGATATACCGAAACACGGAAGAAAGTGTTTATGAGTAGTGTGGAAAATTGACAATGGTCTTTGATGTATGTTGATCTGGCTTGCTTCCATTGTTGCGTGGGTAACTGTGCTCCTTTCATGTTACTGGGAGGGAATGTTACTGCTCCCTGGCACGAAACTCTGTATCATCAACTTCATCGTCGTCATTCATCGCCTTAATAATCAGCGTAGGCATCATTATCATCATTATTAGTATCAACAACATCGTCATCAATAGCGCCATCCATATCATCATCCTTACATCATCACTATCATCACACCATCAACACACCATCAATATCATCTTTATCGCACCAGGCGACGTGAAAGGGTTGTCCGATTTGTGCTTAGCCTCTTCAAACTGAGGACCTCTCTCTCTCTCTCTCTCTCTCTTTCTCACCATACTGTTTTATTCAGGTTTGGAGGCATCTTTCTTAACAGTGGGGTTTGAGGGCGGGTGTTCTTATCCCCTTCTCAGTGAAAGGATTCCCCTACCATAACTAAAATACAGTAACATGAATAAGATATGAATGAAGACCTGGGGATGAAGGCGTTAAAATGTATAATCTTCACTCCTACAATTGCCAGGTTAATAACGAGTAGACAAGAGTGAATAATAATGTGAGAAATACGACGAAACAAAAAAGATTCAATGTAATATTTAACGCATTGAAAACTAGGGTACTTTTCAATTTATTTTTCTAGTTTCACACAATTTTTTGGACTTCAGGAGAGGCCAATTGTGAAAGGAGTGAATAGAGTCTTTGTCTATTCCATCCAGATAGAAAATTCTTCACTAAGCTGAACAAAACCGTCTATAGGTAGCAAAATTTAAAAAAAAAAAAAAAAAAAGCATCAGAGCGAAAGGTTTAAATGCGATGTAGACTTGTTCACCGTGAAAGTTGATCGAGAACCTTTATAAATACGGACGCAGGGCCAGGATGTACTAGACAAACTTATGATTCGTTGCCGTGTCGTAACTCAGATTTATTTTCATCCAGGAAGGGACAATGGGAAAATTTCTGATGCACCTGTCTTTCCCTGTTACTTCTACAAAAACGTGCCTCTGTAGCATCTCTTCCTTGCCACGTTATATCTGCATATGGCACGTTATTTTTTATAGTATGTCGGTATTAAAGGGATATTAAAAGCATGTAGCAGAATACTGAGATTAAACAACTAAAATAATTAGTTAAAAAAGAAGACGCAAAATTTCCCAAGTCGATGAAATGACCGTTCTTTCCAGCCCCGCTTCCTATCCCGTGCCAGGTAATTTTTCGGTCATAGAGGCCAATTTACTCCTGTTTGATGATAATACACTAATCGTCGGTATAACGTTAGCACCTTAGAAACAGAATACTGAAGTGTAACAGCCAATGCAAATAGTCCAGGGAGTGGTACAAGAAATACTACTAAGCATAATCAGCCGTGGGTTATGGCAGGCGATGGATCTTATGCTGGTGTGAACTCCGGCTCCCCCCCTGACGTGAAGGTGTGGTGTGGCAGAGTTGGGGCTGTCCAGTATCTCACATTCTAATTAGTGGTATGGGGGGAATCGGTCAGGACTTCATATGATTGGTGGAGAGATTGATTGGCTATCTGGGGTCTCCTTAGACCTGAGGGTTGAAGTGGTGTTCAGTCGTACCGTACATAGGCTATACGTAAGCTTCCGCGCACGTAGGCAGACAGGCAGGCAAGGAGGCACGCACGCACGCACGCACGCATTTCTTGACCACACAGCAGCCTACTCAGACCTCTAATGCATCCACCCTGCTAGTGCATAATGTATACACATCCATCCTTACTGTACAAGGGACTCTTTAACATGCTGCAGCTTCTTTGAAAAAACAATCAACCTTCATAGCTAAGAAAACATATATACACACCGAAGCATCCTCCTCCCCACCACCACACACAGTTGCCTCTCTCTCTACACACATATAAACCATCCCTCTACCCCACACACAAACACAGCTCCACCCCACACTCACATCCCCTCCCCTAACACACACCCATATACAACCCCTCACACACACCAAACAGAACACTCCCTCTCCCCCCTACCCCCAAGAAACACAACACGGAAGAAGTAAAAACAGCCAATAAAATATCCTGCCTCACCCCTGGGCCCCATGAAGCAGGATTAAAGGTCAGGCCTTCCAGCTCGTCCAGCATGCAGCCCCTCCGGATTATGACACAACACTAAATCTCCAGCGGATATAACCCTTGCTTATATACGAGACGCGTGCCACATCACCATCATAGTTGCCGTTATAGCCGCTCCCTCCCCGTCCTATGTGGAGCCTCTGGTGGTCGGGTGGGTAACGTTTTTGCTCATCAGTCATCTACGCCTGAGTTCGATCCCGCTAGGGGCTGGATATCAAATAGGGTAGAGTAGTATGCTCTGACGTGGGTTCTCACAGGTGCACAAGTTGTCGAATTCTTGTAGTGACTTACACACACGCGCACACACACACACACACACACACACACACACACACACACACACACACACACAAAGATAACAGCACTTCAACAAAGCAAGTTTCTAAATGCATTCCTCGCTCTATATTTCAAAATCCCCTCACTCGTTTACCCGTATATGTACCAGTGTGTGGAGGCGGGTCGCTTTTCCAGTGACAGAGTGTGTTCTTTGGCTCTACAGATCAGTGCCCACTTATGACAGGTCGAACACTCCTATAACAGGCAGTAGGGCAGACGAACCTTGTCAGACGCGTGCAAACCAGTCACCACAAGCTATTGATTCTCTCATTCATTCATACATTCATTCATTTATTCAGGATCGTAAAAGCCCTATTCTCATAAGCTTAGCAGACACTTATTTTATATATACCGTTTTATATATCTACCGTACATACCTTGCAAATAATACAAGAATTTACCGTGCAAAATAAACTTACAAGAATTTTTTAATCAACATTCTTTGCATAAGTAACGTAAACGAAGATCTTAACCTGCCACGCGGGGAATTAAGCTTGAAAGGAAGAGGTGGGGAAGCATCCAAAGCTGAGAGGAGGATGGTCTGGTGGGTGGAGGAAAGCAAGTAGTCTGACTATTAAGGCACATACAAACACACACACACACACACACACACACACACACACACACACACACACACACACACACACACACACACACACACACACACACACACACACACACACACACACACACACACACACACACACACACACACACACACACACACACACACACAGCGGGAGGGCGTTGGCTTGAGATGGTGTGTAAATCCAGTGTTTGCGATGTGTCAGTGAGGTGAGGTGAGTGGAGATGATAGCTGCGTCTTTGTGGTGGTGATGACAGCGATGGATTGAGTTGTTTAGTAAAGGAATAGTTGTAATTTAGGACTGATTTTATCTCTACTGTTTCTTTATTATATCACTGTACCCAGTTTGTTTTGGGAGGTTTTGTGTGTGTGTGTGTGTGTGTGTGTGTGTGTGTGTGTGTGTGTGTGTGTGTGTGTGTGTGTGTGTGGCAAGCAGGCAGGCTGGAGGAGGAGGAGGTAGATGAGGAGAGAAAGAGGGGAGGAAGGGGTGAAAGTGGGAGGAAAAAGTGACAGACGGAGGAGAGGTAATGGAAGAGAAAAGAAGAGGAGGGAGGACAGGGAAGGGGGTTAGAAGAAAGGGAGGATGGAAGGGATAAAGGGAGAGGGGAGGGCGAGAGAGGGAGGGGAGAAAGGTAAGAGAAAGAGAGAAGGGGAGAGGAGAGTCGTGCAGGGAGGAGGGGGAGGGGGAGAAGAGGAAGGGGAGGGAGGGAGACGGGGAGAGAAGGAGAGGGGTCGGCAAGAGGTCAAGCTGGGTGGGAACTCTACTGTACATATGGAGGAAATTGCCACCTTCCTCCTCTCTCTCGCTCACCTGTACCTCCTGTCTTCCTCCCTCTCTCCTCTTGTTTCCTCCTCCAGTTCCTCCCTCTCTCCTCATGTTTCCTCCTCTACTTCCTCCCTCTCTCCTCTTGTTTCCTCCTCCACTTCCTCCCTCTCTCCTCTTGTTTCCTTCTCTACTTCCTCCCTCACCTTTACCTCCATTTCTTTTCCTACTCCCTTTTCTTCTTCCTTTTCTTCCTTTCTCACTCCTCTCTTTCTCTTCTTCATTCCTCATCTTTTCTTCTTCTTTCCTCATCTTTTCTTCTTCTTTTTCCTCCCTTCTCAACTTCAATTCCATCCTCTTTTCCCCGTATTCTTCGTCACTCCTCTTCTTCCTTCCTTCCTTCCTTCCTTCCTTCTTTCCTTCATCTTTCTCAGTCCCATTTCCTGTTTCTCTCAGGTCTACCTCTTTATCCTTTCATTTTTCTTCCAAACTCTTCTTCCCTTATATTTTCATCTTTTATCTCCCCCTCTTCTCTTATTTTTCGTCCTTCTTTTTAAACTTTTCTTCCTCTTCTCCTTCTTTTTAATGCTTACTATATCTTATCCTCCTCCTCCTCCCACTTCAATCCCCTCCTCCTTCTCCTTCCACGTCAACCTCCTCTCTCTCTCTCTCTCTCTCTCTCTCTCTCTCTCTCTTTTCCTTCCTTCCTTCCTTCTCTTCTATTTCCTTCCATTCCTGTCTGCTCTTTATCCCCATCCCATCTCTTCCATATTCCCCCCCACCCCATCACCTCCCCCTTTCCCCTTCCCCTCCCCATCTCCTGTACCCTGAACCATGCCTCCGTCCCCTTTCCCCCTCCCCCTTCCCCCTCCCCCTCTCCCCCCGGTCCCGTCTGTTTATGCATATCCAGGAGTTTTGCATCTGTATCTCTGCAACATCTCTCTCTCTCTCTCTCTCTCTCTCTCTCTCTCTCTCTCTCTCACACACACACACACACACACACACACACACACACACACACACACACACACACACACACACACACACACACACACACACACACACACACACACACACACACACACACACACACACACAATCAATCAATCAATCAATCATTTCCTGTGGCACCCCACGGGATGCCCAGGGACTCAATGAACTCTCTCCACCAATATTTGTCTCTTGCCATCTCCTTCAGGTCCCACCAACACTCCTCTCCTGCTTCTTTTTTCATTGTCCTCAACCAGGTTTCCCTCGGCCTACCTCTACCTCATCTTCCTCTAGCAGTCCACTCTGGCACATCCTGTATTAAACTACCTTCTTTTCTGTATATGTGCCCCAGCCACTTCCAGCGAGACAGTCTCACATATTCATTAACTGGTTCCACTCTCGTAATATCCCTTACTCTTGCATTTGTAACTCTGTCTTGCCACTTTACCCCAAGAATCCTTCTCAGTATTTTATTCTCAGATCCTAATACTTTCTGATCTGTTGCAGTTGTACTGTACCATGACTCATGCCCGTAAATTAAAATTGGTCTAACCATGGACTTGTAAATTTTCACTTTAGTATGTACAGAAAGCATATTATTATTCCAAACAGAGTTCAACATTCCAACAGCTCGCCAAGCCTGTTTAATCCTCTCCTCAATTTCATTGTTTAATAATCCATTAGAAGATACAATCGTTCCCAGATATTTAAAGTTTTCTACATTCTTCACCACATTATTCCCAATTACACAATTGATTTGGTTCTCCACGTTCATATTAATAATTTCAGTCTTTCCACAATTTATTACCAATCCCACTTTTTCTCCTTCCTCCACCAGACAATCAAGCACCCTCTGCATCTCGTAAATACTTCCACAAATCAGTACAATATCATCAGCATAGTCCAAATCCATCAGCTTCTCATTTTCTTTCCAGTTAATTCCTGCACCTGTTCTCCTTACAACCTTTTTCATAACATAATCCATAACCAAAACAAACAACAATGGCGAAAGAACTCCTCCTTGAATCACTCCTGACCTAACTTGAAATGGATCACTCAAAGAACCACCCACCATTACCTTACAAAAAGTACCTTCATGCAAGCTTTTAATAATATTTACAAATTTTTCTGGTATACCCTAGAATCTCATAATTTTCAACATAGCTCCACGTGAAACACTATCAAACGCTTTTTCAAAACACACACGCACACACACACACACACACACACACACACACACACACACACACACACAAAATGCCTTTCCTCTAATCTTCCCACCAAATGTTAAGCTCTCCCCCTCCCTCCTTCTTTGCCTCACTCCTCTGCCTAACCCAGCCCTGCCTCACCCTCCACCTTGCTCTCTGCCTATCCTCTCCCTCACCCACTGTCCTTCCTTGCTTACCCTCCAAAAATTACTTCTGCCTTCCTTTTCCCTCCTGCCTTACCTCTCTGCCCTCCACTGCCTCCCTTTCCTCCCTCACCCCTTACACTCCTCCTGCCTCAACTGGGCCTCTCTCTCTGCCTCACCTTGCCCTTCCTTCCTCACCCCTTTGCCCTTCCTCCTGCCTCACACCTTGCCCACACCCGAGTCACACCCCAGACCATAGAGGTAGGAGTAGGTAGAGGCGGCATAAGGGATTAACCACGGGTAGGTCAGAGTGAGGCCGACAGACCTGACTCGACCAACATGGCGACGACCCCTTTGACAGCTGTCTGACTTGGTTCCGCTGACCAGGCGCGAGTGTTTTCTTAGTTGCAAACAGAAAAAATGAGGAAGAAAGTAGGTTATGAATGGAAGGAGAAAAGAAAGTAGTTAATGAATGAAAAAAAGGAAGCATTTAAGAACATATGGTAAAATGAAGGATGGAAGACAGATAGATGATTTAGAATAATATACATCAGCACATTATGAAAAAAGTTTATATCTATTACTCTATAAAATATTCAGCTTGACTTTACTAACTCCAGTCATATACATAATGTCTATCTATCTATCTATCTATAGCCCGACGCCCTAATCCTGCAAAGGGTGGCCGCAGACAAAACGCCTCCAAGTCACTCTGTCACCCACCATTTGACTACCCTCCCCCCAACTCCCCCTCCCCCTCCCTCATATACCTCTCAACTCCATCCCTCCACCTCATCCTCGGTCTACCCCTCCCTCTCCCTCCCTCCCTCCACCTCACCTACATACACCCTCTTAGTCAGTCTTTCATTCTCCATTCTCTCCACATGTCCAAACCACCTCAGTGTATTTCTCCTAATCTTTTCAACCACATCCACATCTACCCCACAACGTTCCTTCACTTCTTCATTCGTCAACCTGTCCCTCCACGTCACTCCACATGCTCCTTTCAAGTAACTCATTTCCACTGCTCTCACTCTTGACTTGTTCCCCTCTTGCAAGGTCCACGCCTCGCTTCCATACGTCAGGGTAGGGATCACAATACCATCATGCAGTGACTTCTTAACTTCCATACTCACCTCCCTATTTCTCATCACTGCTTTCAGTGTACCAACAACCTTTCTTCCCTGCTGTACCCTTTCACGTACTTCATCCCCCAAAGTTCCATCCTTACTCATCACACTACCCAAGTACTTGAATGCACTCACATTCTCCATATCCTCACCATCCAACCTCACTGCACACTCTGTGACTTCATTCCTCTCAAACACCATAACTTTACTTTTGTTCACATTAACTTTCAGCTTCCTCCTCCTACACACTGTCCCAAATTCATTCACCAAACATAATGTACACTTACAAATTATAATTCACTCTAAAGGTACTCACCGGTGAAATGTAATGGATGGGTCAGATTTCTTATCTCCTCTTTTTTTACACCCAAATGCGGCACAGGTGGTGGGCATTTTTGGAGTCTTAGGTTATTTGATGGTGAGTTACAACTTAGGACAGAACGTCTCACACCCACAGCTGAACTACAACTAAAACCAGAGGTAGAATGAAGTCTACTTTGTTTCTGGCATTCTCACTGAAGAATACCAGGTGGACACACAGCTGGAGTTGTTAAAGGCTTAATAATCTCATGGCCACACCCACGGAGGTAGGATTAGGACTCTTACCTCTATGGGCACAGCCATAGAGGTAGGAGTGCACAGCAATCTTCTTCAAGTCAGGTAGGTGTTGCCGTGACCTCTTGACTTGACCAATATGGCCGTTTGACAGTTCTCTGGCTTCACCGGAGCCTTCTCACGCCGACTCTACCCTAATCCTACCTCTATGCCCCAGACCCAGACAAGGAGACCAGTTTTATATTATTGAGACCCAGGGAAAGAAAACCCGACAGACCGCCTACAGATTAAGAGATTTACCAGAATACTAGGCACTGGTAGGAGAGAGAGAGAGAGAGAGAGAGAGAGAGAGAGAGAGAGAGAGAGAGAGAGAGAGAGAGAGGCGATTATATTCACCTGAAAAAAAAAAAACTGCTAAATTGTTAATGATAATCTCTGTTTAAGCAGTGATAAAGTAGCAATGTTTGGTTTTCTGAATACTGCCAGAAGCTGTATATGTGTGTGTGTGTGTGTGTGTGTGTGTGTGTGTGTGTGTGTATCCTTATGAAGGAAGATAAACCCGTGTGAAATGGGGCATCTATATAGTTGTGCACGTCACACACACACACACACACACACACACACACACACACACACACACACACACACACACACACACACACACACACACACACACACACACACACACACACACACACACAGCGAAGGTTTTTAGTTAGAGCTATCCTATATTCACGCAAGGATGTAGGAGAGGACAGAGGAGGAGAGGGATAGGGGTAGGGGGAGAGGGAGATCGAGAAGAGAGGGAGGGATGGTACGGAAGAAGAAATGAGGGCGGGAGAAAGGGGGATGGAAGGGAGAGGGAGGTTGACGATACAGGCTGAAGGTGAGACTAAGGGAAGGGAATATGGGAGGGGAAGGGGGAAGGGAGAGAGGTAAGAGCGGGGAAAGGAGGAAATTGGGAGTGGGAAAGGAAGGCTAAGAAGAATGGTGAAACAGAGGTAAAGAGGAAGACGAGAGGGAGAGAAGAAGTGAGGAAGTAGAGAAGTGAGAGAAGAGGTGAGAAGGGAAAGGGGATATAAAACAGGAGAGAGAGAGAGAGAGAGAGAGAGAGAGAGAGAGAGAGAGAGAGAGAGAAATACTTGAGGTTGAAGATGTGCATTGGAAAACGGGACTAGGGTGTTTGACGAGAGGGTAGGCTATGAAAAACAGGGCTAGAGGCGAGGAAGCATGTTGTCTTGCATGGATAAGCAGATGTAGATTGCCCAGTATTTGCATTTTCCTTCTTTTTTTCCTGTTTGAAATGTGAGATAAATACCGCTTGGGATTTAATGGTGAAAATGGTGGAGCTGTGTGTGTGAGAGAGGTGGGGAAATGAGGTAGGGTAGGTGTGGCATTAGGAGTAGGATGAGGAAGAGGATTGACAATGATAGAACTTGCTGGATGAAGGACGGGTTGAGTGAGTGTGAGAGGCGATTTTATGTGGCGTTTGAGAGAGAGAGGGAGAGAGAGAGAGAGAGAGAGAGAGAGAGAGAGGAAAAGCGGAGGGAAACTGAAGCAAGTAGGAAGGGGAGGGGAGGCAATGGGAGGAGAAGGAAGATGATGAAGACAGAAATAAGAGAGGGAAATGTGGTGAGTGTGAGAGGGAGGAGGATTACACAGGATTACACAGGAAAGCAAACAGCAACAGACCTTATGGTCCTTTCGAGGCTGCTTGTTAGAGAAAACTATGACTACAAGATCTAACTCTACATGTTGAAGGATAAGGATAGGAAAGCAAGAAGGCTCCCCCCACCACCAAACCCTCCAGGAAAAAGTGAGAAAAACCACCATGCAGCATGGAAAAACTGACATGGAAATTTTATAGGAAACATTGGAAAGGAAAAGTCACATTCTATAATACTTTATCTATAAGCTACCCGATAGAGTAACCTGAAAGAGAAAGTAAACAAATAAAATAATAGTTACGGCATGACATTATAAACCAGTTACATTGAGTTAATGGGAAGTCTGTGGACATAACGTGGAAGCTACACACTGCATAGTGTGGATGTTTAGGGTGGTGCAGCAGCCTTGCCTGGCGCTTTTAAGGTAGGCAGCAGTCAATCAGGCCCTAGCTCCGTTTGCTCCATTGAGACAAGGAACTCTCCCATGTGGGACAAGTACACAAGTTTCATCCTGAAGCAGTGACCCCTGGTACATTAAAAAATCCCGATGGTGGTCACTTGACTAACAGGGACCCTCAGTGATCCACAGCCCATCACAGGTCGAAAGTAAGAGTAGTGACCGTTAACTCAGGGTTATCTGTGCAGCTCCTAATCTGTGCTTATATTGCTTTCTTTGCGCTGGGGAGACTGAAAAGTATATAGGACGGGTGTCTCAGATAAAAGGGGACTGCACAGTGCACAGTGTGGATGTGCAATGCACAGAGTGGATGTTTAGGGGTGGTGCGGCAACCTTCCCTGGCGCTTTTTAGGTAGGCAGCAGTCAATCAGGCAATAGCTCCGTTCACTCCACTGAGACAAGGAACTCTCCCATGTGGGACAGTACACAAGTTTCATCCTGAAGCAGTGACCCCTGGTACATTAAAAAATCCCGATGGTGGTCACTTGACTAACAGGGACCCTCAGTGATCCACAGCCCATCACAGGTCGAAAGTAAGAGTAGTGACCGTTAACTCAGGGTTATCTGTGCAGATCCTAATCTGTGCTTATATTGCTTTGTTTGCACCGAATAAATTGGAAATGTATAATATCGTGACGCAACACTATGTACGGGTACATTGTTTACGGGGTGTCTTGTAGACTAAGGGGGCATGAACTTACATGTACCGTAGCTATAAAAGCAAGTTATTCGGACAGAAAAAGAGTCAGCTGAGGATTTTCATGCAAATACTTGTCTAATTTGTTTTTGAATGTCTCAATTGAGATACTGTTCACGGTATCTGAGGGTAATCTGTTCCAGATATTTACAACTCTATTAAAGAAGAAGTATTTTGCTTCGTGGGATTGGAATCGTTTTCCCATGATTTTGCAGCCATTACTTCTGGTTTGACTCGACCGGTCTATATCAAAATATTTATTCATGTCTAAGTTGTCATATCCCTTCATGATTTTGAAAACTTCAATAAGGTCCCCTCTTAACCTGCGCTTCGTTAGGCTAAATAATTTAAGTTCTTCAAGGCGTTCCTCATATGGTTTGTTTCTAAGTCGTGGTACCATTTTTGTGATTCTTCGCTGAATTTTCTCTAATTTTTCAATGTCCTTTCTGTAGTACGGAGACCAGAATTGCACACAATACTCAAGATGGGGGCGCACTAGCGAGTTGTACAAGGCAAGTATGACTTTTTCCGATTTAAACTCGAAAGTTCTTCCAATAAAACCCACTAGCTTGTTTGCAATTTTTACCGCATCGGTACACTGCTTGCTTGGTTTTAGGTCATTTGATATTATCACACCAAGATCCTTTTCACTGTCTGTACTTGATAACTGAATATTGTTCATTTTGTAATTTGCATGGACATTGTTACTTCCAATATGAAGTACTTTACATTTTTCTGTGTTGAATTTCATTTGCCATTTTTCTGCCCAGGAGGGGAAGGGAGACAAGCTTATAAAGGTGAGAGGTGGGAGGGAAGAAAAAGATAAGTGAGGTGGAGGAGGTGGTGCATTGAGTTAATGAGGAGGGGAGGGGGGTAGGTGAGTATGAGCAGAGGTAGGGGTGAGGGGAAAAGAGAGGGAGGGGGTGAGCGGGAGACGGGTGGGTTGAAGCGAGAGAGGGAGGGGGAAGTGATGATTGTGAGAGGAGAGGGAAGAGAGAGGGGAAGTAGAAAAGAGAGGGGATATGTTTTTGATGAAGAGAGAAGGGAAAGGTGAGGAGCAGCTAAGTGTGAAAGGGAAGGGGAAGGAGGATTAGCCTGATGTTAGAGGGAAGGAGGTGGTGTAGTGGTTAAGACTGAATGAAGAGGGGAGGTACTTGATGTAAGGGGAGGTAGGTGGGAGGGGGAAGGGGTGGGAGATTGGGAGGGAGGCAGAAGCTAGTGAGAGGGGGGAGGAGCAGTGATTATGACTGAATAAGAGGAGATTTGGTGGATGGAAGAGGGAGGGGTGAGGGGGTAGAGAGGGGGGTTGTAGTGAGAGGGGAAGGTGTAGTGATGGAGAGAGAATGGACAGGGGAGAGGGTGGGTGCAAGAGGGAGGAGGTGGAAATGTGAGGGAGGGGAGAGGAAGCCACTGGAGAGTAGACGAGAGGGGGGAAGGGGATTGGGGATTAAGTTATTTTTTATTTTTTTTCTGTTGCGTCTGTCTTTGCCCAGAATTCGACACGCTGCCATCAGTTTTACATCTAAGTCACTTTTATTGGTGAGTGAACAGGAACCAAGGGGAAACTAACTTTGTTTAACAGTCTAACCGGGCCAAGAATCGAACGCGAGGTCTTCCTGTTGCGAGCTGGATATGTTACCACTGCACCACCGAATTAGGGGAAGGTGTCGGGATGAAAGAAGACTGGAAAGGGGGAGGGGAAGGGGGAGAGGAAGGGGGAGGAGAGGGAGAAGCTTGATATGCTAAGGAGGTGGTGAAGTGATAGACAGAATAGGAAGGGGAGGTGGTGAATGTGAGAGGATGAAGGAGGAGGGAGGAGGGAAGTAAAACTGAGGGAGGAGGAGGTGTAGTGATGAAGAGGAGGAGGGGATGTGCGAGAGAATGGAGAGGGGAGGATGGAGGAGGTGGAGGTGTGGAGTGAGAGAGAGAGAGAGAGAGAGAGAGAGAGAGAGAGAGAGAGAGAGAGAGGGAGAGAGAGAGAAGACAAGGATGAAAGGAAGAAGGTAGAATGTGAGAGAGACTGGAGGGAGGATGTGGAGGTGAAGAGGGGGAGAGATGAAGCATAGATGAAAGGGGAGGTGACTGGAGGAAGAAAAGATTTATAACTAATACCTGTCACCTGAACAAGGGTCATTAAGGCAGGTAATTCATGTCAAGTTGCAGGTGTGGGGGATGAGAGAGCGGGATAAGGGAGGAGGTAAAAGTGGGAGGGGGGATGGTGGGGGTAGGGGAGGTAGGTGAGAGAGAGAGAGAGAGAGAGAGAGAGAGAGAGAGAGAGAGAGAGAGAGAGAGAGAGAGAGAGAGAGAGAGAGAGATGGGGAGGAAAAAGTGGGTGAGAGAGAGTACGGGCTGGGGAGAGGGGGAGGATAGGCGGAGTTAGATAAGGAGGAGCGGGGAGGGAGGACGTAGAAGTGAGAGGGACAGAGGTGTGGTGAATGCTGGAAGGGGAGGAGGGGAGGGGAGGGGAAGCAAGATAGTGGGCGTGAGGGGAGGGGGGAAGTGGAGGGTGCAGTGGAGGTGAAAGGGCTTGGAGAGGGATCAAGGTGGCGCCAGTGAGGAAGACGGCCATTATGGGAGCAGGGGGAGGGGAGGGGAGGAGAAGGGAGAAGAGGGGATAGGAGGGGAGAAGAGGGGAGGGGAGGGGAGAGGAGGGGAGAAGAGGGAGGGGAGAGGAGGGAGAAGAGGGAAGGGTGGTGGTGGCATCTCAGGTATGTGACGGCTTGCTTGCGAGGGGACGAGACGCAGGTGGTAAGAGGGGAGGGGAGGGGAGAGGGAAAAGGGGAAAGAGAAATGGGAAGGGGATAGGGGGAGAGGTATATGAGAAGATGGGAGTGTGAAAAGGGGAGGGAAAGGGGACGGATGACTGGGAAGATGAGTAAATGGGAGGGGAAGAGGGTAAAAAGCTAGAGGAAGAGGGAGGGGAGGAGGCAGGAGGGGAAAGGGAATGAGGAGTACTTGAGGGGAGGGGAGGAGAGGATGTAATGGGGAGGAGAGGGAGGAGGGAACTGGGAAGGGGAGCGTGGCACATCTCATATCAGCATCAACACGAGAGTACGTAACACAGTAGTGACGTGTGGGGGGGGGGGTGACGCCATCTGTTGCTGCATGGGAGGACTGATTGTTGAATCTCAGGGAACGGGCTGCCTAGTCTGTGCTCAGAATTAGGTTCACGAAAATACAGACAAAAATTATGGATACCGATTTAGCAGCATTAGTTGTTATTCACTTGTATTAAGCACCCATTTTTTCCTTTTCTTTTTTCATTTTTTTGTTGGTATGGACGCAGTTAGGCATTTGTTTTATATAATGTGATGCCAAACGATTTTCTAAATGAAATTATGAGGGGGTTCAAACCGTCTTGACTAAACCCCTTGCTATGTTGTATTCAGAATAGTCCCAGACGATTTAGTTCTGCTGAGAGAAATCCTAGCAGTTAAAAGGTGGAAAACATCTTTAATAATCGCAGGTGTTACTGTCGATACAATTATTTCATTTCTGACATTCCCATGATTTTTCTTTTTTTACTGAGAAACCTTACTAGTCAGAGGTACAATGTTACTCTTGCCAACATGAATTATTTTAGCCTATTTGTCGTCTGTTGTTAATTAAGAGTGTAGTGTGTGGTGTGAGGAAGAGTCTTGTCTGAGTAGGAAGAAAAATGCCTTATCATAAGGGGTTAATAAGAGAGAGAAATAGGCAAGACTGACAGACATAAATAGTTCCCATCATCACGAGAGACTGATCCCATTACACAGACAGTCAGCGTCGCCCCTCACTCACACCTCTCCCCCTCTACCCTCACAGCCCCCCCCATCGCCATTCACATCCGCCCACCTATACACACCGCCCCCCACCACCGTTCGCATCTCCCCTCCACCCATACCGACCCCTACTACTGTTCATGTTCCCCCTCCATCCCCACTGCCCCTCATCACCATTCATATCTCCCTTCCACCCATACCGCCCCCCACCACGGCTCACATCCCCCCTCCAGCCGCTCCTCACATCCCCTAGCCTCACTTCTCACAGCCACGCACCCACCTTCGTAGCGTGCCGGATTGAGAGCGTCGTAGAATTAAATTAACATGGGGGCAAGGGTACGGTTACGGTGCGCTACTGACGACCGTGAACTGTTAATAGTAGTGGTAGGTTATTGGTGTTTTGGTTAGTGGGATGTGGGAGCGAATTTGATAGGGCCTGTTATTACCTCTCATATGTACTCTAATTTAATAATACTGGTTGATAGATTTTGTTCAACTTTTTTCACATCAGCTGGACCGATATCTTTTTTTTTTTTTTTTTTTTTTGTCCTTCTGCAGCTTATTTCACGCAGCCCAGTGGCAGAATGAGACAGTGCTACGGCTATACATCCTTTTCATTAGCACTTCTTCGTGACTAGCACCATTTTCTAGTGTTACTCTCTTGTTACAACTCACCAGGTCTAGGTGGAGAGAAAGTTTTAGGCCAAGTTAGAGTAGATAGGGTGTATTATCTCGATAAATGTTGGTATTGTTATCGTTATCATCGTCATTTGCTAGTTAATCTTGTCAATTAAACCCTGCTGGTCCGCCACTGGAATCAGGGTGGCTCAGTGAAAGCGCATTTGTCCCCCGACCACTACCTGAGCTGTTTTGCTAGTAAGTCTCTTCATATTATTCTATACTGTATGTTCACATATTGTTAGGTCATTCTGATGATATACGGAATGTCCCCGTAGGAAAGGGCATAACTTTGGGAAGTGATAGATGAGGAAATTATTAGTAAAAAGTGCTATTTCAATATGATTCAAAATCTCAATCATTACGTAGCTACAAAAAACATGACCTAATCCACCCATAAGGTCATCAGTAATTGTTGTTCTGTAATGGCTGAGATTTAGACCTGTGTTGATGTAGCAGTTTCTCCTTACACATCCCTTATCTTGCATTTCCTAAAGTTATCCCCTTTCCTCCGTGGACAACTAGTGTACTGACCTGGATACACGCACAGTCTTACCCAACATAGCACGCCCAGTTTTACATGCACCCTTTTCAGTGCCATAGGAAGTACTGATCGATACTGCAACACAAGTGGTAGGCGGTGTGATTGCTATATTCCCATACCAGAGTAGAGAGCCTCGACCTTTTAACAGCCTGTTCAAGATGAGGCCAGAGTCGTACATAGTTTGACGCCAGTAGTTCAGACTCGTAAGATGGGATAAAACTGGATTTAAAAAAAACACCTGGATTGATTAGACCGCGTTATAAGTTCTTTTTTTTTTTTTTTTTTTACCTCCAGGCTTAATGAATCTGACAGTAAGTAACAGATACATTAATACTGAATGATATTGTCTGTCTTTACCTGTGCGCTTGGACAATATTAATTAGAATATCGCCGCTTCAGACTTCCGTGTTACCAGTCCCAAGTTGTCTTGTATAAAAAGGAAGGAATAGGCAAGTAACATTTTTTTCCTGTGTGGGTAATATTTTTTCCCTATGCGAGTAATATTTTTCTCCCTCTGAGGATAATAATTTCTTGGGCAGGTAACACTTTCTCCCTCTGCAGGTAGTATTATTTTTCCTGTGTGGATAATTTTTCCCTGGTCGGGTAATGTTCTCTCCTGTGGATTATATTTTATGGATTATATTTTTTTTCTTAGGGGGGTAATATATTTTCCTATGGGAGTAATTTTTTCCTGTGGGGTAATCTTTTCTTCCAATGGGGTAGTATTTTTTTCCTCGCTATCTAGGGAAAAGTTCCACTCCACTTGTTCCACTTAATTGTTCCACCCTGCTTAGCAGCACGTAGTGACCCCCGACCTCTGGCATGCAATAGGACCGTCGTGCAAGGCGTGTCATTGCAGATAATACAAGGTTAATAACACAATGTGGGACGTGATGCTGGTGTGTGTGTGAGTGCGTGATTGGACTGGCTTCTTACGCACACACACACACACACACACACAAGTAGGTCTGTTTTTGCGCGGGGCCTAATCCTCTATAAAGTCATGCTCTTAGCCTGATGTCGCGAGCGTGTCGGGGGAGCATGAGAAAATTAAATGAAGATGGGAGTACAAGACGTGAGAGAGAGAGAGAGAGAGAGAGAGAGGGGGGATATACAGAACAGTCTGGGATAATTTAATGGAGATGGTACAGGAGCCGCTACAAGGAGACAAAATTAACAGATAAAGATAATAACTACAAAACTAAAAATATAATAATTGAGAGAGAGAGAGGTGGGGGTTGTCGTGCTACTGGCAAGAGTAATTAAAAGATGATACAGCAGGCGCTACGAGAAGACAAAATTGGCAGTTAAAGGTAAGAGGTATGCACTACATCACTCAACATGAAAAAGAGAGAAAATTAAAGAAAGTGAGAGAGGAGGGGATTACGCTTATCAAGTGTTCAAGATAATTTAATAAAGATGGCAGAAGCAGCGTCAAATAAAGCCAGATTTAACAAGAATAACAAGACCATTCAGAGAGCGCATACCTCCGCCATCGCCTATATCAGACTACTCAGATTATCACCAAAATTTAATGACCTCTTCCTCGGCTCATGACCCACACATCCAAAAAAATCCATGAAAATCCATTGATAATTTTTTGAGTTCTTGTGGACAAAGAAATAAAAAGCAAGGCTTGAACCGGGGATGAACTCAGAGCATAACCAAAATTTAAAAAACTCTTCCTTAGCCAAAATTTAAAAAAACAAAAATCATTGAATCTTTAAATAGCTTTTGAGATGTCGTGTGCATAAATAGACAAACTGGAGTGAATACATAACCTCCTTCACCTATCGTTAGCGGAGTAATTAAAAAAAAAAAGTAACAGGAATTCACGACAGAAATTGTAAGAAAAGTTATGAGAAAGGCAGAGAGAAGCTAAGGATGACCAGGTGTCCAGTATAATTAAATGGAAATGGTAGAAGAGGCACAACGAGATGACAGTAATAAGAGCGCAACACAGCATCTAAGAAAAAGAAAATG
>NC_136977.1:44939431-45039724 GCF_032717465.1 Coenobita brevimanus | reverse complement strand
GCTTCATCTCTCCCCCTCTTCACCTCCACATCCTCCCTCCAGTCTCTCTCACATTCTACCTTCTTCCTTTTATCCTTGTCTTCTCTCTCTCTCCCTCTCTCTCTCTCTCTCTCTCTCTCTCTCTCTCTCTCTCTCTCTCTCTCTCCTCCACACCTCCACCCTCCTCCATCCCCTCCCCTCTCCATTCTCTCGCACATCCCTCCTCCCTTCCTTCTTCATCACTACACCTCCTCCTCCCTCAGTTTTACTTCCCTCCTCCCTCCTCCTCCTTCATCCTCTCACATTCACCACCTCCCCTTCCTATTCTGTCTATCACTTCACCACCTCCTTAGCATATTAACCTTCTCCCTCTCCTCCCCCTTCCTCTCCCCCTTCCCCTCCCCCTTTCCAGTCTTCTTTCATCCTGACACCTTCCCTAATTCGGTGGTGCAGTGGTAACATATCCAGCTCACTGCAAACTTAAGGAAGACCTCGCGTTCGATTCTTGGGCCGGTTAGACTGTTAGACAGAAGTTAGTTTCCCCTTGGTTCCTGTTCACTCTCACCAATAAAAGTGACTTAGATGTAAAACTGATGGCAGCATGTCGAATTCTGGGCAAAGACAGACGCAACAGAAAAAAATAAAAAATAACTTAGTCCCTCATCCCCTTCCCCCTCTCGTCTACTCCTCCAGTGGCTTCCCTCTCCCTCCTCCCTCACACTTCCACCTCCTCCCTCTTTGCACCCTCTCCTCTCCCCTGTCCATTCTCTCTCCATCACTACACCTTCCCCTCTCACTACAACCCCTCTCTACCCCCTCACACCCTCTCCCTCTTACATCCACCAAATCTCCTCTTATTCAGTCATAATCACTGCTCCTCCCCTCTCACTAGCTTCTTGCTCTCCCCTCCCCTAATCTCCCACCCCTTCCCCTCCCACCTACCTCCCCTTACATCAAGTACCTCCCCTCTCCATTCAGTCTTAACCACTACACCACCTCCTTCCCTCTAACATCAGGCTAATCCCCCTTCCCCTTCCCTTTTCACACTTAACTGCTCCTCACACTTTGCCTCTTCTCTCTCTTCATCAAAAACACATCCCCTCTCTTTTCTACTTCCCCTCTCTCTTCCCTCTCCTCTCACAACCATCACTTCCCCCTCCCTCTCTCGCTTCAACCCACCCGTCTCCCGCTCACCCCCTCCCTCTCTTCTTTCCCCTCACCCCCTACCTCTGCTCCATACTCACCTATCCCCCTCCCCACCTCATTCACTCAATGCACCACCTCTTCCACCTCACTTATCTCTTTCTTCCCTCCCACCTCTCACCTTTATGACCTTGTCTCCCCCTCCTCCTCCTCCTCCCTCTCACACTCACCACATTTCCCCTCTCCTTTTTCTGTCTTCATCATCTCTCTTCTCCTCCCATTGCCTCCCCTCCCCTTCCTACCTGCTTCAGTTTCCCTCCGCTTTTCCTCTCTCTCTCTCTCTCTCTCTCTCTCTCTCTCTCTCTCTCTCTCTCTCTCTCAAATGCCACATAAAATCGCCTCTCACACCCACTCAACCCGTCCCTCATTCAACAAGTTCTGTCATTGTCACTCCTCTTCCTCATCCTACGCCTAATGCCACACCAACCCTACCTCATTTCCTCACCTGTCTCACACACACAGCTCCACCATTTTCACCATTAAATCTCAAGCGGTATTTATCTCACATTTCAAGCAGGAAAAAAAGAAGGAAAATGCAAATACTGGGCAATCTACATCTGCTTATCCATGTAAGACAACATGCTTCCTCGCCTCTACAGCCCTTGTTTTTCATAGCCTACCCTCTCGTCAAACACCCTAGTCCCGTTTTCCAATGCACATCTTCAACCTCAAGTATTTCTCTTCTCTCTCTCTCTCTCTCTCTCTCTCTCTCTCTCTATCTTTGTACCCCTTTCCCTTTCTCACCTCTCTTCTCACTTCTCTACTTCCCCCACTTCTCTCCTCTCCCTCATGTCTTCCTCCTCCTTTCCTCTGTTTCACCACTCTTCCTAGCCTTCCTTTCCCATCTCCATATTTCCTCCTTTCCCCGCTCTTACCTCTCTCCCTTCCCCCTTCCCCTCCCATATTCCCTTCCCTTAGTCTCACCTTCAGCCTGTATCGTCAACCTCCCTCTCCCTTCCATATCCTTTTCTCTCGCCCCCTTTTCCTCCCCCACACCATCCCTCCCTCTCTCTTTTCGATTTCCCTCTCCCCCTCCCCCTATCCCTCTCCTCCTCTGTCCTCTCCTGCATCCTTGCGTGAATATAGGATAGCTCTAACTAAAAACCTTCGCTGTGTGTGTGTGTGTGTGTGTGTGTGTGTGACGTGCACAACTATATAGATGCCCCATTTCACACGGGTTTATCTTCCTTCAGCTGGTGGTAAGGAGTACACACACACACACACACACACACACACACACACACACACACACACACACACATATACAGCTTCTGGCAGTATTCAGAAAACCAAACATTGCTACTTTATCACTGCTTAAACAGAGATTATCATTAACAATTTAGCAGTTTTTTTTTTTTTTTAGGTGAATATAATCGCCTCTCTCTCTCTCTCTCTCTCTCTCTCTCTCTCTCTCTCTCTCTCTCTCTCTCCTACCAGTGCCTAGTATTCTGGTAAATCCAAACAACACTTAATCTGTAGGAGGTCTGTCGGGTCTTCTCTCTCTGGGTCTCAATAATATAAAACTGGTCTCCTTGGCTGGGTCTGGGGCATAGAGGTAGGATTAGGGTAGAGTCGACGTGAGAAGGCTCCGGTGAAGCCAGAGAACTGTCTAACGGTCATATTGGTCAAGTCAAGAGGTCACGGCAACACCTACCTGACTTGAAGAAGATTGCTGTGCACTCCTACCTCTATGGCTGTGCCCATAGAGGTAAGAGTCCTAATCCTACCTCCGTGGGTGTGGCCATGAGATTATTAAGCCTTTAACACCTCCAGCTGTGTGTCCACCTGGTATTCTTCAGTGAGAATGCCAGAAACAAAGTAGACTTCATTCTACCTCTGGTTTTAGTTGTAGTTCAGCTGTGGGTGTGAGACGTTCTGTCCTAAGTTGTAACTCACCATCAAATAACCTAAGACTCCAAAAATGCCCACCACCTGTGCCGCATTTGGGTGTAAAAAAAGAGGAGATAAGAAATCTGACCCATCCATTACATTTCACCGGTGAGTACCTTTAGAGTGAATTATAATTTGTAAGTGTACATTATGTTTGGTGAATGAATTTGGGACAGTGTGTAGGAGGAGGAAGCTGAAAGTTAATGTGAACAAAAGTAAAGTTATGGTGTTTGAGAGAAATGAAGTCACAGAGTGTGCAGTGAGGTTGGATGGTGAGGATATGGAGAATGTGAGTGCATTCAAGTACTTGGGTAGTGTGATGAGTAAGGATGGAACTTTGGGGGATGAAGTACGTGAAAGGGTACAGCAGGGAAGAAAGGTTGTTGGTACACTGAAAGCAGTGATGAGAAATAGGGAGGTGAGTATGGAAGTTAAGAAGTCACTGCATGATGGTATTGTGATCCCTACCCTGACGTATGGAAGCGAGGCGTGGACCTTGCAAGAGGGGAATAAGTCAAGAGTGAGAGCAGTGGAAATGAGTTACTTGACAGGAGCATGTGGAGGGACAGGTTGACGAATGAAGAAGTGAAGGAACGTTGTGGGGTAGATGTGGATGTGGTTGAAAAGATTAGGAGAAATACACTGAGATGGTTTGGACATGTGGAGAGAATGGAGAATGAAAGACTGACTAAGAGGGTGTATGTAGGTGAGGTGGAGGGAGGGAGAGGGAGGGGTAGACCGAGGATGAGGTGGAGGGATGGAGTTGAGAGGTATATGAGGGAGGGGGGGGTGAGTTGGGGGGAGGGTAGTCAAATGGTGGGTGACAGAGTGACTTGGAGGCGTTTTGTCTGCGGCCACCCTTTGCGGGATTAGGGCGTCGGGCTATAGATAGATAGATAGATAGACATTATGTATATGACTGGAGTTAGTAAAGTCAAGCTGAATATTATATAGAATAATAGATATAAACTTTTTTCATAATGTGCTGATGTATATTATTCTAAATCATCTATCTGTCTTCCATCCTTCATTTTACCATATGTTCTTAAATGCTTCCTTTTTTTCATTCATTAACTACTTTCTTTTCTCCTTCCATTCATAACCTACTTTCTTCCTCATTTTTTCTGTTTGCAACTAAGAAAACACTCGCGCCTGGTCAGCGGAACCAAGTCAGACAGCTGTCAAAGGGGTCTCCGCCATGTTGGTCGAGTCAGGTCTGTCGGCCTCACTCTGACCTACCCGTGGTTAATCCCTTATGCCGCCTCTACCTACTCCTACCTCTATGGTCTGGGGTGTGACTCGGGTGTGGGCAAGGTGTGAGGTAGGAGGAAGGGCAAAGGGGTGAGGAAGGAAGGGCAAGGTGAGGCAGAGAGAGAGGCCCAGTGTGAGGCAGGAGGAGTGTAAGGGGTGAGGGAGGAAAGGGAGGCAGTGGAGGGCAGAGAGGTAAGGCAGGAGGGAAAAGGAAGGCAGAAGTAATTTTTGGAGGGTAAGCAAGGAAGGACAGTGGGTGAGGGAGAGGATAGGCAGAGAGCAAGGTGGAGGGTGAGGCAGGGCTGGGTTAGGCAGAGGGGTGAGGCAAAGAAGGAGGGAGGGGGAGAGCTTAATATTTGGTGGGAAGATTAGAGGAAAGGCATTTTGTGTGTGTGTGTGTGTGTGTGTGTGTGTGTGTGTGTGTGTGTGTGTGTGTGTGTGTGTGTGTGTGTGTGTGTGTGTGTGTTTTGAAAAAGCGTTTGATAGTGTTTCACGTGGAGCTATGTTGAAAATTATGAGATTCTATGGTATACTAGAAAAATTTGTAAATATTATTAAAAGCTTGCATGAAGGTACTTTTTGTAAGGTAATGGTGGGTGGTTCTTTGAGCGATCCATTTCAAATTAGGTCAGGAGTGATTCAAGGAGGAGTTCTTTCTGCCATTGTTGTTTGTTTTGGTTATGGATTATGTTATGAAAAAAGGTTGTAAGGAGAACAGGTGCAGGAATTAACTGGAAAGAAAATGAGAAGCTGATGGATTTGGACTATGCTGATGATATTGTACTGATTTGCGGAAGTATTTACGAGATGCAGAGGGTGCTTGATTGTCTGGTGGAGGAAGGAGAAAAAGTGGGATTGGTAATAAATTGTGGAGAGACTGAAATTATTAATATGAACGTGGAGAACCAAATCAATTGTGTAATTGGGAATAATGTGGTGAAGAATGTAGAAAACTTTAAATATCTGGGAACGATTGTATCTTCTAATGGATTATTAAACAATGAAATTGAGGAGAGGATTAAACAGGCTTGGCGAGCTGTTGGAATGTTGAACTCTGTTTGGAATAATAATATGCTTTCTGTACATACTAAAGTGAAAATTTACAAGTCCATGGTTAGACCAATTTTAATTTACGGGCATGAGTCATGGTACAGTACAATTGCAACAGATCAGAAAGTATTAGGATTTGAGAATAAAATACTGAGAAGGATTCTTGGGGTAAAGTGGCAAGACAGAGTTACAAATGCAAGAGTAAGGGATATTACGAGAGTGGAACCAGTTAATGAATATGTGAGACTGTCTCGCTGGAAGTGGCTGGGGCACATATACAGAAAAGAAGGTAGTTTAATACAGGATGTGCCAGAGTGGACTGCTAGAGGAAGATGAGGTAGAGGTAGGCCGAGGGAAACCTGGTTGAGGACAATGAAAAAAGAAACAGGAGAGGAGTGTTGGTGGGACCTGAAGGAGATGGCAAGAGACAAATATTGGTGGAGAGAGTTCATTGAGGCCCTGGGCATCCCGTGGGGTGCCACAGGAAATGATTGATTGATTGATTGATTGATTGCGTGTGTGTGTGTGTGTGTGTGTGTGTGTGTGTGTGTGTGTGTGTGTGTGTGTGTGTGTGTGTGTGAGAGAGAGAGAGAGAGAGAGAGAGAGAGAGAGAGAGAGAGAGAGACGTTGCAGAGATATTGATGCAAAACTCCTGGATATGCATAAACAGACGGGACCGGGGGGAGAGGGGGAGGGGGAAGGGGGAGGGGGAAAGGGGACGGAGGCATGGTTCAGGGTACAGGAGATGGGGAGGGGAAGGAGAAAGGGGGAGGTGATGGGGTGGGGGGGAGTATGGAAGAGATGGGATAGGGATAAACAGCAGGCAGGAATGGAAGGAAATAGAAGAGAAGGAAGGAAGGAAGGAAAAGAGAGAGAGAGAGAGAGAGAGAGAGAGAGAGAGAGAGAGAGAGAGAGAGAGAGAGAGAGAGAGAGAGAGGAGGTTGACGTGGAAGGAGAAGGAGGAGGGGATTGAAGTGGGAGGAGGAGGAGGATAAGATATAGTAAGCATTAAAAAGAAGGAGAAGAGGAAGAAAAGTTTAAAAAGAAGGACGAGAAATAAGAGAAGAGGGGGAGATAAAAGATGAAAATATAAGGGAAGAAGAGTTTGGAAGAAAAATGAAAGGATAAAGAGGTAGACCTGAGAGAAACAGGAAATGGGACTGAGAAAGATGAAGGAAAGAAGGAAGGAAGAAGAGGAGTGACGAAGAATGCGGGGAAAAGAGGATGGAATTGAAGTTGAGAAGGGAGGAAAAAGAAGAAGAAAAGATGAGGAAAGAAGAAGAAAAGATGAGGAAAGAAGAAGAAAAGATGAGGAATGAAGAAGAGAAAGAGAGGAGTGAGAAAGGAAGAAAAAGAAGAAGAAAAGGGAGTAGGAAAAGAAATGGAGGTAAAGGTGAGGGAGGAAGTAGAGAAGGAAACAAGAGGAGAGAGGGAGGAAGTGGAGGAGGAAACAAGAGGAGAGAGGGAGGAAGTAGAGGAGGAAACAAGAGGAGAGAGGGAGGAACTGGAGGAGGAAACAAGAGGAGAGAGGGAGGAAGACAGGAGGTACAGGTGAGCGAGAGAGAGGAGGAAGGTGGCAATTTCCTCCATATGTAGAGTTCCCACCCAGCTTGACCTCTTGCCGACCCCTCTCCTTCTCTCCCCGTCTCCCTCCCTCCCCTTCCTCTTCTCCCCCTCCCCCTCCTCCCTGCACGACTCTCCTCTCCCCTTCTCTCTTTCTCTCACCTTTCTCCCCTCCCTCTCTCGCCCTCCCCTCTC
Source organism: Coenobita brevimanus (assembly GCF_032717465.1). Classification (NCBI taxonomy): domain Eukaryota; kingdom Metazoa; phylum Arthropoda; class Malacostraca; order Decapoda; family Coenobitidae; genus Coenobita; species Coenobita brevimanus. The sequence continues at coordinate 45,032,593 of NC_136977.1, read as the reverse complement.
CCTTTATCCCTTCCATCCTCCCTTTCTTCTAACCCCCTTCCCTGTCCTCCCTCCTCTTCTTTTCTCTTCCACTACCTCTCCTCCGTCTGTCACTTTTTCCTCCCACTTTCACCCCTTCCTCCCCTCTTTCTCTCCTCATCTACCTCCTCCTCCTCCAGCCTGCCTGCTTGCCTCACACACACACACACACACACACACACACACACACACACACACACACACACACACACACACACACACACACACACACACACACACACACACACACACACACACACACACACACACAAAACCTCCCAAAACAAACTGGATACAGTGATATAATAAAGAAACAGTAGAGATAAAATCAGTCCTAAATTACAACTATTCCTTTACTAAACAACTCAATCCATCGCTGTCATCACCACTACAAAGACACGGCTATCATCTCCACTCACCTCACCTCACTGACACATCGCAAACACTGGATTTACACACCATCTCAAGCCAACGCCCTCCCGCTGTGTGTGTGTGTGTGTGTGTGTGTGTGTGTGTGTGTGTGTGTGTGTGTGTGTGTGTGTGTGTTTGTGTGTGTGTGTGTGAGTGTGTGTGTGTGTGTGTGTGTGTGTGTGTGTGTGTGTGTGTGTGTGTGTGTGTGTGTGTGTGTTTGTATGTGCCTTAATAGTCAGACTACTTGCTTTCCTCCACCCACCAGACCATCCTCCTCTCAGCTTTGGATGCTTCCCCACCTCTTCCTTTCAAGCTTAATTCCCCGCGTGGCAGGTTAAGATCTTCGTTTACGTTACTTATGCAAAAGAATGTTGATTAAAAAATTCTTGTAAGTTTGATTTTGCACGGTAAATTCTTGTATTATTTGCAAGGTATGTATGGTAGATATATAAAACGGTATATATAAAATAAGTGTCTGCTAAGCTTATGAGAATAGGGCTTTTACGATCCTGAATAAATGAATGAATGTATGAAAGAATGAGAGAAACAATGGCTTGTGGTGACTGGTTTGCACGCGTCTGACAAGGTTCGGCTGCCCTACTGCCTGTTATAGGAGTGTTCGACCTGTCATAAGTGGGCACTGATCTGTAGAGCCAAAGAACACACTCTGTCACTGGAAAAGCGACCCGCCTCCACTCACTGGTACATATACGGGTAAACGTGTGAGAGGATTATTAAATATAGAGCGAGGAATGCATTTAGAAACTTGCTTTGTTGGAGTGCTGTTATCTTTGTGTGTGTGTGTGTGTGTGTGTGTGTGTGTGTGTGTGTGTGTGTGTGTGTGTGTGTGTGTGTGTGTGTGTGCGCGTGTGTGTAAGTCACTGCAAGAATTCGACAACTTGTGCACATGTGAGAACCCACGTCAGAGCATACCACTCTACCCTATTTGATACCCAGCCCTTAGCGGGATCGAACTCAGGCCTAGATGACTGGTGAGCAAAAACGTTACCCACCCAACCACCAGAGGCTCCACCTAGGACGGGGAGGGAGCGGCAATAACGGCAACTATGATGGTGATGTGGCACGCGTCTCGTATATAAGCAAGGGTCATATCCGCTGGAAATTTAGTGTTGTCTCATAATCCGGAGGGGCTGCATGCTGGACGAGCTGGAAGGCCTGACCTTTAATCCTGCTTCATGGGGCCCAGGGGTGAGGCAGGATATTTTATTGGCTGTTTTTACTTCTTCCGTGTTGTGTTTCTTGGGGGTAGGGGGGAGAGGGAGTGTTCTGTGTTTGGTGTGTGTGATTGGTTGTATATGGGTGTGTGTTAGGGGAGGGGATGTGAGTGTGGGGTGGAGCTGTGTTTGTGTGTGGGGTAGAGGGATGGTTTATATGTGTGTAGAGAGAGAGGCAACTGTGTGTGGTGGTGGGGAGGAGGATGCTTCGGTGTGTATATATGTTTTCTTAGCTATGAAGGTTGATTGTTTTTTCAAAGAAAGTGCAGCATGTTAAAGAGTCCCTTGTACAGTAAGGATGGATGTGTATACATTATGCACTAGCAGGGTGGATGCATTAGAGGTCTGAGTAGGCTGCTGTGTGGTCAAGAAATGCGTGCGTGCGTGCCTGCGTGCCTCCTTGCCTGCCTGTCTGCCTACGTGCGCGGGAGCTTACGTATAGCCTATGTACGGTACGACTGAACACCTCTTCAACCCTCAGGTCTAAGGAGACCCCAGACAGCCAATCAATCTCTCCACCAATCATATGAAGTCCTGACCGATTCCCCTCATACCACTAATTAGAATGTGAGATACTGGACAGCCCCAACTCTGCCACACCACACCTTCACGTCAGGGACGGAGCCGGAGTTCACACCTGCATAAGATCCATCGCCTGCCATAACCCACGGCTGATTATGCTTAGTAGTATTTCTTGTACCACTCCCTGGACTATTTGCATTGGCTGTTACACTTCAGTATTCTGTTTCTAAGGTGCTAACGTTATACCGACGATTAGTGTATTATCATCAAACAGGAGTAAATTGGCCTCTATGACCGAAAAATTACCTGGCACGGAATAGGAAGCGGGGCTGGGAAGAACGGTCATTTCATCGACTTGGGAAATTTTGCGTCTTCTTTTTTAACTAATTATTTTAGTTGTTTAATCTCAGTATTGTGCTACATGCTTTTAATATCCCTTTGATACCGACATACTATAAAAAATAACGTGCCATATGCAGATATAACGTGGCAAGGAAGAGATGCTACAGAGGCACGTTTTTGTAGAAGTAACAGGGAAAGACAGGTGCATCAGAAATTTTCCCATTGTCCCTTCCTGGATGAAAATAAATCTGAGTTACGACACGGCAACGAATCATAAGTTTGTCTAGTACATCCTGGCCCTGCGTCCGTATTTATAAAGGTTCTCGATCAACTTTCACGGTGAACAAGTCTACATCACATTTAAACCTTTCGCTCTGATGCTTTTTTTTTTTTTTTTTTTTTTTTAATATTGCTACCTATAGCCGGTTTTGTTCAGCTTAGTGAAGAATTTTCGATCTGGATGGAATAGACAAAGACTCTATTCACTCCTTTCACAATTGGCCTCTCCTGAAGTCCAAAAAATTGTGTGAAACTAGAAAAATAAATTGAAAAGTTCCCCCGTTTTCAATGCGTTAAATATTACATTGAATCTTTTTTGTTTCGTCGTATTTCTCACATTATTATTCACTCTTGTCTACTCGTTATTAATCTGGCAATTGTAGGAGTGAAGATTATACATTTTAACGCCGTCATCCCCAGGTCTTCATTCATATCTTATTCATGTTACTGTATTTTAGTTATGGTAGGGGAATCCTTTCACTGAGAAGGGGATAAGAACACCCGCCCTCAAACCCCACTGTTAAGAAAGATGCCTCCAAACCTGAATAAAACAGTATGGTGAGAGAGAGAGAGAGAGAGAGAGAGAGAGAGAGAGAGAGAGAGAGAGAGAGAGAGAGAGAGAGAGAGAGAGAGAGAGAGAGAGAGAGAGGTCCTCAGTTTGAAGAGGCTAAGCACAAATCGGACAACCCTTTCACGTCGCCTGGTGCGATAAAGATGATATTGATGGTGTGATGATAGTGATGATGTAAGGATGATGATATGGATGGCGCTATTGATGATGTTGTTGATACTAATAATGATGATAATGATGCCTACGCTGATTATTAAGGCGATGAATGACGACGGTGAAGATGATATAGAGTCTCGTGCCAGGGAGCAGTATCATTCCCTTCCAGTACCATGAAAGGAGCACAGTTACCCACGCAGCAATGGAAGAAAGCCAGACCAACATACATCAAAGACCATTATCAATTTTCCACACTACTCTTAAATACTTTCATCTGTGTTTCTCTATATCTGATGGGAAAAATTAGCAACATCATTTTCTCTCATTAATCTGTACAAAATCATATTAATGATTTATATATCCATGGTGCACTAGGTAAAAAGGAACGTAATATATTCTGAATGTTATTGCGTATTCTCGTCTCCTGAATTCATGGAGAGAGAGAGAGAGAGAGAGAGAGAGAGAGAGAGAGTCGAGTTAAATCCTTCCATACAAGTGATTCAGGAGTGTAATCCAGGTGTTAAGGAAGAAGTAATGGGTAGGATCAGTGGCCGACACAATGATGCAAAGGGCCAGGCGGGGGACAGGAGCAGGGATTAGGAGACGGAGGAGGAGAAGAAGGAGAAGGAGAAGGAGGAGAACGAGAACGATGGCTGGAACATGATAAGCAGAAGCACCAAGAGAAAGAAGGGGAAGAGGAGAAAGAAGTGAGATAGGAGGACGAAGAGAATACTGATACAGTAGTAGGATTAATGTACGAAGGAGGAGGAGGAGGAAGAGGAGGAGGAGGGAGATGATGTAGAAAGAAGACGAAGAAGGAAGGCAAAAATAATGAATGGAAATGAAGTAGTTGGCAAGGAAAAATTAACAGAAGCAGGAGACGAATGAGAAGAAAAAGAAGGGAAAAAGGAAGAGGATGTGCGAGGGGAGAAGAAGGATAAGCAGAGAAAAAAATAAGCATAACAATTGGCTGTCTGGCAAGGAAGAATGAGGAGATAAAGACGAGGAACCAGAGGGAGGAGGAGGAGGAGGAATATTAAAAACAATACGTGACTGAGTATGAAAGAATAATTCATAGAACAAGCTGAAGATTTTCTAGCATAATTCTTTTCCTATATCTAGATGCTTTTCTTCATGTTAGGAGAGATGTATCAAGCTAGAGAGTTAGATATAACCTTCATAAACCTCATCAGTACTAGAGGTCCATCAAAATCCGCATAAAATCGTCTACAGGCAACAAGAACAAGGTAAAAAAAATTCCTACACAAGTAAAAGTAGGCAGAAGAGGAGCAAGAACAGGAGCAAGGGCGGTGGGCGGCTGGCAAGACAAATGGTGACACTATCAATGGTGATTTATCGGTGCAGGGTGTGTGTGTGTGTGTGTGTGTGTGTGCGTAATTCACCGGGTCGGTCAGGATCACTTGATGGTCGTGATCGTCAGCTTTTACCCTCCCGGAAGGGAGCTGAGAGCTCATATAGTCCGATCTAAGGGCAAGGCTGTGACCTTCACACACTCACACACCCGTCCCCTTGCTCCAGGGGGACAGTAACCACCCACTTCGTCAGTGAAACTTTTCGCAACCTGAGCGAGGCGCGAACTCCCGTCCACCAGTTGGCAAGCGAGAACGTTACCACTGCACCAGCGAGCAGTGTGTGTGTGTGTGTGTGTGTGAGTGTGTGAGAGAGAGAGAGAGAGAGAGAGAGAGAGAGAGAGAGAGAGAGAGAGAGAGAGAGAGAGAGAGAGAGAGAGAGAGAGAGAGAGAGAGATCATACACCATACAGTACACAGAAATAAATGATCCTGCCCTTATGCTAGCAGAATAATACAACAGAAGGTTCTCTCACTCCAAGCCTTCTGGGTGTAGACTATGCATGAACACACACACACACACACACACACACACACACACACACACACACACACACACACACACACACACACATCAGAGAACCATTGATGGGTGCAATGCTTAAAGGAAATTTGTTGGGAAAGTTAGAAAGCAGAACTTCAATCCAAGTAATAAATCGATGAACATTCACTGCGCATTACGACACGCAAAGAATACGTGGGTAATAGTTTTCTTCATCTCTCGTGAGCTAATTTACTCACAGGGTTACCAGTGTCAACACCTCTTCCTAAGCGATTTAATTTGCATATTACAACTAAATATTTTCTTTGTTGGCATTAGGAATTTTGTAGAAACACTTCCTCAGCGATTTAGTCGGCAATTTACATATTTAACATCCTCTTGTGTGGTACCCAAACAAATTATGTCGGTATCAAAGAATCAAAACCTTACAAAGGAATATTTCTGTGTCGTACGGTATGTAAAACAACTGGCTAAGGAAGAAATGCTACGAAGTTTCCTCTAATATCGACCAAGAATGTATAATTATCACAGTAAATATTAACACGTCACATACAAAAATAAAAAAATTAGGGGGTAAGGAAGAGGTGCTACGGAGCTTCTTAACTCTTTGGCGATATGCTTACTTGAATTTTGCTTCTTCCATGTGATTATATTCAGATCAGGAAATTACCCTTCTAATGAGGGGTTAATGAGGCTATATCTAATCCCTACTGTTTGAGTAGTCGCCCTTAACCACTTCACCTCGTTTGCTTCATTTTTATATTAGTATCCGTCCCACAAAAACTTTATTTACCGATTTTGTTTCACTAATGAGAGGATTGAGGATACATCTAACCCCTCTAGTTCGAGAAGACCCTTAAGCTAAATAAAATCACCCAGAGATAGCAGTGATGTAAAAATAAGCCCTCGTGTTGAAGGGGTTAGGCTGGTTGTTGTTGCTGTTGCTCACTCCGCCTGCCTGGAGGAGCAGACCCGTCGATCACAGGTAAACTACTTCCGTGGGGTCGTCCTACAGGTACAGTCCAGTATGTAATCGTGTAGGGAATCGGTGTCCCTTTGTGGTATACAGTGACTCGCCAGGGTCGGGCTTGGGTCCTTCCCCAAAGTGAGGTGCAAGGAAATATGAGGTTTGTCTCTTGGACCGACGCCACAGATGTATCGTTCTATCCAGGGTAAACAGTGCCACCACGTGTAGGCCCCTCGTCAGCGCCACAGTCGCTTGGAAACAGCAATAAGATAAACAAATACGTAAATAATAAGAAAGTGAATAATTAAATAAAATGAAACAAGATAGAAAGACGTCCTCTGCCTGAAATGATTAACAGTTAATCACCCGTACTTACCTGCATGGCGGTGGTCCAAACTGCGTGATCGGCATTCAGGAGGGGGTCACTGATCACCCAGCAATTAGGCAGCTTTTACGGCCGTCTTCCCTGATACAGGAGCCAACCTCATGTCCAGCGGTAAAAAAAAAAAAAAAAAAGACGAGAAAAGAAGTTCGAGATGAGCATACTAAGTCGTATTCTTCTCCCTGGCATCCTAACGTTTCGTGGTCTCTTCCTTCTTAATGATTTATCTCGGAATTTGAAACATGTAGGCGTGGGAATTTCTCGTGGCATTTTCCCCATCCTTCTCGTTGTTTACTTTCACTTGACTTTTGCTATCTTAAGACGACAGAACTCAGCTATGGAGAGACTTTGAGAAGAAAATTAAGTCTGACATGCGCATAATTATTCGTGTTCTCGTTGGTACAGGAAATTATCGTGGCGTTTCTTCTTTAGCATAGTATTTCCTTCCTATTAATATACATAAAAAACATTGGCAGTAAAAAAAAAAGAAAATGGTGAAATATTAAAAGCTGTGTAATAAGTGTGTGTGTGTGTGTGTGTGTGTGTGTGTGTGTGTGTGTAATTACCGGGTCGGTCAGGATCACTTGATGGTCGTGATCGTCAGCTTTTACCCTCCCGAAAGGGAGCTGAGAGCTCATATAGTCCGATCTAAGGGCAAGGCTGTGACCTTCACACACGCACACACCCGTCCCCTTGCTCAAGGGGGACAGTAACCACCCACTTCGTCAGTGAAACTTTTCGCAACCTGAGCGAGGCGCGAACTCCCGTCCACCAGTTGGCAAGCGAGAACGTTACCACTGCACCAGCGAGCGGTGTGTGTGTGTGTGTGTGTGTGTGTGTGTGTGTGTGTGTGTGAAAAACAGGCTCTCATCACTAATTCATCTTGTTAAGGAAATTCCAAGACAGACACCACTATTAATTAACGACATTTATCACCACACACACACACACACACACACACACACACACACACACACACACACACACACACACACACACACACACACACACACACACACACACACACACTTCACACCTCCTCCCACACACATCTAAACAGCTTTCAAGATTTCACTGTTTTCTTATTTTCTCTCCTGTCAAGAAAACAAGCAGCTCCTTCGTGATGTCCATTCGTTCAAGCCAATTTGCGTATCTTTGCATCTTGCCACTTTTGTAAATTCATAGTACGCGGAGTAGGTGTGCGGTTTTATTTATATTCGGGAAAGCCAAATGGAAATCAGGGAGCGTATTTACGGGTGTCTTACCTTCTCATGGTATTGACAACTCTACTATTTTGTTACAGCTAAAGCCAGACGATTTTATTTAGCTGAAATTAATGCATGAACCAAAAAAAAAAAAAAATTACAAAAGTTGCAAAAAAAAAAAAAAAAAAAAGTAAAAAAAGACCGGGAAATTAAATTTAAAAATTGTGCTCGATGGTGTGATATGTGCTTGAGTGAGAGTGGATGAGAGGAGTGGATGGGAAGAGTGGAGGAGTGGAAGGCAAGAAGAGCAGGGAAAGGGATGGGTAAGGAGGGAGAGAAAAAGATGGGGGGGGGGAACTGAGGGAGATAGGTAAAGGAGGATGGAGATGGATAAGGAGCTGGAAGGAGAGAGGGGGGGGGTGTCATGGCTTGAAGCTTTGAGAAGATGAAGATGGATGGCGAAGGAGAGGGAGTGTGGAGAGCGAGAGGTGATGGAGAGGGAGGATGAGGGATGGGGAGCTGGAGAAAGAGGGATGTGGGGGCTAGAAGGATGTGGAACATGGAGAAGGATGGAAGAGAAGGGAAGAGAGTGGGGAGAAGGACAGGGAGTGGGGAGGAGAGGGAGAAGGGAGAGGGACGGTGATGTGTGTTGGGCAATGGATTAGGGAAGAGGAATGAAGTGTTCAAGTAACTAAAGATTAATGTATGTGGTTTTGTGAAGGGAGGAAGAGGGATGAAAGAGTAAGTGGGTATGGGAGGAGGAAGGGGGAGAGGGTTGAGTTACTAAGGTAGTTAAAAACAGTGCTTGAGTTATGAAGATATAGAATGTCAATGTGGGTAGTAGCATGTGGGAGTTTGGGAGTAAACGTAGAAAATTGTGTGCAGCGACGAGGGTGGCAGAGAGGGAGGGGGGGAAGTGACAAAGAGGGGGTGAGATGTAGAAGGGAGAAAGGGAGATCAGAAATTCTTTAAATGACAGAAGAATATGTACACCTGATTTGCGCAGTGTCCCTCTGATTGATGGATGAGTTGGGGATTCGAGGGGTGAGGGGCTGGGGTGGGGGGTGTTTAGGGGAAGGGTGTAGGTGCGCGAACAGGTATAGCAGGGTAAGTACGGCGCTAAACTGGGATTATGTTACCTTCTATTGCAGCCACTTTTAATGGAGCAAGAGTTATCGCCTTTATGTGGGGCTTCGAGGGGTTGTACAGATGATGCTCCTTCTGATGGGGATTTGTTGTAAGTATCAAGTTTATCTCAGTGTATATTAACTTCAGTTGTAAATTTATTGACAGAGTATCAGTGTTGACTGTGCAACTAGTTCTAATAGAGGACGATTTGTCGACTTTATGTGGGATTGGAATTCTTGTATGGATGATGTACTGACTAAAGAGATTTACTGTAAGTATAGAATTTATCTGCAGTTCTAAACTTATGAATGGAGCATCGCTGTTAACTCTCAATGCATCCAATTCTAATATAGGACACTTTACTATCATATTTGGGATTCCAATCCTTGTATAGATGATGGTCCAACTAAAGGGATCTGCTGTAAGTATGAGGCTTATCTATAGTCTGGAATTTATGAAAAGAGTATCGCTTTTAACGTTCACTGCATCCAAGACTGAGAAGGGGGATTTGCCAGACTTATGTGGTATTGGAATCGTTACATACATGAGGGGCCAGATAAAGGGATTTGCTGTAAGTACGAAGTTTATCTAGTGTTTGGACTTAAGAAAAGAGCATCAATATTAACTTTCATTGTATCCGCATGTAATGGAGGACAGTTTACCGCCTTATGTGGAATTCGATTCACAGTTTAAACAAGGGGGTTCAGATCAGTGTACAAGATGGAGTAAGAACAATGGAATTTGCGGTAAGTATTAAGTTTATCTCCACTTTTGAATTTATGAATGAGACTCCCTGAATGTGGTTAAGCAAACTCTCTTATGAGGGAGAAAGGTCGGGTGGCAGAGAATATTAGTGTTGCGAGATGTGGTCGCTCATATAAGTCAGGGAGCTGATTGTGTTGAGATAAATGGTACACTCGCAGAAAAAACGTAAGTTATTCATTCTTTAATATGTACCGTATATATGTCTTTACACACACACACACACACACACACACACACACACACACACACACACACACACACACACACAAAGTTACAATCAATAGTGTGTACTATACAAAACAAATCCCTATCAGAAATGTGCTAGGGAGTCTGCGTTGTAAGCTTCCGTAAGATTTTGCCCTAATCCCCTTAAACTCTAACACACAGCTAAAAAGACCTTCATGACTCTTACGGAATGGAAATGTAATCAGTCCATGCCGTAAAAGGAACCTTAACCCACGCTAACCAAAACAAGAAACACTCGCAGGGGGATCAAAATGGATTCTTGCGGCAGGCACGGTGCTCTGTCAGCGATCGGGTTGTCAGGGAGAAAAAAAAACGTGTTATTGGGTTGGTTTCCTGTGCTGACACCCAAACAAAGACTAAGTGACTTGTGTCAGTAACCATGGCAGACCTACGCTGAACCTGTGTTAAGGTATGAGAAGTCGTTGTCAGTAATTCCGTTGTACCCCCCTTGGAACTGAGAGCGTCAACAGCCGTAGAAGCAGGTGAGAACTGGGCAATGCACGTACATCAAGAAGGTGAACCCAAGGCAGGAATGAATTTAGAAACAAGGAAAACAGGGCCCAAGGTAAGGATAGTTGGATCATGTTGTGTTTGTAAAGGTGTGTGTGTCAGCGTACTGATTTTCCGGCCTGACATGCAGATAACGAATTGGTGTTAGAAGTCGTGGAAGGAAGGAAGTGATTATCCACATATGGATGAGGTCAGTAATCCTTTCAAACGTCCGAGGTACATTAACAGTGGAAAAAGATGCCAACAATTCCTCACTGCTTGGATTTTTTATCGTGTAGCAATATTTAGTTCGTTTTTTTTTTTGTATTCAATTATATATTGTGCAAAAGGACTATTGACAGTAACTATGCCTTGGTTGTCATTAAGTTCTTTGTCTCTCCAAGCTGTGTTAGAGGATTGGTCCCCCCCTCTATCTCTCTCTCTCTCTCTCACACACACACACACACACACACACACACACACACACACACACACACACACACACACACAGGATATCAAGTGACTGTGTCGGAACCACAAAACAAGTAATGACCGGGTACGGCAAGACCTGTATCCTGCGGTAAGGCGTGTACAGTTGCGGTCAAAAGCTACATTGCCTCTCTCGAACTGTGCCAAGATATCGGTTTCCTGCCCTGACTCACAAACAGGAAGTCAAGTACGATGGTTAACTGGGGCATATACAGCAAGGCCAAAAAATTCTCTTGTTTTTTCAATGCCTCTACTTTTGGGGGGGCACGTCCGTCACTTCCCCCCAAAGGCATCATATCTATGGCCAGAAAATTATCTTTGGTCAAGAAACATGCCAGACCTCTCTCAAATAAGTATAAGTAGCTCTCAGAAAAACGCGAAACGCAGAAGGGGTGAAAAGTTTAAAAAAGTGTAAAGTGTAAGTAGCTCTCAGATAAACGCGAGACGCAGAAGGGGTGAAAAGTTTAAGAAAGTGTAAAGTGCTTCACCATTTCCTTATATTTTAGAGGTTCCAAGCCGATGAAAGGAGTCTCCAAACCGTTTAGCAAGATCTCATTAGGTTTGGATACGGTTTCGAGTCTGTGTAAGTGACCTATCGACCACACCTGAATATTTGCAAGGAGAGAGCCGAAGGGGAGAGCTGGGGGACAAAGGAAGCTGATTTTACGGACGCTGTTGCAAGGGAAGGCATGAGCGTCGATGGGGATAAACACAGAGACGGAATGGGCACACGGACAAGGGGAAATAATTTTAGGGACGCTGCTGCTAGATGATGTGGTTGGGAGGGTGGATAATGGATGGGCAGTCAGGGTAACGGAGTGGTGACCCAGAGATAGAGTGGGAGGAAGAGGCAGGCTGAGATATGGATGGGCAGATGAAATTCGCAAACATTCAGGGCTGGGTTAAATCAAATAACTATGTTAGATACGTTAGAGGAGAGAATGATGGGAGAGGCCTTTTTCTTCCAGTGGACTGAATGGTGGTGACGAAGATAGCTATGACGATGGAGATGAAAACACTGATGATGATAATGATGATAATGATGATGACTAGTACTGATGGTGATGATGATGATGATGATGATGATGATGATGATGTTTGGTATGTTATTGATAAGGAAAAAAGAATAAGGAAACTGATATAAAAAACAGGGGTGCTAGGTTAATTATCGTTCTACCTCAGTACTGATAAAAATAGGTCGGCTGACTAGTACACGTCCTGATCATTTGCAATACAACTGATAAAAAGAGGAGGAAGATAAAGATGGGTCGCCTTGAGGTAAAGACTACGAAAGAGACAGGAAGAAAGAGAAGAGAATTAATATCAGAGACACGACAGAAGGATCATTATCTTTCTAATCTTGATAAAGGAGGTGATTTGACTGTCAAGGTGTAAGTCATCAGAGAAACAACTGACTGGAGACAAATAAAAATAAATCCAACATAAGAGTGAGCATAGGAATGAAGTCAAATGATATAAAAAACAAGACAGATGGGTCAGTTATTTAAAGGTTACTATATTCTCAACAATGATTAAACACGAGGTAAATAACGGAAGAAAGCACTTAGATTTGTTAAACAGAGTCCAGGTAAACTGATATGGAACAAGATAGGTGGATCAGTATCTCCCTAGCCCTGATTTAAAAAAAAAAAGGGTGAGTTGTCTGGTACACATGGAAGGCATTAGCAAAATAGCTAATAAGAGATGGCAAGTAAAAGTAGCAAAACAAATCATATTAATCCCATGAAAGACTGACAGAGAGACAAAAGATACTGAATTTACGTGCAAGATGGATTATTACCACCCTAACCCTGATGAAAGAAGTGGGTCAGCGGGTACATGTGTAGCCTATTAACGAGGCGATTGATAGGAGTAGAGTAAAATAAACCCAACGAAAAGAAGGGCATAAGAACAAAGTAAATTGATATCAGCAACACGATAGGTGGGTAATTAACTCCCTAACCTGGTACACGTGTAGGCCATTAGCAAAACGTCTGATAAGATGAGACAGATAACAATGAACTGGGTTGAGAGCAAGCCGACGAAAGACTACTTGCAGAATAAGTAGTGCCAGGCACAACATGGTTGGAGAAAAAATAGTAATTATCTCTATCTTCAACCAGTTTCGAGTTATACCCCCCTGAATATCCTCGACCTTGAGTTTGACCTTTCAAGGTCACTTAAGGTCAGAAGTCATGGTACCAATTAAAAGCCCATATGGGACTTCCTATATATTGATAATAGTATCTACCTGCAACCAGTTTCGAGGTACAGACCCATGAATATCCTTGACCTTGAGTTTGACCTTTCAAGGTCACTCAAGGCCATAGGTCTTAGTGCCTGATGAAAGTCCATGTGGGAGTTCCAGTATTATGATACTAGTAAACATCTCTATCTTCAACCGGTTTCAAGTTACAGCCCTCTGAAAATCCGTGACCTTGATTTTGACCTTTCAAGGTCACTCGATTACCTCCAAAATTTAATCACTTACTTTTGAGACAAGTGCCCACAAATCCTTAAAGTGTCATGTAATTTCATTCAGCCGTTTTTCCGTAATGTTGCTAACAAACAAACAAACTCGACCAAAAACAATACATCGCCGGACTCCGTCCCGGGCGAGGTAAAAATGGGGATTTAGTATTAGCAGCAAGAAAGCTAGGTCAGTAACTCCCGGATCCCGATAAAAGATATGGGTTGACTAGTACACGTGTTGGACATACACAACACGAGAGATAAGAAGAGGCAGATAAAAGATAACATTCAGGTAAACTCAGTGAAAGGATTGACTAAGGGACAAAGAATACTGATATCAGGATCAAGTTAGGTTATTATCGTCCTAACCCTGATAAAAGAGGTGAGTTGGCTAGTACATGCTTAGATCATTAGAAAAACGACTGATAAGAGATATAGGTAGATAGTATCCACATATATCAGCGAGAAAGAGGGGTAAGGATAGAGAAAAGTGACAGGCTGATCAATATATCCTGAAAACTGATAAAGAGTTGGGTTGGTGAGCACACATGTAAGCCAAAATGAAGACGACTGATAGGAAGCAGATACAGTAATACTGAGTCAGGATAAGCCTATGAAAAAGTGGGATAAGGATGAGGTAAAATGATATCTGGGACAAGACTGGTGGGTCATTATCTCCCTAATCCTGATAAATGAGTGCAATGGCTGGTACAGGTATTGACCATTAGGGTAATAACTGGTAAGAGGAAGCAAATTTAGGATGTGTCGAGATAAGCCAACGAAAGGAAGGATAGTGGAAAATTATATCAGGAACAAGATAGGTGAGTCAGTATAAGAGGTGGATTGGTTGGAACAAATGAAGATGGTTAGCTAGACAGAGAACAGATAACAATCTCCTAGAGAAGCATAAACTCTCAGGAAAAAAAAAAAAAAAAAGTATATTTGATATCAAAGGTTCGACAGGTGGGTAAAAATCTCCTTAACCCTGATATAAGAGGTGGGTTTAGTGGCACAAGTATAGATCATTTGCAAGACGACTGATAAGGTGCTGTAGATAAGCGAGATAAAAGGGGATACCATCGTGTTTCTTAAATACCTATATTAACATGCAAACATATGGACTGTGGTCAGTGGCAGACACACATATACACTAAAAGGGGTTGGTTTTGTGTGTGTGTGTGTGTGTGTGTGTGTGTGTGTGTAAAGATGGAGAGCAGAAATCTTGTTGTGTCTATACAGTACTGTAATTGCTTTTTTGATTATTATGTTTAGGTGTCGCTGAATAGGGAACAGAGTACTTAAATTTCTCCTCTTCCTCCCTCTATCGTGGTACAGTAACTGCAAATGAGGTTGGGGTGGGACTGGGTGGGTGAATGGGTCTGTGTGTGTATTCCATTATTCTTATCTAATTGCTTTCCTCATTCTCGTCCACTTTCACCCTACCCTCTTTCTCCCTCTATTTGGGCGTGGTGAAACAAAATGTGAGCTGGGGTGGTAATGTGAAGAGGGGGGAGTGAGGGAGAAGGGTGAGGAAGTAAGAGTTCGAAATAGGCCACTGTATTTGGGGGGGGGGGTCACCACCTTCTACAGTGCTGCTCTTCACGTGGGTGGGGGCGTGGGAGGTGACCGATGCTGGGTGCTGTAAGCCCCCCCAGTAAATATATATATTTTTTCAAATCAGGCTAACATGTGAGTAAATACAGTGGGTGGTAAATACCACAGCGCTACTCAGTGATTCGGAATGTAGTATTTCTAATACAACACACACACACACACACACACACACACACACACACACACACACACACACACACATACACACACACACACATGTTTGGTGTGTGTGTGTGTGTGTGTGTGTGTGTGTGTGTGTGTGTGTGTGTGTGGAGTCCTGGTTATCACTGCTTCCCGACATTTCTATTACACTATGCCACTGAACACCTCCAGCCACTGACCTTATCTCCTCTCTGTACTGGCCTCTCACGCTTCCCCCCCCCCCTCTCGATCAGTCTCTTTCTCTCGCACTTCTCTTTCGCTCTATTCCCTTCTTCTCCTGTCCCAATGCTTCTATCTTCAACACTTCTACTCTCTGGCACTCATTTCCTTTCCTTTCCTCTTCTTTCTTCTCCTTCTCTTCTCTTTTCTCTAATCTCATCACTTCACTTCTCCCTCTTGTCCAGCCCTTTCCTTTCCCTCTCTACCTTCTTTTGATTTCTTTTCCCCTCTCCCATTTTCTTCTCGTTTCTACTTCCCCCCCCCCACTCTCTCTCTCTCTCTCTCTCTCTCTCTCTCTCTCTCGCTTTCCCTTCAGGTTTCTCCTTTCCCTCATTTAAACTTCCTATATCAATTGCTTCGGTTATTTTTTCTCCCTCTGTTTAAAGTTATGAGTTTTTCTCCTTTTGGAGCATGAACCTCTCTCTCTCTCTCTCTCTCTCTCTCTCTCTCTCTCTCTCTCTCTTTTTATTTTCGTACCAGCCGGGGTGCTGTATACGGCACAGCAGTTTTTATCTCTTCGTGTGTTGGCATTGATTTAAACCGGGCAGCTCGATTGCTTGATTATTAAAACGTCCCTCAGTTACATCCTTATCCCCTAAATGGACTACAGAAGGGAAACTGTTCAGATAAGCGAGGGGTTGCAACGATTACCAGTAGCTCTTTAAGTCAGACAGCCATCCCCCCCCCTCAAAAAAAAAAAAAAAAAAAAAAGGAGGGTTTTACGTAGGGGAACATACCTAGACCTCTGATGTACTGATCAGGGTAATCTGTTCACTATGACAACCTTTTAAAATCATATTCTTACTACCTTTAGACCACTTCCTTTAGCCTTCTCATACTGCAAAGGTTAGTAGTAGTAGTAGTAGTAGTAGTGATTGTATCTCCAAGTTTCTCTGAAATGTGAACCCGGTGGACAACAGGCTTAAGTTCCCCTTCCCCTGTAGTCCACCATCCTCTTTTGGGGGGAACAGGATAGCAGTTGATGGGTGTATGTATAACCAGGTAGTTGAGCAGCAAGTTACATCAGTGCCACCACATGAAGGCATCTCTCTCTAGCACCCTGATGGGATGAATGAAGACTATATGTAACGACTGGATTATGAAAACCGAGTGAGCGAAACTTTAAGCCAAGCCCAAATTTTTCACGGTTATTTATGGAACACCTGTAATTGTTAAGTGTGTTCAGCCTGCATCCCACATTTCAAAGTGCAGTTATGAGCGATACAAAGTTCAGAAGTATGTTACAGTATCAACACGTGTTTCAAAACTTATCGTCAAATTCTGGGGGCTTATGTATACTTTTGTGCTCCCATTTCATATTTTTTAACACGGTCCCGATCCAACCTCTCCAGTTCGAAAAGTCAGCGTTACGGCGAAGAAGTATACCGTAGTTAAGTTGCAGCGGGAAATAAGTTAATAAATAAATAAACCCCACTGAAGAGGATTAAAAACTTCTCGGTATGGCCTGCGAGTGGGGCAAGTACAGGTGTGAGGTAATGGCGCCCTCACGAAGAAGCTGATAAAAACCCTGAGAGTGGAGATCGCAGGAGGGTAGGGTGGGGTAGCCGACCTGGTGGAAAAAAAAAAAAAAAAACTTCCCCGACCAGCTGAAAGAACCCCCCTCCCCCGACCTGCTGAAAGAGCCTCCCTCCCTCGACCTGCTGAAAGAAAGCCCCCACCTGCTGTAGCCCCCTGCCCCTGCTACCTCCCAAGCACACCGCATAAATATCGTAAATGAACACTTTAACAAATAAATAAGGAAGAGGTGTCTGACAGCCTTCAATTCTATAGAAAAAAAAAAGCGTGTTTACTATAACCTGACAAAGATCCGTAACCCGTTTCAGCTCAGTTGATGGCCAAGTGTGGTCAGAATGGAAGGTTGATTTGACTGGTAGCCAAGGAGACTCATTCCCTACTCACTGCTATGACTCAACCAACTACAACAAGAACGCGGTGTTGTCTTAGAAGGCTGCCTAGTACCAAATCCTGATCATTTATTTTTCTGTATATACAATATAGTAGCTTCTTAATTTATTTTTTCATTACTTTTTTAACTCACTATGTCCATATCAAAATATATAGTAAGGTATATGCGCAAGGGAAATATATGGTGCAATATTTATTAAAAGAAAAACAAGAGAAAAGGTGAATTAGAGAGCATTAAGAAAGGTGCAGGTTGATGTAGGACTGCTTGCGTTAAAGGAGGGGGACTGCTAACTCCCTACTCCAAGGAAGGTGTGTGTGCGGGGGGCGGTTCGCTCTACTCTTATTCCTTTACTTATGGGTGGGGGAAACCATTCCTTTATTTACGGGTGGGGGAGACCATTCCTTTATTTACGGCTAGGGGGAGACCATTCCTTTATTTACGGGTGGAGGGAGACCATTCTTCTATTTACGGGGGGAGACCATTCCTTTATTTACGGGAGGTGAGACCATTCCTTTATTTTCGGGATGGGGAGACATTCCGTTCCCTTCCATTCCTTTACTTACGAGGTGGGGGACAAACCATTCGCCTCTACTCCTGTACTTACGGGGTGGGCAGACAGTCTGTTCGCCTAAACTCCTTATTTAAGAGGTGGACAAACAGTCTGTTCGCCTCAACTCCTTATTTAAAAGGTGGACAAAAGTCTGTTCGTCTCAACTCCTTATTTAAGCGGTGGACAAACAGTCTGTTCGCCTCAACTCCTTATTTAAGGCCTGGACAAACAGTCTGTTCACCTCAACTCCTTCATTACAGAGGTGAAAAAGACGGACTACTCACCCCCTAGTAAAGAGGTACTGTGCAACGGGGTGTGGGTGGTAATAGGGGTGTAGTGTGGGATGGGAGCTGGGGTGTGGTGTGGGAGAGGCGTGTCGTGTGGTAGTCACTTCAATCTACTGTGGTGCGTTTGAGGTAAATAATCTGAGCCACCACGGCCACATTGAACACCGTGAACACTTTGGCCCAGTTCCAGTCCTCTGCTGCCCATTACCAGACGGTTTTCATCCGAACCCTCTTCACCCGAACCCTTCCCTGACCCCGCCCTGAGCCAGCTGTACTCATAGATTGGGACTCTGATTCTATGGAGGCGTCCTGTCTCTCCGATTCTATTTTCTCCTCCCCCATTTCCGATTCCAGCCTTTCCTCCCCCATCTTCCCGGTCTCTTCCACAACGCTATGGTCATCATCTTTAAATACATCATCTTCTACTTCCTGTGTCGACTCTTTTTCCCACTCCGTTTCTTGTTCGAGTCCCATTACCGTACGGAAGACATGCGAGATCTGCCTCACTGCTCCCTGAACACTCCTCCTCTGGGCCTCTATATCTAACACTTCAGCTACGGCGTCGACCAGAATCGTTTCAAGCAATTTTCGAGCCTCTTCAGCTTCTGGCCCATCTTTTCCATCCAGTATTTTAAGCTCTTTTTCTGATACGTCTATTAACACTCTCAGTTATAATTCCTGATCAGTAATTTCATCCTGTATTGCTTCAAATTTCGCTATCTCCATTGCAAACTGTTCTCTTATTATGCTTGCTCTCTCTTCCTCTTTCTTTATCTTATCTTTCACTTCTGCCAGTTCTTTACTCCTTTTTTTTGTCTCCTCACTTTCTGTATCTAAATCTCCCTCTTCCTCCTCCTTTTCCTCCTCCTCCTCCTCCTCCTCCTCCTTCCCCGTCTCCTCCTCCTCCTCCTCCCTTCCTGTCTCCTCCTCTTCCTTCTTCTCTTCCTCGCTCAGCTTTATTACATTTTCAGGCAATTCTATTTCCTTATCATCATTTTCTATTTTATTCTTCATTTCTGATCTTTCCTCATCTATTTCCCTTTCTTCACTGTCTATTTTTCTCAAAATTTGTATTGTTTTCTCTAATTCTCTTTCTTCACTTTCCATTTCTTTCAGTATTCCTATTGTTTCCTCTAAGTTCCTTCCTTCATTTTCCGCTTGATTCAGTGTTTTTTCTTCTTTACTTTCTATTTCATTCAGTATTTTTATCGTCTTTACTTCACCTTCGTCAATATCTCTCTGTTCAATTTCCACGGTATTCAGCAGTTCTGTCTATTCCTTCTTCACTACTCTTTGCATACCTTCTATTTTTTCCATATCTCCCTCATAGTCAGTCAACTCGTCCTCAGTCAAGTCATCCTCAGTTAAGTAATCCTCAGTTAGGCCATCCTTAGTCCGGCCATCCTCAGTCAAGTCATCCTCAGTTAAAGTCATCCTCAGTCAATTCATCCTCGCCTCCCTTCCAAGCCACGTTGAAATGCGCCGCTAGTAGGTCGGCGAGGGCGTGGTCCGCGTAAGAGTGGATGTCGAGCCCTGAAACCCATCTACGACACAGAGCTCGGGCTTCGGGGGTCAGGGGCGGATGTTCCAGGACGAGGCGAGCCTTTTGGTGCGGGGGAACCAAGGGGTGCAAGGGCGACTCCCCGCATACGGCTATTGCTTCATGTCGAGCCGGTCCAAGGGCCTTCCGTAGAGCCCGAATCTCACGCGTTTCCCTCCAGCGAGGTTCACGGCCGGCCACACGCAGCCTGGAGTACGCCTAGAGGGGGAGCATACCAGGGATCTCCGCCCCCTCCGTCCCCCACCTCTCCATTGCATAGTTCCTCAACCCCCTCTCCATCTGTCCCAGCCGCGTCCCCATCTTCTACCCCTTCTTCCACTTCCCCTCCACCCCCATCACCGCCAACGCGCACACCAACACATACACCAACGTTGCTTGCATTGTTAAGTTGATTTAAATTAGGCGAGATAATTAGGGAGATAAAGGTTCGAAGAAAAACTAAGGCGCAGTTGGTGCGTCTGAAGTGGTTTTATCGTGAATGATGGTTGGTTTTATAGACATACTCCTCCACCTGCTCCTCGTCCTCCTCATCATCATTACCTTTTTCCAATTATAACGATGGGGTGAGGTGATATTCAGGGACAAGAAAAATGTATTACAAAAATGGAAAAAACTAACAGCCTCATCCATGCCCCGAAATCTTTGCTCCACCTCATGGGCCTAACGATCATTATCATCACTATCATCACACAGTCAGGTGGGGGGTTGTGGTGTGTGGTGGAATGTGGTGTCAGGAGAGGTTGCAGTTTACTGGCTGGTGAGGCATCGTACTGTGGTGTGGCGTGAAGATGGAATGTGGTCTGTCAGGGAACCAATGAATCTTAAAGGGACTTTTTCTGTGTGAGGTGGTGTGGTGAATGGTGGTGGGCTATGGAGTGCTGGTGGTGGTGGTGATGATCGAAGGTGTGAAGGGTACGCTGAGGTTATAACGGAGAGTTAAGGTGTAGTGGTGGTGGTGGTGATGCGGTGGAAGTGAGGTAGTGGTGGTGGTGATGATCGAAGGTGTGAAGCGTATGCTGAGGTTATAGTGGAGAGTTAAGGTGTAGTGATGGTGGTGGTGATGTGGTGGAAGTGAGGTGGCGGTGTTTTTTTTTTTTTTTTTTTTTAATATGTCCGACTCTGGACAAAGGCTTCACAGCCTGCTCCCAAGGCCCAGCAGTCCTCCTACATTCCATACACCTCTACATGTCACCACTTCGGCGCAAACACCCACCGTCCATATTGAATACATGCTAGGGCTGTCTCATACAAGACTGGTGTATTGGTGGTGGTGGCGGTAGTAATGGAGTGATAGTGGTGGCGTGGTAGTGAAGGAATGAGGTGAAAGAGAGTATTGTTTTGCTGGTGGTGGTGGGGGTGAGGTTGACTGGGAGAAAGTGGTGAAGGATCTGGGTGTGGTGGTGGTGGAAGTGTGATAGTGAAGGACTTGAGTGAAAGAGAGGTATTGTTAAGGCAGTGGTGAGGTGAGGCTGATTGGGTGAAAGTGCCATTCTTTGAGCGAGCTTCGTGTAGATTCAGAGGGGTAGTCGGGTTCAGATTCCATTACATTTTTATTTTTATTATACCCATCTTCATCATTATCATCATAATCATCATCATCATCATCAATGCTTTCACCATAACTGTTTTTTGTTCCTCCCCTCTCCTCCTTATCATCACCATCATCATCACTGTATTCACCATACTTATTTCCCCTCCACCTCCTCCTCCTAATCATCATCATCATCTTTCTTCCTTCCCAGTAATAAAGGTAGGTGAGATCCAGAGAAGGGAAAAGAAAGTATATAATTAGAAACACTCACAAACATTTCCTTAACTTTCCAGACAGAAAGTATGCAAACACGTGTTATATTCTGGCAAGACGATATCATTCAGCTGAGGAAAGGCACGGTCTATGAAACGGCTAATCTTTACGCTGGGCAGGCTGTCGCTAAAGTAATCTATTTGGGGTACCGGCAGACGATTTTATTTACTTCCGGAGGATATGGCCACAAGAATGAGGACGACCCACTTATAGCTTTTTAAGTACCTGCACAGGAAATTTCAAGAGGGGGTGAGAAACTAAAGAGTAAAGTGAGAATGTAAGCGAGTAAAGTAAGTAAAGTAGGCTGGCTGTGTCGACACAATCCTTGTTTGGGGGAAATTACCTTCACGCCCGCTTGCCACTGCACGTCCCCTGATCCCATTACCCTTTTATAAAATGGTTAAACATTATTACACTTTATTACTTCTACCAAAAATAATTTATTCGGTTTGAGGGAGTAAATAAAGGACACATACAAACCCTATTGCTCGAAAAATCTCTTCTAAGCTGATCGATAATTTGGGAGTAGGCTAGCAAGAAGGAGTTAATATAGAGGAATGTGAGAAAGTATATAAGCAAGTATGTACGGTAAGCCAGGCCAGGTCAACACCTTCGTTAATAAGTGGAATCAAGAACTTCCTTCGCTCCTTCGATGTTATAGTCTCGCTCGACACTAAACGATGAAGAGAGAGAGAGAGAGAGAGAGAGAGAGAGAGAGAGAGAGAGAGAGAGAGAGAGAGAGAGAGTGTGCGTGTGTGTGAGTGTGTGTGTGTGTGTGTGTGTGTGTGTGTGTGTGTGTGTGTGTGTGTGTGTGTGTGTGTGACCTCCTTGCATGGGATGACTTCATGGCCTAAGGTTGACATCCCTGGCGTGTCCTGTCAGAGCTGGGGTGATGGGGGGGGGAGAGGGAGGGGTGTTAGGAAGTGACTGGAGGGAAGAAGGAAGGGGGGAAGTTAAGTAAGAAAAAGAGAAGGACGTTGAGAGGGGTTTGTGGAGAAGGGCAATGGAAAAGGAGAGGGGCAGAGGATGGGTGAAAAGGGGGTTTTGATGTGATGGATTGGGGGAGAGGGGGAGAAGTGGGAAGAGATACAACAATAGAAGTACCAGGCAGATGTGGGAGTTTTCCTGGCCTCAAGTAACCTCAGTTTTCGGCGTTGTTGATGTCGGTAAAGTCTACAGGCGTGAAGAAGGAGCTTTGGGATCTTTGAGGCTCGGTTAAAGTCTACGGTAGTGAAGCACCTCGTTTCCGAAGAAGATAAAAATTAGTGAGTGACACCCGGACATGGCCGCTTCTAGAATTCTACATCTAAAACGAAAGGCTGAGAGAGAGAGAGAGAGAGAGAGAGAGAGAGAGAGAGAGAGAGAGAGAGAGAGAGAGAGAGAGAGAGGCCAACATAACACGAAAAAGTTAACAAAAAAGAAATAATGATAAAAGTCAAACAAAAAAAATAATGCAAAACGGACGGTACAAATCTAAAAAGAAAAAAAAAAAGAAATGGAAAAATATGATAAAGAAATAAATAATCTACTTCCGACACAAACTGCCGACCAAATAAATGTAAGGAGGTGCAAAGAGGGGAGGGGGGGCACTGTGGCAAAAATGCGACGGGCCGACTCTGGTCCTGAATAAGGTCTTTGTAAAACTCATTAGGTAACCGGTGTAGGAATTCATGGGCGGTCTACATCCAAACCATGTTCCTATGCCCACAAATTCGGGTGTGGTCAGAACTTATTTTTTTTTCTATTTCGGTCTCAAATGTAGATAGAGAACATCGTGTACAGCCAACCTACATTCTCTCTCTCTCTCTCTCTCTCTCTCTCTCTCTCTCTCTTTCAGACAAGATTTAAATTCATTCAACCCACTCCCTCTACAAGCAAATGCAGAAAAAGAATTTAGATACGGTTTAAATTCAACTTTATTTTTTCTCCTTTCTAAACTGTACACTTAAACCCAATTTACATGTCCTAACCCACATGCACCTCTTACACAAATTGGTCTAAATTCAACGCACGCTCTTAGCAAATTCATGATATGTGGCTCAAACACTTTATTTTTTACTCCTTTCCTCTCAAGTGTGATATTCAAACACCGTTCTAAATCAACCTACGATTCCTCTTCTGAATCTCCTATCGCACAAACGTGGTCCAAACTCAACTGGCTCTCCTCTTCCTACAAGCTAAGGTCCACATTCATCCCACGTTTCCTTCCCTTCTCTCTCAAGTAAACCCATACGTTATCTACCACGATCTCATCATTCTCTCAAACAAGGTACAGACTCTACCCATGTTTTCTCCCATCTCAAGTGTAGTATTCAATATCGGTCTAAATCCAACCCACGTCTCTCTCCTTTCACTATCTAAACTCGATCCATGTTTCCTTTCCTTTCAGCTCTATCATCCTTCCTTCCAAAGACCAGATCCACCTCTCTCTCTCTCTCTCCCCAACCCAGGTCTGTCATCCTTCTCGTCCAAACCCAACTCATTAACTCAGGTCAACCCACGTGTCTGAACCCATAAGTTTATATGACCAAACATAATCCAATTCAACCCACATCTCTTTTCATCCCGGCACGATGTCTTCTCTCTCTCTCTCTCTCTCTCTCTCTCTCTCTCTCTCTCTCTCTCTCTCGAAGTCCACACCCAGGCCACGTTCCCTTGACACCTCGCCCCGTTAACTGAGGTGCGAGAGAACCATTGCGGGCTACTGTTGAGCCTTCTAGTGGGTGCGTGTTAGGCCATTCTTGTCCAACCGCCATCATTACTGCCTGGTCACCCCCTCTGCCATAAAGTGGGTGATAGGTGTCGCCAGGTACAGAGGCGGGGTAATTAGGGCAGGTGAGATGACGCAGGTGGTAAAGGGGGCAGGTGAGGGGTAGGAAGGAGAGGTGGAGTAAGGAAAGAGAGGATAGTGGCAGGGTGAAGAGAGGAAGGGAGGGGAGTGGCAGGGATGATTGTGGCAGGGAAATGAGAGGTGGAGGGAGGTAGGTGAGTGGCTGGAGGGAGAGGGCTGTGTTACTAGCAGGGAGGATTACACAGGATTACACAGGAAAGCAAACAGCAACAGACCTTATGGTCCTTTCGAGGCTGCTTGTTAGAGAAAACTATGACTACAAGATCTAACTCTACATGTTGAAGGATAAGGATAGTAAAGCAAGAAGGCTCCCCCCACCACCAAACCCTCCAGGAAAAAGTGAGAAAAACCACCATGCAGCATGGAAAAACTGACATGGAAATTTTATAGGAAACACTGGAAAGGAAAAGTCACATTCTATAATACTTTATCTATAAGCTACCCGATAGAGTAACCTGAAAGAGAAGGTAAACAAATAAAATAATAGTTACGGCATGACATTATAAACCGGTTACATTGAGTTAATGGGATGTCTGTGGACATAACGTGGAAGCTACACACTGCACAGTGTGGATGTTTAGGGGTGGTGCAGCAGCCTTGCCTGGCGCTTTTAAGGTAGACAGCAGTTAATCAGGCCCTAGCTCCGTTTGCTCCACTGAGACAAGGAACTCTCCCATGTGGGACAAGTACACAAGTTTCATCCTGAAGCAGTGACCCCTGGTACATTAAAAAAAATCCCGATGGTGGTCACTTGACTAACAGGGACCCTCAGTGATCCACAGCCCATCACAGGTCGAAAGTAAGAGTAGTTACCGTTAACTCAGGGTTATCTGTGCAGATCCTAATCTGTGCTTATATTGCTTTCTTTGCACTGGGGAGATTGAAAAGTATATAGGACTGGTGTCTTAGATAAAAGGGGACTGCACAGTGCACAGTGTGGATGTGCAATGAACAGAGTGGATGTTTAGGGGTGGTGCGGCAACCTTCCCTGGCGCTTTTTAGGTAGGCAGCAGTCAATCAGGCAATAGCTCCGTTCACTCCACTGAGACAAGGAACTTTCCCATGTGGGACAGCACACAAGTTTCATCCTGAAGCAGTGACCCCTGGTACATTAAAAAAATCCCGATGGTGGTCACTTGACTAACAGGGACCCTCAGTGATCCACATCCCATCACAGGTCGAAAGTAAAAGTAGTGACCGTTAACTCAGGGTTATCTGTGCAGATCCTAATCTGTGCTTACTGTATATTACCTCATTTGCTTTGGGTAAATCGAAAAACGTATAATGACGTGACGTGACGCTATGTTAAGTTTACGGGGTGTCCTGTAGACACGAGGGGACTTCACAGTGTGGATGTTTAGGGGTGGTGCGGCAGCCTTGCCTGGCGCTTTAAAGGTAGGCAGCAGTCAATCAGGCCCTAGCTCCGTTCACTCCACTGAGACAGGGAACTCTCCTATATGGGACAAGTACACAAGTTTCATCCTGAAGCAGTGACCCCTGGTACATTAAAAAATCCCGATGGTGGTCACTTGACTAACATGGACCCTCAGTGATCCACAGCCCATCACAGGTCGAAAGTAAGAGTAGTGACCGTTAACTCAGGGTTATCTGTGCAGATCCTAATCTGTGCTTATATTGTTTTGTTTGCACCGAATAAATTGAAAATGTATAATATCGTGACGCAACACTATGTACGGGTACATTGTTTACCGGGTGTCTTGTAGACTAAAGGGGCATGAACTTACATGTACCGTAGCTATAAAAGCAAGTTATTCGGACAGAAAAAGAGTCAGCTGAGGATTTTCGTGCAAATACTTGTCTAATTTGTTTTTGAATGTCTCAATTGAGATACTGTTCACGGTATCTGAGGGTAATCTGTTCCAGATATTTACAACTCTGTTAAAGAAGAAGTATTTTGCTTCGTGGGATTGGAATCGCTTTCCCATGATTTTGCAATACTTCTGGTTTGACTCGACCGGTCCATATCAAAATATTTATTCATATCTAAGTTGTCATATCCCTTCATGATTTTGAAAACTTCAATAAGGTCCCCTCTTAACCTGTGCTTCGTTAGGCTAAATAATTTAAGTTCTTCAAGGCGTTCCTCATATGGTTTGTTTCTAAGTCGTGGTATCATTTTTGTGATTCTTCGCTGAATTTTCTCCAATTTTTCAATGTCCTTTCTGTAGTACGGAGACCAGAATTGCACACAATACTCAAGATGGGGGCGCACTAGCGAGTTGTGCAAGGCAAGTATGACTTTTTCCGATTTAAACTCGAAAGTTCTTCCAATAAAACCCACTAGCTTGTTTGCAATTTTAACCGCATCAAAACACTGTTTGCTTGGTTTTAGGTCATTTGATATTATCACACCAAGATCCTTTTCACTGTCTGTACTTGATAACTGAATATTGTTCATTTTGTAATTTGCATGGACATTGTTACTTCCAATATGAAGTACTTTACATTTTTCTGTGTTGAATTTCATTTGCCATTTTTCTGCCCAGTTTGCTAAAGTATTAAGATCATTTTGTAACTGCTGCCACTGTAATTTTGAAGTGACTTTACTGGTTATTTTAGTATCATCTGCAAATTTGGATACTTTACAATTTAGACCCCCATCAATGTCATTTATATAGATAATAAAAAGTATCGGTCCAAGTACTGAGCCTTGGGGAACGTCGCTGATCACATTACGCCATTTGGATTCCTTTCCGTTTATCACAACTCGCTGTTTTCGGTCTGACAGCCAGTTTTGTAACCATTTTTGCGTCTTTCCTTTTATTCCATGTGCTTCTATTTTTCTCATGAGACGCTTGTGAGGGACAGTGTCAAATGCTTTCTGAAAGTCGAGGTAAATTATATCTACTGCTCTTGAGTCATCGTATGATTTGTAAACATCATGGAAGAAGTCCAGTAAGTTAGTTAAGCATGAACGACGATGTCTGAATCCATGTTGCGAGTCTTTAATTATATTATTTTCTTCTAGATAATTAACTATTTTATCTCTTATGATTTTTTCCATTAACTTGCACACTACTGATGTTAAGCTGATTGGTCTGTAATTTCCTGGGTGCGACTCATTTCCTTTTTTGAAAATTGGTGTTACATTTGCTAGTTTCCATTCGCGTGGAACTTTCCCAGTACTTAATGATTTATTGAATAAGACAGAGATGGGCAGCAGTAACTCATGTTTTGCTTCTTTGAGAATTCTCGGTGATATTATATCGGGGCCAAGGGTTTTGTTTATGTCCGTACTATTTATGGCTGAAAGGATAACGTTATTATGGATAGCATAGTTACTAAGGACTGTGCTATTTGCTTGGTTTGTGGGTAACAGTAGGTTTCTGGTGGTGTTTTCTACTGTAAAAACAGACGCAAAGTAATCGTTAAGAATGTTTGCCATTTCGACCTCATTTTCAGTGTGTTTGCCATTGTTTGTTTCTAGGGGACCTATTGATGTAGTCATAACCTTTTTCTTTCTAATGTAACTGTAAAAATCTTTAGGATTTGATTTGTACGTATTAGCAATGTGGATCTCCAGTGCTCTTTTGCTTTGTTTAATAAGTCTTTTCGATATGTGGCGTAGATTATCGTACTGTAATTTATCATCATTATTTTGTGTAGCTTTATATTTATGGTATGCCTGTTTTTTGGCTATTAAGTTACTTTTTATTTCACTTGACCACCTCTTTGGTTTACTATTTCCAGCTGGACGTCTGTTACGTAGTGGCACACATGACTTTACCACTTCATTAAATTTTTTGGTGAATATTTCCCATGCTTGGTTTATGTCATCGGTTTCAGACATTTGATTCCAATCTGCAGTTGCAAGTAGCGCCCTGAGCCTGCTGAAATTAGCTCTACGATAATCTGGGACCTTTTCTTTGCTTTCCGTTTCTTTTACTTTTTCAGTAGTAATATTAAACTGTATAGTTCGATGATCACTGGAACTAAACTCAGGTCCTATTTCAACGTTGTTGACTAGGTTATCATTTGTAGTGAAGATGATGTCTAGGATATTGTTTCCTCTCGTTGGGTATTCTACGTGTTGGGAAAGGGCGCTTTCTTGAAGATTCGTATAAAGCTCTTGTCCTGAGTATGCCGTCAGTGGTTCACCCCACTTTGTTACCGGTAGATTAAAGTCTCCAAAAATTACGCTATCCTCTTGACAACAAATTTCCGCAATTTGATCATAAAGTTTTTCATCTGTCTCAGTTGACTGTGCTGGAGGACGATAGATGAGACATATATTTATTTTGTGTGAATTAATACTTATCTGAACATAACTGGCATCTATGTTGGTAATACTGGGTTTGGATAGCACAAGGGGATGGAGACTAGTTTTCACATATAGTAAAACACCGCCACCAGCTCGATGAGGTCGCTCACAGCGACCCTGTTAGTGAGTATTCCACTAGAAAGTCACGGTCAGATGTGTTAATCCAGGACTCTGTGATGCCAATGATGTCCTAATTTTCTAGGTAAATTAGAGATTCTAAATCCTCAAACTTGTTACGTAGACTACGTGCGTTAGCATAGAGAGGTACTGAGGGAGAGAAGAAAGAAGGTGAATGAGAAAGCAGGAAGAAGAGAGATAGGGCTTTAGGACGAGGAAGGGAGAACAGACGCAGGTTGCAGGGTGAGGTAAGGAACGGAAAACGGGAATACGGGAAAGGATAAAGGGGAGAGGGGAGAACAGGTTTAGGGCAAAGGAGAAGAGGGAAAGGAGGAGAGAATGTGAGGGTAGTAAGGGTAAAGTTAAACAGAGAGAACGAGAGTATGGAAGAGAGAGGAGAGGAGAACAGGAAAGAAACAGAGGGAGTAGGGATGCAGGGAAGACATGGAGAGGGAGAGGTATGAAAGAGGTTGAGTTAAAATGGCAAATGGGAATGGACTGAGTAAAAGTGGGATAGCGAGGGGTGCGGTAAGACAGTTTTAAGGCGATTTTCACTTCTCGGCTTTCAAACTAATAGTACGATTTAAACTGGCGACAGGTGGCCTCATGGAGAACAAGCTCCAGTTGGAGGGACGGCCTTGCATGGGTTCTTCCCTCACGAGGCGACTGGAGGTTTATCGAACACATAATGTCATCAAGGGAAACTGGCTGATTATCTAAGCTTAACTCCATGAACTGGATGACGTGTTTTATATTTATACTCTTGCCATTTTCACACGATTATATTCTCCTTACGAGAGACTTTTCAAACTTAACTGGGTACCTATTGCCTCCATGAGCACCTTCACTAACAGGTTCTTGAAAGCTGCATGATTAAAATCGTCTGGAGATTATCAAGGATAATGATACAGGTAAGTGAGGGGGTTAAATGTACTGAACTACGGCAGTCTAGCCTCGGGCCCCTACACTCTGGAGGGATAATATGGGATTGGCTGTCACCATTTTTCATGTTGCAAGCACCTCACACTGCAATACTGGCTGTCTCCCGCTGTGCAGCGGCATTTTCCAACGCCCTGAATAAGGAGTGAATGGAGGAGGTTTGGGTAAGAGGGACTGGATGAAGATTGATGAGATGGGAAAGGACAAAATATTCTAAGGACACAGTAGGAGGGGAAGGTGTGGATGAGAAATAGTGACGAGAAAGAGCGGAGTGTGGCAGGATAATGAAGAATGGAATAGTTTTGCTAGTTTAGGTTAGGTTAGGTTAGACTGCAAGAGTTAGATGCAAAGATGAAGTAGGATAGGAGACAGAGAGAAGGGGTGGGATCGAGAGGAATGTAAAATGAATAGTGAAAGGAGGTATGATATAGTGTGAATACATTATTAAAACAGGCAGGTTAGGTTAGGTAAGATCAAGGGTTAAGTGGATGAGTTAGATGCAAAAGATGAAATGGGACAGGAGTGAGAAGGAACGGAGATGGATGGAGTAGTAATGGAAAGAGTGGGACAGAAAAGGAGGGCGTAGAAGAGGCAAGAGAGGCAACAATGGAATTTATAAGCTGAGGGGCAGAAGACAGGTGGGGTGGGGAGGGCAGGGAAAAAGTAGGTGTTAAAAGAGGAGGGCAGGATGGGACAAAATAGGATGGAAAAGAAATTGCAAGGGAGGGGAGTAGTGGAATGTGGAAGCCAATGATGGATGCTAGGTGGGGTGGAGCTGAACAAGGAAAAAAGGGTATTAAAAGGGAGGGACAGGGTGAAAGAGAAGGATATCATGTGGGGCAAGGTGGAGCGAGGTAAGGAGAGGTGGAGCGAGGTGGGCGAGGCAGGACAAGGTGGAGCGAAGTAAGGCGGGATAAGGGGAGGTGAAGTGAGATTGGGCGGGGTAAGGCGAAGTGGGGCCAGGTGGAGCGAGGTGGGGCGAGGGCAGGGAATGGGTGAGCCTGAGAGCTACGGCTGGTTCAGAGAGGTATGTGGCCACCCCTCTTTACCTCGTCTCGCTGGCTATTTAAACGCAATCAGGGATCTTTTGATGTTATATCCCCGGACGCTGATTATACCACTGAGGATTACCGCTGGGGAAAAAAGGGAGGAGGGGAGGCAAAGAAGAGTCTACCCACCTACCAAGCAACTCATAATCCCACTTATGACCTACCGCAAAGTGTATCATTAGGCGATTTTAAGCATATGAAAGCGCAAATAGATATCGTGCAATCGACTTACCCCGGGCATATATTAAGTATTCAATGACGGCCAACCGGGAGCAAAGTTCACCTCGCAATTCCTCAGACAGTATTTAGGAAGGATCCCGAACAATTCCTATGATAAACGGGTCTACATAAAAGTTAACTATTACCAAAGATCGTTACGTTTTTCGTATTAGATATTTCAGAACTTACTTCTATTTGACTATGAAATGTTCTGTAGTTGCAGGATGAAAGACAAGTGTATATGCAAAGAATCTTGCCCACAACTTATGCTATGAGAGTTTATAAATAGGACTCCAGGTGCCTTGTAAGAAATGATTACCCGTGTGAATAGCATCTTTGAAGCATCCCCCTCCCCCTCTCTCCGTCGCTCCTCCATTGCCCCTCCCCCTTCCACCTCCCTTGCCCTTCTTACCCCGAAATAACCCTTTATCCTCTCGCTGCAGCCCCCCTTCCCTCTGTCGCTCCTCACTTCACCCTTCCCCTTTCCCCCTTCCTCCTGCCCCCTTGCCTCCCTTCCTTCTCTCCTTGCAGCCCCCTTCCCTATTCCCCTCGTCCCTCTCTTGTCTCCTCCAAACCTACGTCTCTAACTTGCGGGGCCCAGCACAGCCGAAGAGCACACTAATTGAATTTACACCACCCAGGCATCATATTGGACTCTCTTGCACATTTGCGGTCGGCAGCGGCTACTAATACAACGCCTCTGATTCTAATGCACGCCTGGGTTAGGTTTGGATCCCACTGTGATTGTGGCAGAGATGTTTATAAGATGATTGGCAGGTCTGTGGGGGGAGAATTTATCATCTTGAGGTTGAGAACGGTGGTTTTTAAGATACCCCACTCTGTCTTCACGCAAGAAAATATATCCGGATAGTTATGATGATGATGATGATGATGATGATGGAAATAAAGAATCAACTGAAAAAAAAAAAAAAATGTTGATATCTGAGGACTGTTGAGAATGAACCATCTGTTAGGCGTGTTCTAGGTGATATGTTGTCCTAGAGCTCGGGAACGGGCTTTCAATCAATGTCCAGAGTCCAATGCATAAAGAAAGGAAAAAAACTCAAATCGAAGGCAGGTGAGGATTAGTTCTCTTGGTCCGTCATAAGTGGACTAGTAAACCCCGAAAACGGGCTTTCTGTCTTATATCCAGAGAAGGATACATAAATAAATTTCTCCTTTCCATGTTACAGCTCACACCTTTCCCCGCCACACCCATCCCCACACCATCCTGCCATTCAACATTCTCAAGGAGTCAGTGAATACTCTTGCTACCTCCTAACGATTTTTTTTTTTTTTATAAAGCTTTGGAGAGGCCTTTTGAACTGGGGGTGTTAAATGCAGCTTTTGGTGACCTTTTCAGTTCACATGTCCCCCCTAAGACGAATAAAATAGACTGCAGGTGGTAAGAATAAACCAATATAATACGTAACCTAATTCAAGGTTTAAAGAATGAAAAGCCGCTTCCTTTCTCATACCTCGCACCATCATACTATTCAGCATTCTAAAGGACTAAATTAATATCCTTACACCTCGTCAACGGGCTTGCTAACCTATGTCCAGAGTCAGATATAAAAGAATAAAACCTCCACCTTGTTACACTTCTTACCTTTCTCCGGCACGCCCATCCTCACACCACCCCGCCACTCAGCATTCAAAGGACTAAATGCCTGTCCTTAAAATAGCTTATCTCGATATAGCCCCAACCCCCTGAGTCGAGAGCTGGTTTTTGTAAAGTGTCTAGAAGCAAGTGACTGGTCGTGTGGAGAAAGGTGGAGATGCGTGTGACAGAGCAAGGAGACAGATACGTTTATTTAGTTCATTAGGTGCATATGTTAACTAAATCCTGAAGCTCCGGTGGCCTGGTGGTTAGTGTGGTCTCTCTCGATACGTAAGCCTCGTGTTCAGTGAGTCAAACCCAGGTGTGGAGGATATCTGAGGTGGTTGCTGGTAATATTATATCATGTGGCAGACTATATTTGCACCCTGTCTGTTCTACCGATGACTTACACACACACACACACACACACACACACACACACACACACACACACACACACACACACACAGCCATAACAACACCGACTTTCACAGCCACCACTCTGACACACCTTCCCATTCAAACTTGATCAACATGGAGATGGGTCAAAGTCTGTTTATTACTTCTCCTACGGAAAGATCCGGAGTCCTGCAATGGATCTGCTAAGGACTGATAAAGATATAAATATAGATGGATATACGAGTTTACAGCTGTATATTCATTATCATCATCATCATCATCTTCATCATCATCATCAACAACAACAAAAGCAGCAGCAGCATCTCATCACGACCCATATTCCCATCTAAAGATTCGAACATGAATATTCAAAGGTGGGCTTACACATGTAAATTCGGAGCAATTATACGTGTAAACATACAAATAATCTCTCTCTCTCTCTCTCTCTCTCTCTCTCTCTCTCTCTCTCTCTCTCTCACACACACACACACGCACACATTTCCATATGGTACTCTCTCCAGCACAACAATTAAACAATCTCTCTGTTCCTCCCTCTCTATCTATCCCCTCCCTCTCTCTCCCTCTTTCTTTCAAAACCCTCCCTTCCTACCTCCCTTTCCCCCTCCCACTCTCGCTTTACTCCCTACCTCTCTCCATCCCTCTCCTTTCTTTCCTTCCTCCCTCCCTCCCTCGCTCCCTCCCTCTCTCTCCCAAATGATGTTCAGGTCAGTAACTGAACATTACTAATTACACACCTGTTCATCCCGCCACGGCCACCTGTCGAGAGCGGTAAATGTTCAGCAAGGAATGAACGGAGAACAAAAGCAGAACAGCGAGCAGATAAAACCGACATGCCATCCCGTATTTTACTCCCGTATATAATGTCTGTAATGGATTGATGTGGCTATCCCCGGACGATATTATTTTGCTTAGTGGTAATAAATTATAGCGATTGGGTTAGGAACGAGGTCGGTTACAAATAATATGTGTTAATCCTCCAGTACAAAGACGTCTTTTCATATGCCTCTCTCTCTCTCTCTCTCTCTCTCTCTCTCTCTCTCTCCTAACGTCAGACGATCTAATTCGGCTGTGGAGAGACTCTTGTTAAGTGATAAAATCAGGTTCCGTTAACTCATGCAATACAATGGCGTCTTTCATACATTTTTCTTACTAGTAAAACGCCATACTATTGCAATCATCTGAGGAAAATCGTCTGCTTGTGAAATATTAAAATCTACTTTTGTTAGTCACCCCAAAAAAACAGTGATATGTAAAGCTAAATCACTGCTCTGTTCAGGAAAGGAAAAAGAAAATCAACCTTTGTATATACAGACGGGGAGAAATGTTGGCCTTATATTTCAGCTCTTCTCTGCTGGCTAATATATCTAATCTGGGAGAAATCTAGTTAGTTTCTTTGCCCATAGATGATCCCCACTGATATGACGCGTCTGGGAGGAGAGTGCCAGACATACCCTAAGTGTAGACGTACTGCTGACCCCGACTGTGCTTCCATTGATAAAACTGTCTTCAATTACAGAGAGGGAATTCGCAGCTCAACATTTCATTTGGCGGTGATTGTTTCGATAACCGGAACGTGTATAAGGAACAAGCATGATAAATTAACTGCTCCCCCTCTGCAACCAGCTCATTCCATTTCAAGCAACGGAGTGCAATTGGAGTTACGGAGAATGGTGTAGATAGAGGGAGGACCCGGTACCTTTTCAACAGCTTCACCTTTGCTCTTATGAATGCACTTAGGTCTGGTCTATGTCCAGAATCGGATGCGTATAATAAAATGACTTCGATTAAATACCTCAAGGCTTTAGTTATCTGGGCAAGCACCTGAAGATCTTACCTGTGCAAAGTCCTAGTGCAGAATAGTCAGGAAATTTACTCTTTAAAGCACAGAACATCAATTACCTATTTTATTTTATCATGCAACTGAGAACTGCATTTAGGTGAGAGGAAACTATTACGCCCACAATTAAGAAGAAAATTAGAACATTAAATTAGAGACAATTTCTGTAAAAATACACCTTGTACCACCAATGGGCTCCCGTGGCGGTTCATGCAAGATAACGAGCGCAGTGCTGCAATGTTGCCTCTCTGTTTCAAATTAACCCAGCATATTGTGGGAATGCTCTGACCCAACCCAACTCCAGGGGACGTATTCATAAAATTTCTTGTACTTAAGTTGCATACAAGATCTTCCATCCCTTTATCTCAGTACATCAAAGCTGCATAAACACACCCAACCAAATCAATGTGAACAACGTGAAAAAAAAAAAAGACTAAACGAAATTAAATAAGACCATAACTGACTGCAATGAAATTATAAAAAAGAAGAAGCTTAAGTTCTGCTATGAATATGGGCCGGAAAGGGGTGGGGGTAGGGAAGGTTAGGGAACAATGAACCTTCAACAAAGCCTCCGTCGATTGTGCATGCGTCACTAATTCCCCAACTAATTCCCCAACAGCAAACGGGAGGCGGTGCACGGGAGGGGAGACCACACAATGTCGCCCCCCAAGTCTCCCTCCCTTTCTGACTCAAGCCCAACCTGCATGTATTTGGTTTCGAAAAAGAAGGTAATTATTAGTTCTTTGTGGGCTTAAATTCTGGAAGACAATACGAAGAATTCTTAAGCTGTTATGTACACTGTGAAAGGAATGAGTAATGTTATTCTCTGTGGTTTACATTCAGAAACATAAGATAAATATTTCTTCATTACCTTCTGACTAGTTTGCATTCCGAAAGAAAACGAAATACTGCAGTTTAAAGTACAGTGTCCTATGTTCTTTTCAGTGAACGTGTATTTATTCTCTTCTATGCCATTAATTATAAGTAAGATAAAATGGCGCCTGCTAATGGTTACTCAGAATTGAAAGATATACTGAAATAGAGAGAGGAAAAGCACTCATTACCAGAATCATCGACCCTATAGATATATATATATGTATATTTTTTTACTGTAAACTCAACAAATCAACTATTATCATTCATTCCAGCAGGGTCGATGAAAATGGCCATGAATGATATTTTGTAAGCTTTGGTGTCTCAGATTTTGAGTTATAACGACGGCTGACGTCATAAAAGAAGGCTATGTATTTTATTCCTGTAATGCCACATGATGTTACTCGCCACAAGGAAACAGCTTGACAGGTAAGAGTTACAGTACTGAAGTCACTGAAAAAAAAAAAAAAAAGTCATCATCATCATCATCATTACTACCAAAAATCCTTCCGTAGTTGACTAAAATCGACTGGTGGTGGCGTGATTAAAAAAAATAAATAAATAAAAAGGAGTCAAGGAAAAGACATCAAAAACATTGTCTCTTCTGCTACTGTATATTCTTCGCATCACTTACACAAACTGGCACATAAAGACTTCTGAACCTCCATCGTTTTTTTTTTTTTTTTTTTTTTTTCCAGTGGTGGGGGAGGTAGAGAAGAAACCAGGGTCGTATTTATTAACAATCTCAAGCCTATGATGTATATAAGACTGCTTGCGTATACGACTGACTTCACACTTACGGCCACCCTACGCTTCTCAAAGTAAAAATGAATACCAGAGTGAAGATATAGGGAAAATGAAAAGTCTTATGATTAAGGTTTTGTACGAAAGAGTGCTTTTATTTACGTTTGCCTTCGCTCATACACCAACCACACACTTTACAACCAAATCAGGATCAACATTAGAGTGGAAAAAATACAAAACAAGAAGATCCATGATAATTGTAAGCTGTAATGGAAGTTTAAGTATCCTATAAACTGGATGAGATGAAAACGTCTGTCTTGTACGAGTAAATGGGAGGTTTATTTCTGTAAATTGGTAAAAATATGGAGCGTCTATCTTGTAAATGGGTTAAGATCTTCTATATATATCCTCCTAAGCAGGTGTTTTGCTATCGTGCAGCGTAATCGGTATGCAAATTCAAGGTGAAGGCGGCTGCAGGTGGCTCATTATCATGCGAGAGAAATTGTAATCAGATTAGGCATTTTCCCAACATTAAGAAATCAGGCAAAAAGCATATCAGTGTTGGAGCTGTTATGGGGAGACTAATGATGCAGTGAGACCCGTCGGTGTGGTCTGGCCTGCAGGGGATGATATCAGACCCTTGCAAAGTGCACGATTAAAGAGAATTTCTGTCGTGTGTCCGAAAATTATAAGTTGAGGTTTTACACGAACCGTTAAAACGAAAAAAAAGTTGTTTCTGAAATTTTCCTGAATATAAACAAATCATCATCATCATCATCGTCATTTTCATCATCATCATCATCATCGTCGTCATCTTAATCATCACCATCGTCATCAATTTTAACTCTTTCTCCTACCTATAAATGGGAAAATATGGATATAGAGGGTTCGACCTGCAGAAGATGAGTTAAATTAAAAAGAATTATCGAGATGTCTGTAAAAGGCAGGGAAGAGATTTTTGTGAGATGTCAGTGTTGTTATTTTATTATTATTATTATTTTTTTTGGATTACACGAAGCTACGCCGTTAATAAATGCCTCTGTGGTCTTGCCGTATATAAGTTCCTGATTAAAGTGAATCCTGCGATCTCCCGGTAAGAGGAAATGCAAAGAGGATTTTTTTTTCCTGCTTCAAGAAAATTACACCCGTATTAAGAATATTTGTGGTGAGAAGCAAGCTCTCTGAAGTGCCGAATTAAAGCGAAATTCTGCTTCTCTCTTTAAAAATAAATGAAGAAAGGGTTTGAAGCGGTTTCTTGTTTATGAAAAGAAAAAAAAAATCCATGACGAGAATCCATGTGCCTGATATTAAGCGAAATTCTGTGATCTGTCTGTAAAAACTGGAAAGATGTTGCATGGTCTGTCTGGAAAGGGAAGAGATTTTAATACTTTTCCTGCTGATACAAAAATACACTCATAATAAAGGCGTCTGTGGATTCTGTAAGATTCCTTATTCAATCAAAATTTTGCGATCTGTCGGTAAAATGAAGAGACAGGATTATATTCAAATTTTTTAAAGCTTTCCTCATGAAAGAAAGCAGCTCCCATCATACGTGAATTTATGGTCTAACTTGGAGTGAATCTGACTGGAAAAATACATCATCAGAGAGAAACCAGGTCATTTCGGGATAAAAAGGAGTGATGAAGTGAATTTACTCTTAAAATTTTGATGAAAGTAACATTTCCAAGCCTATTTGTGAAGCAATCATAAAAATTTCCCCGGTACTGAGAAATCAAATACATATATAGAATGTTTGATGTTTACAGTGAAGGGAATCGAACTGATCAAAATATCCTGAGTGACCCTTTCAGGAAGATGGTGTTTTATCATTAATAAGGGTGATCTGTTTACCGACGATGTTTGCATCAGTCTCCATTCATTCCCAGATTACCATGACGTCTCTCTCTCTCTCTCTCTCTCTCTCTCTCTCTCTCTCTCTCACACACACACACACACACACACACACACAACGTAGGGACGATTGGTATGAGAGAGAGAGAGAGAGAGAGAGAGAGAGAGAGAGAGAGAGATTACAGAAGTTACAGTACACTATTAAAGACACTAACTAATCATAACAGTCTCAAGACAAGACATTAAAACACGAAGCCAACCCAGATGACAGAACATTAAAGAAAATAGGCTGAAACAAGATGCAGAATTACAGTATCTGAGAGAAATATTGACAGAAATAAATGCAGATCCAAGTGAACTTAAAGTAACTAATGATAAGGTAACAAAAGTAATTCTCTCCTCTTGTAAAAAAAATAATTATTCCCCTCTTTGTCCTTAGGTGTAAAATAAAGGATTATAACCACATCATCTTTATAGTCAGAATTTAACCTTATGTAGCCGAGAGCACTTTATTAATTTATGCAGCCGGTTTATCACAGCCAGAGAGTAAGGTCTAAAAACCACTCACATCAGTCAAACCTAATTACTTCGATCAGGGCAAAACCACTTTAGAAAATGCATCGCATATTAAACGAGCAAAGTTTACATACAATTAGGGGAAGGCCTCAACAATCAATTTATCACAAACTTCTATTAACTTTTACATGCTTTACGAGACGCGAAGCAATGCCGACAGCCAACAAACCATGATCTAATCTCTCCTTTAATATGTTTACGTATTTGCATTCTATAACATTTTCCTGGATCCTGTTCTATTAATTAAAAGTACCATTTATTAAGTGACATCTTAGTTAACACAAGTTGGCCAGACTTATGAATTGTGTGCCCGGATGAGCTTTCAGAATAAAATAAAGAGATTATCATAAACGGTGAGAAGTTGAACATTATTCGTTTTACTAAATAAAATTTTATGAACCTGGAGAGAACCTACAGGAAATGAATATCTGAAGTGAACACGGAGAGTTAACAAATAAGCTTAAAGATGAGTAACAGATTTAAAAGGGAGAAAAGGACAAGGATAAGTTTTTTTTTTTACAGAGAAGACAGCAGAGATAACTTCAGGTTATCCGAGTAGCAATCTAGAGATGGAGTGAGAGGAAGTGGCAAGCAAAGAATA
Organism: Coenobita brevimanus; assembly: GCF_032717465.1. Classification (NCBI taxonomy): domain Eukaryota; kingdom Metazoa; phylum Arthropoda; class Malacostraca; order Decapoda; family Coenobitidae; genus Coenobita; species Coenobita brevimanus. The sequence goes on along the minus strand of NC_136977.1, from coordinate 44,992,962 downwards.
TGAGGAGAAATTCGCAGTTGTGCTGGGACTGGATGGAACAGGTAAGAGTTAATAAGTATGATTTGAGAAAGACCAGAGACGTATACATCCTGCAGTGGCTCAAGTTTTATGCTGCTGCTGCCGGTGATGATGATGATGATGATGATGATGATGATGATGATGATGATTATACTGATGATGGATTAACTCTGTGACCTGTTAATTCTAAGCTAAGCCTCTGTGGGCAAGTCGGGGGCAAAGGCGAAGAAATTATTAACATTCAAAATATAAATCCCTCTGAATATTTTAAGAACTGTATAAGACCCTATTTTACCTGGATTAAGCAGGAAGTAAAGATCCCGTTGTTTTAATCTATGTTTATTATGACTTGTTAGTTATTAAAAACAGTCATTTAGATGCTCATAATGACTCTTATGCAGAATCCATATTTGCACTACGTATTCCAAGTGCGGTGGTCATAAATTCTTCTGTACTGAATAATAATCTACTTAATTTCAGTATACTTCATTTCTGCCGATATAACCTAGCATTACATTAGCGGTCTTAGCCGCTATGTTAGGAGAATTTTAAGTACCTTGCCACTGTCACACCTGAGTCTTTAGTGTTATGGGACTCTGACGTTATGTTCGGACATTTCATATTCATAATTATAATTACGACTTTCCACATGCAGCATCTGACTGTTTTTTTACGTTAATTGACACTTATCAGTTGGATGACCATTCGTTTTCTTGGTTTTTAAATCTCTAAATCTAACATTTCATTATCAATTAATTTGAAGTTCCCGTTTTTAGTATTGGCAGCTGATTTTGATGTATTATAAAAGGATTTCGTTAACGAACAGCAAATACAAAAAATATAAGCTTACACGTCAATGCCTTAAATAATGAACAGAAGAGGCCCCAAAACTGACTCCTGAGGCATCCCATTACCATAGACCTTTGGTTCCTTCTTCCTTGCTATCTATATATCTAGGCTGCTTCCCCACGGAAAGGGAGGTAGCCGAGACAGGGCGACACACGCCCCATTTACTCATCCATTCAAACACATTCATTCGCATCTTAGCCCCAAAGGGGAGAACGGACAGATCCTCACCGCACCACACCGCACAAGGGTCAACTGCGCAATGCAATCAGTGACATCCGCCGCAGGGCCCGACAGCAGAGCCGGTTTACCCCTACCACATCATAATAGACCCATCCCCTTACCCGCACCTGACCTGACCAGCGATCAGACCAAATGCGGGAGAATATCCCCTCAGGACTGCGTCATCATTTATTCGTTCACAATTTCTCTCCATTTATTTCTGTCACGCACAGCCACTCTTCCTTGTTCAACAGACATCACTCTCGCATCCAGCACTCTCTTCACACTGTTCATCCATCCTATTCGTGGTCTTCCTCTCAGCCTTACACCTCTCACATCAGATCTAGTTATCTTTTTCACCAATCGCTCATTATCCATTCTCTCCATATGCCCAAACCATCGCAACACCCTCAGCTCAACTCTACCGGCCATCTCCCGAACAACTCCAGTTCTCCTTCGCACTTCATCATTTCGCACTCGAGCCATACGCGTCGCTCCACACCTACTCCTCATACACCTCATCTCCATTACATTCAAACTTTTCCTCTCTGCTACACCCATATTCCAAGTTTCAGCCCCATATAACGCAGTCGGTACCACAGCACCCTCATACAGCCTTCTCTTTACATCCATTCTAAGCGAACGACATCTAAACACTTTTTTCATTCCTCCCAGCACCTTTCCTACTTCATTTATTCTAAACTTCACTTCTGCATTTTTTCTTCCATCCACAGCAACATGTGACCCTAGATATTTAAAACACTCTACCTCCTCAAGCAACTCACCATTCAAAACTATATTCATCCCCCTACCATCTACCAACCTCGTACACTTAATCACTTTACTCTTATTCTCATTTACTTTCAATTTCCTCCTTTCACACACCCTTCCAAACTCCTCTACCAACTGCCTCAATCTCTCCTCTGAATCAGCCACCAGTGCAGTATCATCTGCAAACAGCAGCTGCTTCAGATTCCACTCTCCACCATCAACATTCACCAGACTCAGACCTCCACCTGAAACTCTTGCATTCACCTCCCTTACAATCCATGTAAATATTAAACAACCAAGGCGACATCACACATCCCTGTCGCAGCCCCACTCTCACGGGAAACCAATCACTCACAGCATTTCCCACTCTTACACACGCTTTACTATTTACATAAAAACTTTTCACCCCTTGTAGTAACCTACCATCAAGTTCACACAATCTTAAAACAGTCCACAAAGCCTCCCTATCAGTTCTATCAAACACTTTCTCTAAATCCATGAATGCCCAAAACACATCCTTACCTTTCGCTAAATACTTTTCACACATTTGTCTCACAGCAAACACCTGATCCACGCATCCCCTCCCTTTCCTAAAGCCACACTGCTCATCACCAATCACTCCCTCTGTACCCTCTCTAACTCTCATAATTAACACTCTACCATAAACCTTACCTACAACACTCAACAGACTTATACCCCTAAAGCTAGTATATACATTCATACTTATCACCCCTGCCTTTATACAACGGGACCACACAAGCACTTGCCCAGTCAACTGGCATCATACCTTTCACAAAGCACACATTCGACAATCTTACTAACCAATCAACAATAGTCACTCCACCACCCTTCAGGCATTCCACAGCACACCCATCCATACCTGCAGCTTTCCCTGTTTTCATCTCCTTTACTGCCTTCTCCACTTCCTCCTTCGTGATCAAAGAATCATTCAACTCTCCCAACACATTTATTCCTTGCACCCTTCCATCCACCACAATCTCAACCACCCTTTCCTCCTCTACATTTAACAATCTTTCAAAATACTATGCCCATCTCTTCCTTACTGCATCCATATCAATTAACATCCTTCCATCCTCTGCTTTTACTCGTTCTTCCTTCCCAGACTCTCCCTTTCGCACCCTTTTCACCTCCTTCCAAAACATTTTCTTATTCTGTTGAAAATTCTCTGTCAGCCGCCTAACCCACCTCTCATGTGCTGCCACTTTAGCATCACGCACAGCCCTTCTCACCCTATTCCTCTTTTCCTTATACCTTTCATATGACATATCCTTCTTCTGCAGCCACACTTCATATGCACGTCTCTTCTCAGCCACAGCCATACTTACTTCCTCGCACCACCATTCACTTCCTTTTCTTATACCATCACCTACACGTCTCACACCACACACCTCTTCTGCATGCCCCACCACAGCACTCCTAAACAACTGCCATTCCTCCTCCACACTGCCATTTTCCTGATCTTTCACTGCGTTCCACTTATCTTTCAATTTCTCCTGATACTCTATCTTTTTCTCTCTTTTATCCAACTCACTCACTTTCAAAACCCCCCTGCCACACCTAACCCTCCTAGCTCTCACCCATCTCTTACCTACTCTTACCTTTCCCTCCACCAGGTAGTGGTCAGACATACCTCCACCCTCCCCTCTCAGAACTCTCACATCCAACAATTTTTCTATTACATTCCTAGACACAACCACATAGTTCATCAAAGCTCTATCAACAACCCTTCCACCCTCCTGTCTCACCCATGTATACTTATAAATATCTTTCTTCTCAAACAGCGTATCTTCCTTGCATTAAAAAAAAAAAAATGCAAAATTTGACTGATTCTGCGTTAACTGGACCTTTTGTTGCAATTGCACTACAGTATATTGCATTGATCTTGCTGTAACTTTATCCTGTCTATTGGACAATACAGTATGATTGTAGTGTCTGTAGTTTTTTGTACTGTTAAATCATACATCAATAACGTTAACAGGAACAGTGACCAGAGTGAAGTTACTGAATCACACATCACTGTCGTTATTGTAGAGAAGAAAACAGAATCCAAATAAGACACACTATTTCCCGACATATAACCGAGGTATTTAAGTGAATGTGTTCCCTGTAATTCAGTAAGGTTAGAATTTTGGGCACAATTTATTCTGAGAGAGAGAGAGAGAGAGAGAGAGAGAGAGAAAGAGAGCAGGGCAATAGGGTTTAATTGCCGCCTTGAAAGGTATTGCAAAGATAATGCAATACCTTTCATAGACAGCTGGGACCGGTTTTATGGACGGAGTGCCTTGTATAGTTGGGATGGGACTCATCTTAACAGGCAGGGAGTTACTGTTTTAGCTGGAATGATAGATAGGGAGTTGGAGGGATTTTTTGGAGATTGAGAAGTAGGTGTACAGGAAGACGCAGCAACTACACTCAGAAATCATTATTACCATGTTTGGATAGATGCATCAATACTTGCAAAATTAAGAACAAAAGTTCAACCAATAGTGTAGATACATCCACTCAGGCACCTCAAATTGAGCAGGCGATGATAGATGATAGAACAAGCGATGATAGAAGGGCGATAAGCGATAGTACAAAAAATTGTTATATTAGTAAAGTAAAGAGTTTCCCAGTTAGTAATAAAATAAATAACAGCAAATGCCAAGGTAGAGGCATAACTACTAGTAATAATCTGAAAGTGTACTACACAAACAGCCGGAGTTTACGTAATAAAATGGATGAACTGAGGGCTTTAATTTGTACAGAGAAAATAGACATTGCCGTTATTAGTGAAACTTGGATGAATACAGACACTCGAGAATTTTTAGCAGAATATCAGATAAAAGGCTATAATATTTTTGTGTCAAACCGTCAGGGAAGAAAGGGGGGAGGGGTAGCTATTTATGTAAAGGATTCATTAAACTGTTACAATAAATCAGACATTAAAGTAAATAGGGACACAGAAAGTGTCTGGGTTGAAATTAGTAACAATAGGGAGAAATTAGTCTTAGGAGCAATTTACAGATCTCCTAAATTAAGTAGAGCTGATAGTAAATACCTTTGGGAGGAAATTAGGAAAGCATCACAGTCCAGCTTAGTAATAATTGTAGGGGACCTTAATCTGCCAAGGATAGATTGGAGAAATCAGACAGGAGATGCAGAGTCAGAGGAATTTCTAGAGGTAGTACAGGATAATTTCCTTTATCAGTATATCAGGGAACCCACCAGAGGTAATAATATACTAGATTTGGTTTTAGCTAATAAAGAAAATATCATTAGCGATTTAGAGGTTGGTGGACGACTTGGTAATAGCGATCATGAAGAAATTAAGTTCAAATTTATTTGGGATGTCTGTTCCACTGAAAATACCTCCACCGTTCCTAATTTTCGTCTAGGAGATTTCGATGGCTTAAGAGCTTATTTTCGAACGGTATTCCACAGGGAGATTAGCTATTTGAGGGAATGTCAGGTCAGTGGGGAACCCCAGGTCATAGGTCAGGCGCAGGAAACACCTGGGGATGTCCGTCAGGTGTCTGTGAGGGGGGAGGTGGTTGATAGGAATGTAGTCCAGGTGACGGAAATTAACTCAGCTCCAGTACCAAGCAGACGTTCGACCAGTGAGAAGTATAACGAGTTGATAAATATAATACACGGAGGCCAAGATAGATATATTCCTTCAAAACCGTTTAGAACTAATAATTCAGAACCTAGATGGTTAAACAACAGATTAAAATCTCTCATTGGCCAAAGGAAAGGAATATATAGAAAAATAAAACGTGGAGAGGAACACTTACGTAACCGGTACACAATTTTAAATAGAGAAGTAAAGAGGGAGATAAGAAAAGCAAAGAGAAGTTATGAAATTAAGGTTGCCAGTGAATCAAAAGAAAACCCCAAGGGTTTTTATCAAATGTACCGAACGAAAAATAAAGATAGGATAGGACCACTCAGAACAGAATCAGGTGACATTACCAGTGAAGATAAAGAAATGTGCTCCATCCTAAATAATTATTTCATATCAGTTTTCACCAAGGAAAATCTAAGCCTGGTCCCTCAAGCAGCAAATATTTACCATGAGAATACGGAAAATATTCTTAGTAAAATAACCATTAGTAACGAGGACGTATTGAAAGAAATTAATAAGTTAAAACCTCAAAAATCGCCAGGTCCGGACGATATATATGCAAAAATTATAAAGGAAACCAAAGAAGAATTATGTCAGCCACTTTTAACGTTATTTAATGACTCTTTAAGTTCAGGAGAAGTTCCAGAGGCGTGGAAAACCGCAAACGTAGTGCCCATCTTTAAAAAGGGTGATAAATCAGCTGCGTCGAATTATCGTCCGATAAGTCTAACGTCAATAGTAGGAAAAATGTTAGAGTCAATTTTGGCAAATAAGATTAGAGAACACTTAGAAAAATTTAATCTTATAAACGAAAGTCAGCACGGATTCAGGCAAGGACGATCCTGCCTCACAAATTTGTTGTCATTCTACTCGGAGGTCTATGAGGCAGTAGATAGCGATAAAGCTTACGATGTTATTTATCTGGACTTTAGTAAAGCTTTTGATAGGGTCCCACCCGAAAGGTTAGTTAGAAAGGTTCGAGCACACGGTATAGACGGCGATATCTTAAAATGAATAGAATCCTGGCTGAAAGGACGAAAGCAGAGAGTATTAATAAATGGAACTAAGTCGGACTGGGGATTAGTAACTAGCGGTGTACCACAGGGTTCAGTACTCGGTCCCTTATTATTTATCATATATATAAATGATCTAGACTTAGGAGTCAATAGCAGGATCAGCAAATTTGCCGACGATACAAAAATAGGGCGTATCATTAACTCTACTGACGATTGCCATACCTTACAAAAAGACCTCGATACATTGTCCAAATGGTCTAAAACTTGGCAAATGGAATTTAACGTTGAAAAATGTAAAGTACTTAACGTAGGCAAGACCATTGGAGATACTAAATACAGCTTAGATAACAAAGAAATTAGCAAATCGGAATGCGAGAGAGATCTAGGAGTTATGATTAGTAACGACCTTAAACCAAGGCAACAGTGCATTAATGCGAGAAATAAAGCAAATAGGGTCCTAGGATTTATTTCGAGAAGCGTGAGCAATAGATCATCTAAAGTAATACTAAAACTTTATCTAGCATTAGTAAGGCCACATTTAGACTACGCGGTACAATTCTGGTGTCCTTACTATAGAATGGATATTAATTCGTTAGAAAATGTACAGAGAAGAATGACTAAAATGATACATGACGTCCGGAACCTGTCATATGAAGACAGACTGAAAAGACTAAGTCTGCATTCCCTAGAGAGGCGTAGAGTAAGGGGAGACTTAATTGAGGTGTTTAAGTGGATGAATGGTATAAATAAGGGAGATATTAGCAAGGTACTTAAAGTGAGCATACAGGATAGAACTAGAAATAATGGTTTCAAACTAGAAAAATTCCGTTTCAGTAAGGAAATCGGTAGAAATTGGTTTGGTAATAGAGTAGTAGACGAATGGAATAAGCTACCTAGTAAAGTAGTTGCTGCCTCTTCCATTGAGAGTTTCAAGCATAGGCTAGATAAGCATATGACAAATAAGGGGTGGATATAGAATAAAGAAAATCTTATAACGAATACTAATTCAAAAAAATTTTCTTTTCAGGTTACACTATGATAGTCTCTATTCTCCTTTCACACTTTCCTGTAAAATGTCCACGCCAGTTTTTCTATACGGCGTGGTGTTCTTTCTGACTTTTTCCTGCCGGCTTCGGCTGGAGGGTTTGGAGGGCGGGGGAGAGCCTTCTTCTTTGCTATCCTTATCTCATTCTAGTAGTTCAGTTACTCTTTTAGGAGCTGCCTAGCATGGGCCAACCGGCCTACTGCAGTTATCCTCTCTTCTTATGTTCTTATGAGAGAGAGAGAGAGAGAGAGAGAGAGAGAGAGAGAGAGAGAGAGAGAGAGAGAGAGAGAGAGAGAGAGAGAGAGAGAACATAAGAAGAGAGGATAATTGCAGTAGGCCGGTTGGCCCATGCTAGGCAGCTCCTAGAAGAGTAACTGATCTACTAGAATGAGATAAGGATAGCAAAGAAGAAGGCTCTCCCCCGCCCTCCAAACCCTCCAGCCGAAGCCGGCAGGAAAAAGTCAGAAAGAACACCACGCCGTATAGAAAAACTGGCGTGGACATTTTACAGGAAAGTGTGAAAGGAGAATAGAGACTATCATAGTGTAACCTGAAAAGAAATTTTTTTTGAATTAGTATTGGTTATAAGATTTTCTTTATTCTATATCCACCCCTTATTTGTCATATGCTTATCTAGCCTATGCTTGAAACTCTCAATGGAAGAGGCAGCAACTACTTTACTAGGTAGCTTATTCCATTCGTCTACTACTCTATTACCAAACCAATTTCTACCGATTTCCTTTCTGAAACGGATTTTCTCTAGTTTGAAACCATTATTTCTAGTTCTATCCTGTATGCTTACTTTAAGTACCTTGCTAATATCTCCCTTATTTATACCCTTCATCCACTTAAACACCTCAATTAAGTCTCCCCTTACTCTACGCCTCTCTAGCGAATGCAGACTTAGTCTTTTCAGTCTGTCTTCATATGACAGGTTCCGAACGTCATGTATCATTTTAGTCATTCTTCTCTGTACATTTTCTAACGAGAGAGAGAGAGAGAGAGAGAGAGAGAGAGAGAGAGAGAGAGAGAGAGAGAGAGAGAGAGAGAGAGAGAGAGAGAGAGAGAGAGAGAGAAAATCAGACAGAATGAACTCAATGCCTGCAAGAGCACCGATAAAAAAAAAAAATCTTGTGCATCTCTCTCTCGCTCTCATAAAGTGGTCTCCAATCACTCTAAATATTAAAGCAAACCATTCTCATCTCCCAGAGTTAAGGAGATACTTACTTATATCTGCTTCATGGTAAGGTAGCCCAATTTACTGCTTATAGCTTTGAGAGGTCTGCGTCGGATTAAATGAGGGGAGTAATAGGAGCTTAATAGGATAGTCCCAGTGTTGGATTAATGGATGAAGGATAATAGGAGCCTAATAGGAGACACAGGATTAGTAAATACAAGTGAAGGCGAGAATCTGAGGGAGTCTGAATGTTTTCTTAATAGTAATAGAATCTGATGCTTTTTGTAAATGGGAGGAGAGGGTTTGATTCTTTTCCTAGCTGGAGAGGATCTGGGTAACAGGATTAAATGGGGGGTTAATAAGATCTTAATAGGAGAGACACCATTAGCAAATACAGGTAAGGAAGAGAGAGCTTGAATGAGAGAAAGAGAATTAAATTTTTCTTTTCCTAGTTAGAAAGAATTGCTCTCTCTCTCTCTCTCTCTCTCTCTCTCTCTCTCTCTCTCTCTCTAGCTCCATCACAAACAGGCAATCAAGGCCTCAAAAGAATTCCCAGAAGGTGTGGTGTTGGTACGTGGCGGAAGGAGGGGGCAGGTAAGGAAGTCTACGGGAGGGCTGCGGGGCTGTATTGTAAACTAAGGGACTCAAAAAAGGAATTCACTATAAGCTGGTTTCTAAGTGAGACTATTAAAAGCTAAATATTTATCGTCTGGTCACAGTAATAATAAAAGACATCATGGAATTGAAACGGATAACGAAGATCTCTTAACCCTTGACCTCTTCAGCTCCTTGGCATATTCTGTATATTATTCTTGTTTAGGAGAGACGTATCGGAGTTAGTTTGTCTGAAGAGAAGTGGATGATCGTGGTATGAAGATCAGATAAAAGGTGTCCTCGATATGAAAGGGTTAAGTGACTCCAATGACCCCCATCCAATATATATATATATCTATATCTATATATATCCATATCTATATATCTATATCTATATCTATCTATCTATCTATCTATCTATCTCTATCTATCTATCTATATATATATATCTATATATATATCTATATATCTATATCTATATCTATCTATCTATCTATCTATCTATCTATCTATCTATCTATCTATATATATATATATATATATATATATATATATATATATATATATATACATATACAATCTGCTCCAGTCCTAAGGTGAATAAAATACTTTGTTGGTCGCCAGAATAAAACGTGGTGTCCTCGTGAATTGGCTAAGTGCAGGTACGTGGGGGGCTGCGGAGGCCACTTTAATGTTAAGGGTTTTTATTGTCCCCTGTCGGTCTGGACTTGTTGGGGTGCAGCTATTTATTTATTTATTTACTTACCTACCTACCTACCTGTCCACCCTCTCATGTCTACCTGCCTTCCTGCATGACTGTCTGCCTTTCTTCTTTCTTTCCATCCCTCTTTCCCGCTTTTCTTCCTTCGTGCCTTCCTACATACATGAATGACTGTCTGCCTTCTTGCCTGCTTATCTTCCTGTCTGTCTATCTGCCTGGACTTCTATCTTATTGCCTCCCTACCTGTCTGTCTGCCTTCTCTCCTTCGTGTTTCTATATGTTTTTGTTTGTCTGCCTGCTTGCCTACCTCCTTATTTTCCTTCCTTCCTGCCTGCCTGCCTGCCTGCCTGTTCAAATGTATCGGTTAATTTATCTACGTCCACATGCCTGTCGGTTTTCCTGCCGGGCTACTTGCTTGTCTGCTTCCCTTATTACCTTCCTGCCTACTTCTTACTTTCCTTTCATTCCTGTCTGCTTGCCTACCTGTATTCCTTCCTGTATTACTTGCTACCTGTCTGCCAGCCCGTTTTCCTGTCTTAATTCTTCCCTTCCCCCCTGCCTTTCTCCATTCTTCCCTTCATACCTGTCTGCCTGACTGCCTGCCTCCCTACACACGTGGGTTCCTCGATGCGTGTGGTGGAGGAATTCATTATGCACAGGACACACTGCCATCTCACACGCCTGCCTGTCCCTGGTGATGTCCCGGCGTCTGGGGTGACAATAGTGCTCTAATTACTGCTTTGCTATCTGAGTCAGAGTCGTCTGAAGTGATGGGCCTTGATCAGAGTACGAAGCAGGATCGAAAAACGAATATATATATATAGTTTTGTATCGTCGTAGAAATATATATATTGTTTAAATTAAATGGATTTATATATCTAAAAAACTATTTTTTACCATTTTTATGAACATCAAATATTCTCCATCGACAGATACAACAAAAATCAACTGCTTGAATTAAATAAGGGTACATCTTGGTATGGGAGACCTTACTCTGTGAAAGCTGTACTGTGCAATACTTGAGGTGTCACCTTATCTTTTTTTTTTTTTTTTCATTTATGCGAGGAAGACGGAACCAAAGGCCATGAGCCCGCAGTAACAGTTCCTTCCAAGAGAAAAACATAATACAATAGAGAGCCAAATTCAAGATCCGATCATTTTGAGATGCCTGGACACACTGCGTTTGAAAGACTGGAGATCATAGGCAGCAGGAAATACAGACAGAGGGAGACAGTTCCAGAGCTGACCTGTTGCATAAATGAAAGACTGGGAGTAACGGTTAACTCTTGCATTAGAGAGTTGGACAGAAAAAGGATGAGAGTTTGCTGCCAGACGGGTGCTACGCGCCCGTCGTAGAGGTGGAGGAATGCAAGCAGACAGTTCAGAGGAGCAGTGACCATTAAAGTAGCGATAGAAAAGAGATAAAGATGCAACAGTGCGGCGAAGAGACAGAGGTTGAAGGGAGTCAATAAGAGGAGGAGAGATAAAGAGACGAAAAGCCTTTGACTCCACCCTATTGAGAAGAACTGTATGTGGGGAGCTTCCCCACACATGAGAGTTGTACTCCACACAGGGGCGGATAAAACCTCTGTATAGAGTCAACAATTGTGCAGGGGTAAGGAAAGAGCGGAGTCGGCTTAGCACACCCAATCTCTTGGAAGCAGATTTTACAAGAGATGAAATATGATCTTTCCGAGAGAAGTCCCGAGTAAATGAAACCCCAAGCATGTTCAAGGATGATGCAGGATAAAGATGAACATTATTAAACATTAGTGAGTATACCTGTGGAAAATTTTGTCGGGTTGATAGGTGTAAGAACTGAGTCTTAGATGCATTAAAAACAACCATATTATTTTTACCCCGGTCAGAGATACGAGCCAAGTCAGACATTAGGTGTGCCATAGCCTCATCCCTTGTTTGTTGAAGTAACTGTTGAGATGGGCGTTGTGGGAACCGAATGGAAAGGTGAAAGGTGGAGTCATCAGCGTATGAGTGGATAGGGTTAGATGTACAGCTTAGAAGATCATTGATGAATAAAAGGAAGAGAGCTCTGAGGAACACCACTGTTGATAGATCTAGGAGAAGAACGATGGCCGTCTACAACAGCGGCTATAGAACGACCAGAAAGGAAGCTAGCGATGAAGGCACAGATAGAAGGATAGAAACCGTAGGAGGGCAGTTTGGAAATTAAAGATTTATGCCAGACTCGATCGAAAGCCTTTGAGATGTCAAGTGCAATGGCAAAGCTTTCGCCAAAGTCCCGAAAGGAGGCTGACCAAGAGTCTGAAAGGTAGGTGAGAAGATCGCCAGTGGAGCGTCGCTGACGGAACCCGTACTGACGATCGGAAAGAATGTTGTGATAGGAAAGATGCCTTAAAATTTTTCTATTGAGAATTGACTCGAAAACTTTTGAAATACAGGACGTTAAAGCAAATGGACGATAGTTGGAGGGTTGGGAGTGGTCACCCTTCTTTGGGACTGGCTGAATGAGAGCAAACTTCCAGCAAGAAGGAAAGGTACAAGTTGACAGACAAAGGCGAAAGAGTTTACCTAGGCAGGGTGTAAGCACAGAAGCACAGTTCTTGAGAACAACAGGAGGGACCCCATCAGGCCCATATGCCTTGTTAGTACTGAGGCCAGCGATGGCAGAAAATACATCAACTGAAGAAATTTTAATGTCAGCCATGAGGAAGTAAGAGGGGGGAAGTGATGGAGGAACAGCACCGGAATCATCTAAGATGGAATTGGAGGAGAAAGTCTGTGCGAAGAGATCTGCGCTATCAGTAGAAGAAATAGCTACAGAACCATCAGAGTAGAAAAGAGGAGGGAAGGATGATGAGGTAAAGTTGTTAGAAAGATTTTTGACAAGGTGCCAGAAGGAGCGGGAAGAATTCGAGTTGGAGAGTTGAGAGCATTTAGTATGGATGAAATTATTTTTAGTAGAGCGAAGAACAGACTTAGCAGGATTCTGGGCAGAAACGTAAAGATGATGTGATTCAGGGGTGGGTTGGCTCTGGTACCTTTTGTAGGCCCTCTCCTTGTTGCGGACAGCATTAGAACAAGCATGATTAAACCAAGGCTTTCTTGTGTTAGTAAAAGGATATGAGAAAGGAATGTATGCTTCCATGCCCGAGAGAATAACCTCCGTAATGCGCAAGGCACACTCAGATGGCTCACGGCCATGGAAGCAATAATCATTCCAGGGAAAATCAAAGAAGTACTGCCTGAGGGCCTCCCAGTCCGCGGCTCCAATATGGCACAGACGATGTTTCCCTGGAGGGTCCACAGGCCGCACTGGGGTGATAGGACAGGTTAAGGTAGTAAGGTTGTGATCGGAGGAGCCCAACGGAGAGAAAAGATTAACAGAGTAAGCAGAAGGATTAGTTGTGAGGAAGAGGTCAAGTATGTTGGAGCTCTCTCCAAGGCTGTCAGGGATACGAGTAGGGTGCTGTACAAGCTGCTCTAGGTCATTAAGGATAGAAAAGATGTAGGCTTATTCACCAGGTGGATCCGTGAAAGGAGAGGAGAGCCAAAGGTGGTGGTGAACATTGAAATCTCCTAGAATGGAGATTTCAGAGAAAGGAGAAATGGATAGAATGTGTTCCATCGTAGAAGTAAGATAGTCGAAGAATTTTTGATAGTCAGTAGAATTAGGAGATAAGTAAACAGCACAGATATATTTAGTCAGAGAATGACAGGAAAGCCGAAGCCAGAGTGTAGAGAATTCAGAAGAATCGAGTTCAGGAACACGAGAGCAAGATAAGTCGTTGCGTATATATACACAACAGCCACCTTTGGCTTTGAAATGAGTATAGAGAAAGTAGGAGGATACAGAAAAGGGTTTGCTGTCAGTTGCCTCAGACAGCTGAGTCTCCATTAGAAAAAGAAGGTGAGGTTTAGAGGAGGAGAGGTGGTGCTCAACAGAGCGAAAGTTAGAGGAAAGGCCGCGAATGTTGCAGAAATGAAGAAAAAGAGTGTCAGACAGTGGTTCCAGGCACCTCGAGTCATCACCGGGAGAGGGGCGGATGGTGGAGGCATTTATGGTCCCCCCCCTGGGAACTCCGAGGCTTGGTGAAGAGACGCCATTTTAGTTAGATTTTGAATAGGAAGTGTAGTGTGTACTGTGCATGTAGTTTGGAGTAGATAGTTAGAGAAATTTGTACTGGAGACCATGCTGGCCTGCTCTCTGTGTAACTGAGACACTGAAAAAGTTCAGCAAAGGGGGATGGTCAGGAACTAGTCCTGAGGGCTGATGAAACGGGAGCTCCAGCACTCCCTGTCATCAGCTTTCCATCCAATTAACCTTCGCCTCATTTGACTTAAACGGCATTAATCATTTCACAGCCAATGAGAATTATACGAGAAACTACATGATCTTTGATTATTTGAAAACGAAAAAGAACATCAGGATTCTATGGATATATGTTTTGGAATGTGTGGAGGTGTATTATCTGGGTAGTATGAGGCGAGGTCAGGGAGGGAGAGGGGAATTTGGGGGTAGCTCCACCTCAAGCGTTTTTGGATGGAAGAAATTAACAAGTTCACCCAAGGGACGTCATTTAATCTTATTCCTGCTAACTTTAAACCATTATATTCAGCTAAGAAGGGACTTTTCTAACTGAATGGGTGAAAATGCAGCCTTCATAAGTACATCCACTAAGAGGTCCTTCCTAAACTGAATGGCATCATCTGCAAGTAAATAAAAGGTACGTCCTCTGGCTGAAGGGGCTAATGCTTTATAAGAGTGAATCTTGGACAGTAAAGGATAATGACACCCGTAAGTCTGAGAATACAGAGATAAGGATGGCTAGAATCTTGAGGAATGTGTAGTACTTCCTTGACTGAGAGTTTCAAATGGAAGAAATGTGGAGAAGTAACTTAAGAGGTCGGCTAGAAACTGAATGCAATAGTAATGTGATGTGTAAGGGTAGACTCAGGTATTCTGGAGATGTGGTGAGAATGCAGATGAAAACTAAATGATGAGATATTGCAGTTTGAATATGGAGGGTCCCAGCAGCCAATCCGCCAGTCATCCCTCTGTGCCCGCCTGAATTCATCATTCAGACAGACTTTCCAACTCAGCCCTGGGTACTGCACCGTCAGCGTCTTGCACCGCACCGCCAGGCCTATGTCAACATCATTCATCGCCCCGCACGCGACCACCGCTAATGCCTCTCTACCGCCAGTCTCCATAGACGTGAAAGGAGGTTAGCGTGTACACAAACGGCGCCCAAGTCACACACTTTCACTCTTAATATACTGATATGGCAGTGTGGTTGGGTGTGGTAGACCCTGAAAAAAGCTATGTAAGGCGTTCAAAATCTTACAAAGAATCCCTTCACTATCGGGAGCCGCACCCCAAAGACGAAGTTGAATTACATTGGTATTAGCCAGGATAATAAAAAAAGACGTCACCGTACTGAAGGGTTTCAACATTTCCCCCCCGAGACGGTCTGCTGAATAATATAATCTGCTGCTACCAAACCAAAGATGCAGTGTATGTCCACGAGCTGTAAGGAATTAATGAAGTTTACATCTATCCTGAACCTCTTCCGTCCTCCCGTCCCTGTGTACAAGCAATCACCAACACTGTCCCCCCAGCCTAACCCACCCCAGGTAAATGCATTAGCAGTCACCTTTTGCTCCCGGTCCCTCCTCCACGGGCGGTCACTACACGGCAAGAATTGAGTACCAGGCATCTGTGCCGGTCAAGCAGAGGTCCACGCACGTCACTCACTACCACCGCCGTCACTGCATACACACACACACACACACACACACACACACACACACACACACAGGAATTTTAAGTGACTAGAATATGGAATGCACTCGGCCAGATCTTAAAATATAATACAAGTCGATGTACCAAAATGCACCAAGTATTCGTCACGGTGCATTTGCCACACGGACAGTGAAAACGGCTTTCTTTTTTTTCTTTTTTCTTTTTTTGCTGTTGCTTAGGTAAGTCAAGCAGCAATACACAGAATATAGTGATTTATTTGTTCTGCTTGTGAGGTGGAGGTAAGATCTCGAAGGTTTGAGTGATGTGTGAATAACTGTGAGGCCCATTATTTTCTGTGCTGACATTCCTACTACTTTCCTCTCTCTGTTTCAGTATTTTGCCTGACCCAATTAAGGTCATGACAGAGTGAGAGACTGACTAGGAGTTTATGAGAGTGGGATGGTTAGAGAGAGAGAGACTAAGAACCATGTCGAGTGATAAAGTGTAAGGGTATGTGAGGGAGAGGGGTGTGTCGTGGGAAGTAGATTATACGTAGATTGGTAAATAGATAAATAGATAGGTCGGCAAATAGAGATATGGGTTCGTAGGTAGCTATACACGTAGAAAAACAGATAAAGATAAATGGATAGGCAGACAGATAGAGGCAAGAGTACGTAGATAGGTATATAGGTAGAAAAAGATAAAAGATAAATTGGTGGGTAGAAAGATAGAGATAAGGGTATGTAGGTAGGTATATGGGTAGAAAAACAGATAAGATACTTTGATAGGTAGACAGATGGAAAGAACAATAAAGGTAATAAAAACGATGGTGTGACTGGGTAAAACAGTGCGTCCTTACAAATGTTCTCCCACACTAGTTTACTTTCCAGATTCACTCCATCACGTATGCAAAGTCTCTCTCTCTCTCTCTTTCTCTCTCTCTCTCTCTCTCTCTCTCTCTCTCTCTCTCACAAACACTGCCACTCCACAACATCACTTTTACACATAAACCTCTCCATACACCCTCACTAGACAGAATATTTTGGGCTTCGGCATGATACAACAGAACATGACAGGTATTTAGCGCGTCAAAGCCCATGACAATATTAAAAACGAAAGTGAATAAAGAAATATAAATCCGCCAAGCCAGTTATACAAAAGGGATTATTTAGTGATTTAAAGAAAAAGGAGAAAATGAAGCGAACAAGGTAAGGTCATTCTCCCAGCCTGATAAAATTTGTCTTAACTCGAAAACCGACCGTGAGATTAGTTCTCTCTCTCTCTCTCTCTCTCTCTCTCTCTCTCTCTCTCTCTCTCTTTCAGGACACACGCGGCCGCCGTATAAATGACAGGACTTGCGCATCACGATTCACCGCCTGCACACTCTTACTGCGCATTCCTTGGTAACCAGCAGTTGAGAGAGAGAGAGAGAGAGAGAGGGGGGGGGTACATAGATACGAAGAAAACACCGACCCTATCCGTGAATTCATTTATCCTCACCAAGTTTCCTTATCCTTTCGTCATATCTTAGGCAGAAATTAAGGTTAGGATGCTGTTGCTGGTGATTGTGATGATGATGATGATGATGATGATGGTGTCAGAATTGGATGGATGAAGTACGTATGACCACGACATAACAAGGGTTGTGCCAGTACTTCCCCTTCCCCCAGTTATTTTTTTTTTTCTTGATTGCCAGTGGAATGGCTCTATCCTACAGGCGTCATGTGAGGGACTTGATCACGTGAAACAAAAATGCAGACGGTTTCTCTTGCGTGGTTGTGCCGGGAACTTCGATGGTTTGCATGATGAGTGTATGGAAGCGTGGCGTATTATGTTCCTGATTTTCCGTGTTACATGTTGCTTCCTGCTTCTGGATCCTACCAACCCCATGTCTAGGAAAAACTAAACATAAATTTTATATAAGTGATGTACAACTCCTATCTGTATATATCATCATCATTATAATGAACAAATGTCAAGGAAGGCAATAATTTGAAGAAAATTTCCTAAGTGATGTTTATTTCAATCTATCTATCTATCTATCTGTATCCATCTATCTATCTATCTATCTATCTAAAAATCTTTCTGAGAACAACATGCGTTAACAGTACTACACTTACAATCTCGGGTAATTATGGACCATATTCCTGATGCAGCAAGGTACTGTACCATGGTGTTGGAGGAGATAAGAGGGGATTAAGCCTAAGACGCACTTCAGTCACGGGGCTGAAAGATGTAATCAGCAAGCATGATTAAATAATAACAGTAGCCAGGATAATAACCCCATCATTATACGAATTTAATGACTTCACACCTCGTTAGCGATGGTGCTCCGGGCAGGCATCCTCATTAGCCCACCTCATTATCCGTCATACTGGGTCCTTGTGTTGTTGTGAGTCATGATGTAAGGTGGTTCATTAGCCTGCCTGCTGGTGCGGGTCTTGGTGATACGTATCTCTCTGGGTTCGTGTGGAGAGTTCAGGGGGGGGGGGTTCTTTTGGTGTTCCTCATCTGGGGTTCACAGTGCAGGTTTTGGTGGTGGAGAGGGGCGCCTTCACGGGGGCACCGACAGAACTAGGCGGCTCTGCTGTCTAATTACACAAACGTCCCTCAGCTCCTTCCCTATTCCCCGAAAGGAGGATGGTGGACTGCAGAAAAGGGCCAACTTCAGCCTGCATTCCACCGGGTTCATGTCCAGATGTCCTTAGTGCAACAACAACAACAACAACAAATGAGGGGCTTGTTATGAGGTTCAGTGGTTCATACTCGGGGTTCACCGTAGGGTTCTTGTGGGAGGTTCAGCTGTGCCTTTTGACTTCATTACCTACTGATATGCGTTCCACTGTGTTTGTGTGCTTCTCTCACCCTCTCTCTTTTTTTGTTTTTTTACCCGATTGTACTTTCTCTCTCTCTCTCTCTCTCTCTCTCTCTCCAAACATCCCTTTCTACCCATCGCTCTCATTCTTTCTTTCCGAACAACACACAATCCATTTCTGTCCGCTCCCCCACCACCTCCACCCCCTCCCCAGCTCCCACCAACACTCCCTCCTCAACCCCCACCCTCACCCCCTCCCCAGCTCCCACCAACACGCCCTCCTCAACCCTCACCCTCACCCCCTCCTCCGCCCTCACCTCTCTACCTAATCAGGGCCGCTACCCCGTCGATTAATGGTCATTACGTCGCTATTAAGGCCTATTTATCAAGCATCTGACTGAACTGACCTCCCCTTCTCCTCCTACCAACCACCCTACTTACTCGACCCTCCAATCAACAACCTTCATCAGTCTCCTCTCCTCATTAATCTCTCACCCTCTTCTTCTCTGTTTATTTCTCTGTGTTTATTTTAATTGAGTTAGTTTCTATGTTTATATGTAAGGGGACAAAAAATTTCATGAACGCCTGAGCCGATTTAGATCAAGTTTGTCAAGTGCAATTGGCATCAAAAGTTCTGTCACCTCTCCTGCCTCCATGTGCTTTAAAAAATCAGTGTTGTGAATCCTCAGCAACCGACACTGATGACTTCCTTTGGCCTCAGATCAGTGTCCTAAGCATCATTTGCTGCCGAAACACCACACTGATTTTCAAGGTCCGTGAGAGGCAGGGGAAGGGCCATGATTTCTGACGCCGACTGTACCTGTCACTGTATGAGTCCGAGAAGAAATTATTCGACTTCGGTGCAGATGGATGAGAGTTTAAGGTTACGGATCAAGGTACACTCGTATGTTTAGCCACAGATGAGTATTTTTTATTAAATTTGTTTCTCTCTCTCTCTCTCTCTCTCTCCCCACGCTATCAGCTCCACTTTCTCCATGTTCACTCTTCCTGTCTGTCACATCCCTCTTTCTCCCTCCATATTTCTCTCTCCCATCTTGTCACCTGTTTGCTTTCTTTTGTAATCCTTTTGTCCCTACGTACTCTCTCACCTCATCCCCCTCTCTTTCCTTCCCAATCATCATTCCTTCATCACTCTCACTCACCCTCCACTCTTCTCCCTCCCACTTTCCCTCCCCGCCACACCCTGCCTCTCCCCCTTCCTCCTCTCTTTCCCTCTCTCCCAGTCATCATTCCTCTATCAATCTCACTCTCTCTCCACCCCTCTCTCTCCCACTTTCTCTCCCCGTCACCTGCCACTCATCTTTCATCATTCATTAACTCAATTATGCCCCGCGGTCCCACTCGCAGCCCACCTCTCGCCGAGGCAACACCTCCGCCGCTGTTCCCGGCGGGACCAGCTCTCCACAGCAGCCGTATCAGCCGAGGGGGTCGGGCCTGTCCTTCTATCTGAGGAAGTGCCTTGGTCGGTCCACCAGGAGGTAGAGGCTCTCCGCCCTATTCTACCCGCCCGACGGCCTTCCCTCCGCCACCACCAGGACCGGGGTTGTGCCCTCGTGACGACCGGGACCGGGCCTCCCCTTTCTGCATCCACCTGCTGCTGTGGAGAGCTGGAGCGAGTGTAAGGGGGTTGAGGGCAGCGTTGGGGCGTGCCTATCTGAGCTCGTCGGCGCCCCCTCCATCGGCGCCGCTTTGTCTATCCAGCTCTCTTCCCGCCCTGCCCTCGTTTAACCATCGCGCAGCCGGCTCACCATCCACCGCCGAGTCTTCCATCTTCGCCCTGCCTCGTCGTACATCTGGCAGCCCAACTCACCACCAGCCATCGCACCTTCCCCTGCCCCTGCCGCCTTTTCCCTCGTTTGCCAGCTCGTTGTCTCCGCTACGCCCTCATTGGAGGGCTTTTTCCTGCATTTCTCCCTGACGGGCTCTTTGTTTGTCCGTTCCCCACCATAGTTGTGGGGAAAATATTATAACAACAACAACCCGCGGTCCATCTTGTTTATCCATCATGAATATCTCAGACGCGATGGATGGTGGACTAATCAAGCGAGGTAAAACAAGTGAAATCTAATCAACTTGGCAGCCTCAAAAACACCCAGAATGCCTATCAGTTCTACCTAAAACATGAGTAGACTAAATTTCAAGAACTATTTTATTTTTCTCTGAGTAAGAATGTATGTGAAACTTGGACATCGGTGGCTGATCACGGTACCAAGAGACAAGACACACACACATTCAAAACAGGTCAAAGACTATTTTTCATCATGTATTATAGTCCTCTCATCCAACTACTCACACCATACATCGATTCACTAAAAACAGATCATACCTGCATTCACTCCAGCTTGCTCAAACATCCATTCATTACACAGTCACTGATTCGTAATAGGTCACACATCCATTCACCCAACTCAGTATTCGACCCTGATCAAGACGCTGTTACTGGGATACAACTGGGCTGCTTGGACGTGGTTTCCAAGGGTGGTTTCCTAATAATCAGCATGAGTATCGGTGAAGGGATGACTGCTGGCTGGGTATTGGGTTGGTATTAGGCAAGAGAGGAGATACGAGAGAGAGAAAAGGGAGAATAGTTTAATGTTAATATTCTCGTTTTCTCTCTCTCTCTCTCTCTCTCTCTCTCTCTCTCTCTCAGCTGGGGATTAGTGAGCATTATGCAACTCCTCGATCACAGATGAGATAATGCGGGAGAACATTTTAATCCTTCGACTGAGTTTCTATATATATCCATCTATAGTTTCACTGGTTGAGAAAGAGTTATAGGAACCTTTTTGTGAAAAACAGATAAATAAATGGACAAACACAGCAATAGACAGGCAGACAGAGAACAAAACACATAAAACAAGAATTATGAGGCTACTTAGCGTGCCTCCCTGATTGATCTCGACGATAAACTTGCAATTAGTTTAAGATTAGATAAGACCATCAGGCTTTTAATTCAATTTGTATTTTTCCCTCCTTTCTTTCTTCTCTTTTTTTCCTTTTTACAATGTGGGGAATGCGTCCGACAGACCGTAAGTAATAGCGAACAATAAATTTCCTCTTAAACCGCTCAGTATAACTGCCCGTAATTTTATCATACCTAGACATAACCCGGGACGAGTAACTCTCAGGGTATCAACTCCTCAGACCATCAAAAACCTCCGATCGTCTCAAGTTAGTGAACGAGATGAACAAGATGAACAGGTGAACATGGTGTACATGTCTTCATTGAAGCTACGTGTTCGGCCGATTTTGTATACGGTGATGGCTTGAAGTTAACTGATGCACAGAAATGTTATATTAATGAAGACTGTCAGTGCAGCATGGGTGCTGGTGGTGGTAGTGGTGATGATAAAAATGACGAGCTGTAGGCGGGATTTGGAATGAGGAGATAAGAGCGAGATGGGATGGAGATAGAAAAAGAGTCATGGAAACTGCAGGTATTGTCTAAATGGCCATTAAACGTGGTGCAAATTACCTGAAGGGCTGTGTAAGGATAAGTGCGAGTGTGATGTTCTTGTGATTTAGTTCCCCTTGCTCTCTGTCTGGGGTCACTGGAGGAAGAGTTTGGCCTGGACTGCCTCTGTGGTGATATCAGTCTCTACAGTCGATCAAGTTCCAGTACTTGGCCAGGGTGCTGGAGATGACACTCATGACTGAAGACAGGCGAGACTGACGGGACTATATTGGTCTCCTGGTATCTTTACAATCTGATGCATCACAACACATAAGCTGACTGCAGCAGCAAGGTGGGTTGAAACCACTCAGAGAGTTTAAGTGATCCGATGGATCATTATATTCTGACAGGTTGCGCAACTCGATGACCAGGATGCGGGGTGGTGTTATATTATGCCTGCGCTCCCTCCATCTGGAGGGTCACATCGTTCCACTGCATACTCACGGAAGACCTGACGTTCTGCCACATCAGGGAAACTGTGGGTGAGTAAATTTTCTTCAGACAGCCTCGCACAACAAAGGTAGATGCTGTTGCTACCAGTTTTAGAGCCACGGTGGAAGGTGAGAATGAGTTGCACGAAGTTCAATAATGAAGTCATCATCGTGGAAACGTGAAATGGGTGATGGAAGTAAGGGCTAGACAGAAATCACTCTCTCCGTGCGAATTACAGAGCATGGCTGAGTGATGGTGACAAATGATGGTGTTTTGAGGCATGACCTGCCGAAATCCAGCAGCGGCAAACGTACGACTTATGTTCGTCTTGCTTTGATTTTCTCTTTGTATCTTCTGTCTGCTTGTAGTTTTTGATCAAAAACAATTTCTTGTCAGCAGTAAACAGATTTTATTATCTCATGAGATAACTTCCATAATGGAGAGTATGAAGCATACTCATTTGACCCCATTAATATGATGTCTCTAAAATTCATTCTAGCCACTGCAAGACGCGATAAGTCATCGTAAGA
Source organism: Coenobita brevimanus (assembly GCF_032717465.1). Taxonomy (NCBI): domain Eukaryota; kingdom Metazoa; phylum Arthropoda; class Malacostraca; order Decapoda; family Coenobitidae; genus Coenobita; species Coenobita brevimanus. Next base: position 44,969,947 of record NC_136977.1, on the reverse strand, counting down.
GGTACATGTTGTAACAGTTGGATTAAGTTTAAAAACTGCAAAAAAAAAAAAAAAAAGCGAAAACACTTTATTCCCACAGCCGAAGAATGGAAGAATCTGCCTAGCTGCAGGCGTGTCTGGCTGGACCAACAGACAGGTGCAGTTAATGAGAGTGATGTTACTGTGTGTTGTGTGTGAGGCGACAGGTGCGGGGCCAATAAAGCCATCCACCTGCACGGCTTGTTGTCCACCACCATAACCTGGATGGGTTTATGTTGACCACACCACTCTCTCCCGCCCACAAACATGGATGTTGAGACGACCAAGTGCCACGTTCATACAGTTTCTCAGGCCTTAGTTTTGTTGAAGATTGTCTGATCATACATTTTTCTTCATAATCATATACTTTCTTGAGTCTAAGTTGTGTTAAAGATTGCTTGATTTTAGATTTTCACTCATACTGCTATCAAACTAGTCACATCCAAACTATAGTGAAAACTGGAATGAAAAATACGAGATAACCTTCACTGCTACAAAGACAAAAACAATGAGGGCATAACAGAAGGGAAACAGAACGAAGGAAACAGAAGGCAGTGAACAGAGGAAGAGAAACAAGGAAAGGCAGGAACAGTAAGAAGGATACAATAAGAAGACAAAAGAGAGACAACCAAAGGGACGTAGGCAGAAGAAGGACCTAAAACGATAAACCGTAAGAATCCTCAAATACATACTTGGGGGGCAGTCGACTAAATGGGTGGAGGGACAGGGGAGAGGGGGGAAGATAGGGGGCTTGGAAGGGGGTAAAGGTGGGGGTTTGGAGGGGGGTATTAGTGGGGGGCTTGGGGGAGGGGGGAAGGATGAGGGGCTGGTAAATTTCATGCATGATGTTGCTCGGATTATGGTCTGTTTGACGAAGCTGTTCTATAACAGTTCTGCGCGCGCGCGCACACACATACGCACACACACACACACACACACACACACACACACACACACACACACACACACACACACACACACACACACACACACACACACACACACTGATTAGAGCGGTCTCTTCGCTCAAGCATTGAATTTAGGGAATGAAAAGAAAATTGATGTTCTCCCTATAAATTTCTACTTAACACTTCATAAAATGCTTTCACGTGTTAGATAGATAGATAGACTGACGTGTTAGACGAAAGAATGGACAACATACCACTGAGCAGAGAACATATCCTAAATTTGCAAAGCATCACAAGATAAAAGCAAGTGAGTAATAATTGACACGAGAATAATGGGTGAGTTGAGGGATGGGCAGCGTAATGGCAGGGGACAGGGCGACATGGAGGCGATTTGTTTGTGGTCACCCCTTACGAAATTAAGGCGTCTGGCTATCGATAGATTAACAGACAGACAATGGTGAGATAACAGCTTCCAGTACTTGAAAATCTGCGAGAATGATAGCAAGTACCAGAACAACTAGAAGAAGATCAAGAATAAAAACATGAACAAAACAGCAAAAACCTGGACAATAAAGAATGAGAGAAAAAAAAGGCAGCTGGATAAAAAAAAAAAAAAAAAAAAAAGGGGGGGGGATGAAGATTATTATTATTATGCTAACTGACCGCATAATTGGTGGTGTAAAAGAAGGGGGGGAAAAAAAAAGACAGGAAAAAAAAACAAAGAACTATTATTATTCAAACTGATGGCCTATTTCAAAAAAAGTACTGGAGAAAAGTGAGTCAGAAGAGAACAAGAAAAGAGTGGCATTCAAGCTGATGAGATATTAGGAAAAACGGAAAAAATAAGGGAAACTATTATGATTCTTTTTCTTTTTATTATTATTATTATTATTATTATTATCATTATTTTCACTGACGACTTTATAGCGAAGAACAGACTGACAGCAAAAACAGACTGACAGCAAGAAAAACTAATCACTCAAACCCTCTAACCCCCCCATGAGGAACGTATGGTAAGTCCTGTCACTAGATTTTAAGAGATTTTTAAGGAGAGGCATTGACAAAGGATCTTAACCAATTTTAACCATAAACAAATCCCCTAGCAGTTAAACACTATCATGAATCCTTTCTTTTGGTCCAACCTTTGACGTTCTCATTCACTCTCGTTCGATTTTTGTGTTTGGTGGCCTTACAAGTCTGCGTGACAGTATTAATAAGCAACCTCTATACGCAACTAAAAGGCAAGAAAAGTTTTATAGTCCCTGCATTCGGCGGTATCTGTACAATAATTAAGTGAGAGATGGATACTGCTAACCACACCTGAGACCCAATTTAATGCCAGGTAAACTCCACATTTGAAGAGGGAGACGTCTAATAGCTTGAGGGAGCGAATTCGAAACTATACTATTTTTACTCAAACTTGACCTAAAACTGCCATCACTCCATCTTCTATGCTGAGCTGTAACAAGAGATTGAGTCTAGAATATGATGCTGTTCACGAAGAAGTACTGTGCAAAGGATATAGAGCCGAAGTATTGTCTTTTTCTGCCACTGAGCTACGTGAAATAAGCTACCAAAGGATGAATATCTGGGTCAACTTAAGGTGAAAGGAGTATTGTGTATTTGTTGTGGAAGTGTTGCGAGGAAAGGTAGGTAGGACGGTGTGGGGACGTGTGGACGGATACACAGGTAAAGGGAGAGAGAGAGAGAGAGAGAGAGAGAGAGAGAGAGAGAGAGAGAGAGAGGTGATTAGGGACACTGGAGGGAGAGAAGAAAGGTTGGACAAAAAGGTCGGAGAGAAAAGTCAAAGAGAAAGGTTGTAGACAAAGGTTGGAGAGAAAGGATGGAGAGAAGAGTTGAAGAGAAGGAATGGAGAGAGGAGTGGAGGGGTGGAAAGAGGGATAGGTGCAAAAGAGAGACGTGGAAAAGAGAACAAGAGAAGATATAAAGAGAACAGATGAAGAGGAGATGCGTGAAGAGCATGGGTGAGCAGGAAAGAGGCGATGAGGAGCAAGGATGAAGAGGAGAGAGGTGAAGCAGAGAAAGAATGTAAAGAAGTAGTAAGTGAAAGATGTGAGGAGGAGGAGGAGGAGGAGGAGGAGAGAAGAGGAGGTGTGAGTTAGATCCATAGGGCGCCGTACCACAAAGCTAGGGGGCCACACAAAGCAACAGGGGTTATGGAGGGCCAACTGCATCATTTTCACTGCCGGCACTGCAGCTGGGGCATTACCTGCATCGTAAGACAGCAGGTAGACGAGAGTGACGCGTGCTTACTCTCCTCTCAGTCTCGTTTTTGATGTTCTGGGAGATTTGGTTTAACTGTTTACTACGCCCATACCGACCGACGTACGATAAGCCAGATTAGACGGTTCATATTAACAGGCTGTACTCGTTCTGTCCTGATTCACCACGCCTCACCGTCCTAGCCTATTCTGCCTACTCTTCTCCGCCAAGCCCATTAATTTTTACTACTACAACTACTACTACTTCTACTTCTACTACTGCGAGTGTTATATATTAGTTATTATTATTTTCTTTTACCCCATCGATCATCATCCCCAAACCCTCCACCGTCACCCCCACCCCCAGAAATCTCCCGCCCCATCCCCCTTTCAACCCCAACCCCCCCTACCCCTCCTCATAACCCCTCTCCAAGAAGCTGGACCGTGTTTCTTGTCTCAGTGCTGGATTTCTTTTTTCTTTCTTTGTTTCTCTCTTTTTTTTTTTTTTTTTTTTTTTGCTCCCGTCATCCATTATCGCAGGATGTAATTAAATCTGGTTCATGAATCTATTACGTGGGGTTTCAGTCAAGAGGTGGCGCCTGTGATTGGTCTGTAGTGAGGGAGATGGTTAATAGATGGCGTTGATTTATTGACTATGTGTGTGTGTGTGTGTAGAAGTCACCAGTGTGTTTTATTCACCCTGCAAGTCACCCTCTTCGCTGACAGACACACTTTTATTTTACTCACAATAATTAACGTGAAAGTAAAATGAGAAACTACCTGACCTAAGAAACTGAACTCTTTCGGTACAATGACATTCTATATTATTTACAGCATGTATTCCCTGGACGATTTTTATACAGCTTAATAAAATCGTTTCGTCGTAAAGGAATGAGAAACAACACCTGCTATCTTTTTCAGTGTATTATTTTATTTTTTCTTACAACAGACAGACGATTTTATTCATACTTTGCAAGATAGTGATGGGGTTAAAGGAAAATATTTTTAGTTTCTGTGCAAATGTTAAAATCGCCTGACAGGGAACGAGCTGACCCGAAGTGACAATAACATCAGTAAGAATGTGAGTACTTATCCCTCAACCTTGTCCCCTCTCCCATCCCCTCCATCATCCCATCATCCTCTCTCGTACCGAACCCTTTTCCTACCCCTCCCCCTGCCTCTTACCTTCTCCGTTTCTCCCTTCTCTATCTTCTCCAACCAGTATTTCCCCCTCTCTCCCTCAGGACCCATATTTCCCCTCTCCCCTCCCCTTCTCCCTCCCCCACCTCAGCTTCCCCTATCCCCTCCTTTCCGACATTCCAGTTTTCCCCACCCCCTATCCTTCCCTTTTCCCCTCTCCCCCGTTTCATCCCCCTCCCATTCCTCTCGTGGACGCAGCAGAAGTAGTGTCACGATTCTCACTCCACTTCACTTGACCTCTTCCACTTTCTTACACCTCTCCTTCTCGTTTCTTTTCCCCTCCCTCCCTCTCCTGTCTCCTTTCTTCTTTCCTCTTTCCTATCACCTCTCTTTTTCCTACTCCCCAGCCCTCTCACACAGTTCGCAATCCATTTTATTCGGTCCTCTCTTTTCCACCTCCCTACCTCTTTCTTCTCCCTTCCCTCCCTCCCTCCCTCCCTCTTTCCTCTGCTCTCTCCCCTCGATGGCCTGCTCTCTTCCCCCCCCCCCTCTTTCCACCTCTGTTTTCCTTCTCACCGTGGGCTCAAAAAAAATAGCCTGAGTCAACCCCTCTCTTCCTCCCTCCTCCTCCTCCTCCTCCTCTCTCTCTCTCTCTCTCTCTCGACCGTCCCCAACGGAGATAATTACGAGTTACGAGTTCTTACCTCTCCATTCCTCACCTCACCCAGTTATCTTCTCCCTTTCCCACCTTCTCTCCCTCTTTCTCTCCCGACCTCTCCTCCTCACCACCAAATACGCGCTTTCTTCTCTCCTTCCCTCTGTACCTCCTCTCCTCTCCTCTTCTTCTCTCCATACCTCCTCTAATCTCCTCTCCTTCTCTCCCTACCTCCTCTTCCTTCCACCTCTCCCCCCTTTATCCTCTCACTGTGTTTCCAGTAAAATATTTTAAGTCGCTTCCCTCCCCAACCCATTTTTTTTCTTTCATTCCATCCTCCCTACTTCATCTCTCCCTTACCCTTTTTCCTCTTCCCCCCCTCTCCTCCCTCCCCTCCTCGCCCCCTCATTCTGAACTCGGCAGAAGCAGCTAGCCTCCACCCTTCCCCCCCCCCTCTCTCTCTCTCTCTCGACCATCCTGGTAGCGCCTCCTTTGTCCTGGGAACAAAAGACGCGATAAATTACAAACGTGACACTGACTTTGAAAGCATAACATTTTTGACAAGAAGGGAAAATTTTACGCTCGGTTAGTACATTGTTTACATCATTATGTTTAAGTGCTTTTGTGATGGCGATTTTACGGCCGACTGATACACTGTTCTTACTATTGACGAGAGAGTAACAGAGTTGGGACGAGATTGATGATGATGATGAGGAGGAGGAGGATGCTGGTTCATTTCTCGGTGGGGTAGTTTCACGCAGGGTTAATATACTGTTTTTACCATGTGTGAATAATGGGTTTAGGATGACGGTGACGGTGGTTCATTTTGAGGGCAGTTTTATACTTTGATAATATTACTGTTCTGAATGAAACCTGCCTCGCGGTGCGAAGATGGAAGCCTCGATGTAACATTCATTTTCGTTCCACCTATTGTGAGGCTTTTCTTCCACGTTACACTGAGCCTTCAATTACAAATTTTTATCATCTCACACTGCTCACCGGGCAAATGTCAAAAACGTTTTCATGGGACCAGTTCTGTCCTAGTCTTAGTTAAACAGTTGTTGCCCTTGTGAATCTGTCATAAAAGACTTTGTAACTCCTTTGTGGTCACTTGTAGTTGAGTTATATATATATATATTAGACTTGTGGACGAGCGGTTATTATACTGGAGTAGCTTGTAGTAGATAATCTTCTTTCCCATTTGTCATGTAGTGACAGGAGAGGTAAAGAATAGTATGGGACTATTTTTATTTGTCTTGGAAATATTAACAGGTCTCTCACACAGAGCGAAGTATAGAGTCCAGTCCCACTAGCTATCTCTCTGTCTCGCTCTCTCTGTCTCTCTCTCAAGTTACCAAGCCCTTCTCCCTGCGACCTGTCTCTTCTAAGGCCTCTCTCCTTCTGCTCCTGCCTGTTCTGTGGCTAATCTCCCTCTGAGCTCTCTTTCCTAAATTCTGGTGTAGCAGGGGTTGTATCACGTGTGTTCCTTGTGAGTGGAAAGTTCTAGAAGCCTGTGTGTGAGTATGTGTGTATGTGTGTGTATGGTCACTAGGCGCTGTCGTGTGCCTAATAAGCATTCCTTGAGTTAAGAGTGTGTAAGCATGTTTAGCATTGCTCGATTCTCGCAGACACAATACCTTCTCATCATCTGACTCCCTGCTTCTATCTGTCTCTCTGTCTATCTATTAATCTATCTATCTATTATGATTTGTAATTATAATATGGAGTCCTAACATATTGCTCGGTACACGCAGCTGAAGGACCTCCGACAGCAACTATCATTGACAGTTAATAGTCATAATATATTAATACATATTATATACACATTATAATGAACTTATAAGCTAATTAAGTGAAATACATAATATTGTAAAAGTAACATAATTGTATGAATATTGTATACATATAATATCTATAGTAAATAGTGATTATTTAGTAATATTACATTTTAAACAAGTTGTATACATATTTGAATAAATGCATTAAAGTAAATTATTGAACTGTAATACAGTATGTACTTGGGTTATCGTAGTGAAATGCATACATGTGTTGGCCTTATAATTGTAGTTACATTTTGTTAATGCAACTATTACATAAGTGCCTTGGCCTTATAATTGTAGTTAAAGTTACATAAAAGTTACATCTTGTTAATGCAACTGTTAATTGGCAAAGTGTAACATAATGCAATCGTTTGCCGTTACATAATTGTTACATATCGTTTGTAGTTACATAATTGTAGTTAAAGTTACATAAAAGTTACATCTTGTTAATGCAACTGTTACATATCGTTTGTAGTTACATAATTGTAGTTAAAGTTACATAAAAGTTACATCTTGTTTATGTAACTGTTACATAAATTGTACATATTGTTTGTAGTTACATAATTATAGCAAGTGTAACATAATGCAATCGTTTGTCGTTACATAATTGTTACATATCGTCTGTAGTTACATAATTGTAATAAGTGTAACATAATGTAATCGTTTGTCGTTACATAATTATAATATGGAGTTACATAATTGTAATAATTGCAGTCCTAACATATGCTGCGGTCGATGATAGTGATGATGTGTCATGCCACTTGCTTGTGGAGACAACAATTTGCTTTTTTGTTTGTAGTTTAGGTGGTATTTTGGCATATGTAGTAACACTTACACTTATTTTCATTTGTTTGTTATGTGATCTTACTCTATTTCTCTCTTTTTTCTTTCTTACTTTTTCTTTCTTTCTTTTTTGTATGTATTGATTTTCTATAGTTTGTTTTTCTTCGCTTGTGTACGCTTTTTCTATGTTGTTCATGGTTGCATAATTACTGGCTAATTTCCTTGGGGTACTTTTTAAAAGTTTAGTTTATATTGCACAGGTATTACTGAAAATGATATTATATAGTCCCATATTTTGTTATTTTATATAAAAAAATATGTACACTATATACAGTATTAACTATATACACTGACTTGTTGTTCACCTGTACCTATCGTGGGTAATATGTGTGTCAGCACTGTGTGGAAATCATTGTCTTCACGATTGTGTTGAAGATGTTCATTCTTGCTAACGTCATTTGTGTTGGCCATTTTTTTTTTCTCTAGTTTACCTTGTAACTTAATTTATCTGTTTCCACTAGGTAGTTTTAATTAATAAATGTTTAATACAGTTCTTTTGATCGCTCACTGAGTAACTGTGATGGTATATTTTCTTTATTACTTTGTAGATGTAATAATGTATGGATGTATGTATGAAACACGTATTTTATGTAGGTATAATTGGTAACACTCGTTGGTGGTAAATAAATGTTATAATAAATGGATGAATATATACAGTGTAGAATATTTATTGCTGGTGATTATTTAGTGTTTGAGTTATGCAGATAACTGAAGTAAGTATGTGTATTTAAACTGTAACTATACAGCACGTTTTATATGTTTGTGCAGAAGCTTATTGTCTATCACTGTGTATTGTATAAATGAAGTAACTATGTAACTCACTAATTTTTACCGTGGTGGGAATGGTGTGGGTGGTGTTGCACGTGGTGATAGCGTTGTTCTTCACGGGTTGATTGGCGTGTTGTGGGGTGTCAGACACACGGCTTGGCGTCGGCTCAGCACACGCATGGTGACGTCAACCTCCCACACTGGTAGCTGTGGTGAGTGAATGAGTAGCGATGAGTAACTTGAGTGAAGACGAGTGAGTAGGATGAGTTGTGAGTCTCACTCTTCGTTTGTTTGTTTTTTTATTCTCTTACTTGATGTATTCTTGGTCCTTTTCTCTTGTGATTTACTCGTTGTAGGATGAAGACTGCCGTTACTTGTAGGTGCGTGTAGAAGATTATACAGACGACTTGTAGAGTTGTTAATTGTAGTTGATTGTAGATGGTTGTAGTTCGCTGGTTCGTCGTAGAAGTTGCAAGATCGTATCAATATTTTGTTAAACTACTTGCAAGGCGTCCTGTGACCTCTTTCACCTCTGCATCAGCATGATGATCGGGGAGACGGAGGGGGCTGGTTGGAGAGAATACTGTCAGGAGCTGGTTGTGTTGTTGGTTGTGAGAGGTATTCTTTTTGTTTTCAATCTTGATATTTTGTAGGAATTCAATGTCGATTCGTAGACGAGGTTCGTATACGTTCGCTGCTACCAAATGTCATAAAAGACATTGTGGTTCCTTTGTGGTTGAGTTATATATATATATATTAGACTTGTGGACGAGCGGTTTTTATATCTTGGAGTAGCTTGTAGTAGATAATCTTCTTTCCCATTTGTCATGTAGTGACAGGAGAGGTAAAGAATAGTATGGGACTATTTTTATTTGTCTTGGAAATATTAACAGGTCTCTCACACAGAGCGAAGTATAGAGTCCAGTCCCACTAGCTATCTCTCTGTCTCGCTCTCTCTGTCTCTCTCTCAAGTTACCAAGCCCTTCTCCCTGCGACCTGTCTCTTCTAAGGCCTCTCTCCTTCTGCTCCTGCCTGTTCTGTGGCTAATCTCCCTCTGAGCTCTCTTTCCTAAATTCTGGTGTAGCAGGGGTTGTATCACGTGTGTTCCTTGTGAGTGGAAAGTTCTAGAAGCCTGTGTGTGAGTATGTGTGTATGTGTGTGTATGGTCACTAGGCGCTGTCGTGTGCCTAATAAGCATTCCTTGAGTTAAGAGTGTGTAAGCATGTTTAGCATTGCTCGATTCTCGCAGACACAATACCTTCTCATCATCTGACTCCCTGCTTCTATCTGTCTCTCTATCTATCTATTTATCTATCTGTCTATTATGATTTGTAATTATAATATGGAGTCCTAACAAATCGACCCACTTGTCCCAGAAATCGAAGCCGAAATAGGCCAGCCACCACCTCCACTCATTAGCCACTGCACCACCACCATTGTCAAGAGGCTGGGGCATCCTTCAGCCTTTCATCTCCGTCCCCATTCAGGAAGTACAATAGCTTTGTCTGGCTCTGGGCTTCCCCAGGCCATGGCATTGCAAATTCATTATGTAGGTTCATTTTCTTCCTATTCCGGTGAGATTATTTTTGTCATTTTATCCTTGCTACAGCCAGACCATTTTACTCGCCTGGGAAAGACCTATCTGACTGAAGTGATTAAGAGATGACTATTCCATTTTGATATATATATATATATATATATATATATATATATATATATATATATATATATATATATATATATACTGTACATATTGCTTATATGCGCATCATATGATGACGATAATGATGACAACGTCGACGAAGCGATGGTTTATGCCTGACAAACTGAGTTATAAGCTGGGTTAATGGATTGCTATTATTAATACGCTGCACCATTTTACGGCGTTCAGTTTCACGCCTCGTCACAGTCTAAGACCTCCTGGAAAGCAAAGACTGGGCGGGGAGGTGAAGAGGGTAGGACGGGGGTCATGAGGCGGAGAGGTGAGTCGAGAGAGGGAAGGGAGGGAGGGGACATAGACAGGGGGAGGGGGGTTATGAGGAGAGAAGAAGGGATGTTGCTTATGAGCAGGAGTGTCGGGCTGGAAGGAAAGAGGTCATGGGGAGGGAAGGGAGGGGTCATGAGAGAGGGAGGAAAGGGTGGGGGTGGGTTGTCATGCAGAGAGAGAGAGCAAGGCTGTGGGTGACACCATGACTATGCACACTTGCCTCATACACCGTCTGGCCTTAACTCTATAGACATGCCAGAAAAATAGACAGAATTTAAATGAGACGTAAAAATGGATAATAAAATACGTTACACAGCGACATTCCTGCCCTGGCCGTCCCAAAATACCGCGCTTGTGTTTATTCCACAGGTATTTGAGAGTATATAAAAAAAAGTCTACCCTTTCTTAACTCCATCTTCCGTGTACTTCTTACCTATCTAATCAACACCAGGAGATTTTCATTAATTTCAGAGGGACCCAAGACCATTAAGCCTCAAAGGAGCGGGGTGTATATTTTAATCTAAAACCAGACGATTTTATCTGCTACTAGAAAACTGGCCGAATTCTGAGGGATAAAAAAAATAAAAATTGATCTAGCTTTATTCCCCAAATCTCAAGGAGCAACTTGTCTATTCAGTCTTGCAGCAGCCAACCCTGGACGATTTTAGGTTACCCGACGCTGTAAACTTCCCGTAGTCAGAGGGGGGGAAAATCTACCTTAAGGGAATTTTCTTCACTGAGCAAAATCGTCTGACGTTGGCAAAATGATAATAATAATAATAATAATAATGATAATAATATACAAGTGGTTCAGTCTCTCTACAAGGTAACGAGTCAACACACTTCACACTCTAGCCAGCCTGTTGTTGTTGGGTTATCACTAATTTTTCAGGTTTGTGGCAAGGAAAGTGTGGTGTGCTCATAATTCTGACAAGATACCACGTCATGAACTAATCCAGCATCATTACCCAGGAGTTATGGGCGTTCCAACAGGGAAAAAAAAAAAATGCCCTAACCACATGATTGGAGGGAATGGATAGGTGGAAGTGGATGGGTGGAAAGGGATGGGTGGATGAGTGAGGTTAATGGATGGATGGATGGATGGGTCGGAGGCAGGGGATGGGTGGATGAGTGTGGTTAATGGGTGGGGATGGATGGATGAGAGGAGGGGATGGGTGGATGAGTGTGGTTGATGGGTGGGTGGCAAGGGATGGGTGGTTGTAGTTTATGTGTAGACAGAAGGGAAAGAGTGGATGACAGAGACTGTGTGGGTGTGGGTGACGGGGGTTTGGGAGGACCTGGCTGATGGGTGGATGGCAGGGGATGGGTGTATAGTAGGGGATGGGTGGGTGGCAGGGGATGGGTGGATAGCAGGGGATGGGTGGATGGGTGTGGTTACTGGACCAGGCTGAGCTACTAAATACCCTCACCCTCTGACGTCAGCAAGATCCGTGTCTAGTTCCCCCCCAAAAAAATAAATAAATAAAAAAATAAAAAAATCCAAGAGCTCTATCATCCGTGTATTTACAGTCTTATTTCAGTGATGTCAAAGAATATAAAGGTGAAAATCAAGAATAGCAAAAGGCAAAGAGTCTTTGTTACTACCAGGTAACTTTTCTCGAGAGGTCTGTGTGTTGGCTAAATTACTGTGCAACTTCAAAAAGGGGGACTCTGACGTTCGAGCTTTCAAAATTATTTCAAGATGTAGGAAGTTAAATTAAATATCCTGAGAAAAAATCGTCTCCATTACTATAATAAAATAATAAATAAATAAACAATTAAACAGGGAACTCATAAATGAAGAATTTTAAAGTTACATGTGCGATGCTAAGAAAAAAAATTGTAATAAAAACGAAGAATAACCTACAAAAAGATAAACTTTGATATCTAATGCTTCAGTTTATTTCTTATGAGGCTAAAGCGCATAAAAGTTGAGAGCTCTTATTCCAGATGTTTCACCATAATTTGCAAAATGCCACAGTGGGTAAATGAAAGTAAAAGTCAGAAGAGACAAGAATTGACATCTAAGGTTTGAATATCATTTCAGTTAGGTCAAAGTACATAAATTAAAATAAAAACCATATCGATTTTCCCTTGTTATGGCAAAAAATTTTGAAAATACGTTGTTTCAGTTAAATTCTAGTGACACCATGTCAAATAAACTTGACTGAATATTATGAGTAGGGCAAATAATAAATCTCCAAACTTTGGCACAGGTGGTTTTAAAATCATTCCCCAAATTAAAGATTAAGTAAGCCAAAGTCTAAGTGATGATTAGCTCCTTAAGCCCCGGGAGGTCATTTACTCTAATATTTTACTCTCGCTACTGCCTGACAATTTTATTCATCTTAAAGCAGCCTCTAATACTGATGGGATTAATGTAGGAAGTGTAGGCTTAATCTAACCCTTTCAGTTTCCCCAGGCTAAATAAAATCGCCTGGAGGTAGCAAAGAATGAACCTTAAAACAATACATCATTATCGTGAATGTTGAAAGAAACTGAGAACTTTATGACCTGGGAATTTCATTATTTTTCCAGCGACATTAAAATATACAAATTGATGAAATAAATATGAATTAAACAACTCGCAGTCAATATACCCCATTCTACTGTACAATCAGTAATGAATGAGATTAAAATATTTCCCCTATGAGGCCAGAGCAATCAATTAAAAGAGAGCAGAACGAAAAAACAAATTGCTACGACAATGAGTTTGAGTTTGTAACGATAAGCGAAGCAAAAAGGAGAACAAACCAGTGAACTCTGACATCTGTGGTTTCACTCTCCTTTCCCACGATACCTGAATGTGTATAGCAATCTGCAGTGAACATGAAGACTCATAATATTTGTTTCTTTACATGAAATACGAGAACTTTGACGTCTGTGATATTAATAGTTCTCTACGATAATGCCGTCATTATCATCGTCATCATCATCATCTTAATTATCACCTTCATCTCCATTCTCATAATCCTCATCCTCATCATTGTTAGCATCCTCTTAATCATCATCATCATCATCATCATCCCAACCCGACTTCCCGCCTGAAAGCTGGATTGAGGTGAGATGCAGGAACACAGAAATAAGTAGTATACATGAGAGCGAACTATCAAAGCGCATGCCCAGCGAAAAACAGTCACACAGTCATTCACACATCATTCAATCTTTCACAGTCCTGACTCCAGCTCATGAGTAAAATATACATAAATATTTTTTTGCTTCGTTTACAGATACACGTCACACACCTGAGTCACTGCGTCGATTGCCAATTTTAAAAAGATGCGTGAAATCCTTGTCATACGCCTCTCCATACTTCATTCACTCATTCATTGCCAAAATATGCAGACTCAACTTAAAATCATGAGGAAGACAAGTGAATCTCTAAGCACAAAAATAAATAAGTGAAAGAAATGACATCTATGACATCTGTAGCTTTAAAATTTTTCCTCCTGACTCCGAAGTGACACCAAAAAAAAAAAAAAATCGAACAAGGTAGGAATCTTCATTGCCGCAGTAATATATGAAGTCAGTTAACCCTTTCATTCCGGTGACGTGTTTTACTGAATGACTCTCCCTGCTTCCAAACGATTTTTTTCAGTTTGGAAAAAGTTCTTGAAGTGGAGGGATAATCGAAGGCTATTTTTTTTTTTTTTACAGTTATTAACTTTTTCTTTTTTTCAAACCGACTGGAGTTTGAGCGGTCGGATTTTCCCAATTTTACCTTTCCAGATCAAAAAAGCTTTAGTTAAATACATTAGTGTGGAGGGAGCGAGACGAAAACAGAAAATAGGTCATGGAATTGAAAGGGTGAATAAATACGAACGACTTTAAAAATCCCCTCCCCCCCCACACGAACTAAATTAAAGGTGACATGGCTGGAAAATATAGACCAGGTAGTGTCCCAAATTAACCCGAACACCTGACACCCGTGGCCTGAACATTTTCCTCCTCCATAATGGCACAGTAAGTAAATTAAAATGAACACAATTGAACATCATGAGTGGAGGACCAGCGAGAGAAATGATACCAGAAGCAACGGGAAGTGGCATCGTATTTTAGTCGTAATGAGGGTGGCGGTGATGACTGGGCGTGGTGATGAGGGCCCAGATGGAACGATGGTTGATGGGTGTATTACTGGGAATGGTGGTGGTGATAGTGGTGGTGAGTAAGGGCTGTGGTGATGATAGTGGTGGTGAGTGAGGATTGTGGCGATGACAGTTATGGTGAGTGACGACTGTGTTGGTGATGGGGAGGAGAATGGTGATGATGGAGGTTTAAGTTGTAGCAAATGCTGATGACCGTAGTGACGATGGGAAAGATAATGATGCTGGCAGTGATGACGACGACGACGGCGACGACGACGATGATGACGATGACGATGATCATGATAAGTTTCTTTAGCCAATTTATATGCATTTTCATTAACTTCTTTATTTTCTTTATCATGTATCTTTTCACAATAAAAAATTAAAAAGGGGGGGAGGGTACTTTTTCAGAGTACCTTTCCCACGTCATTTCAATATATTTTCAACTTTTTTACTCTTTTTCTTATATGTAAACATGATTTTCAAAAACTCTTATCGCCTCATCACACACCCCATTAAATTTTTCATATCCATTTCAACCTTTTTTCCATTTCTTGCTCATTCTTTGTAAGTCCAAGCTCTTTTTTTTTTTTTTTCACACCTTTTCTAATCCTTATGACAATTTTTTCCAATCCAATTATGGTCTTGACAATTTTATCTATGCGTCTACTCCCTCTTCATTACTCTTCACACTTTTTAAAAAAGATCTGATATCCCTTTTCATCAATTATTCACATTTATATTTATTCCCTTTTATATAAACATCCTTCCCATGACCCTTCACACTTTTTAGAGGATCAAATACCCTTTATCACATTTCCACCCCAGTTTTTGACAACCCTTTTTAACCTCGTTTTTACTATTTCACAATGCCCTCTTCATTTCCCCCCCCCCTCTCACTCTCTCTCTCTCTCTCTCTCTCTCTCTCTCTCTCTCTCACGCTTTATGATGTTCGACACATCCACTTAATTTCCAAACTCCTTTCCACTTTTTACCATATATCTTTTTCATTTCTTTTTCGTCTTTGTGATTTCCTATTTCACAATGCCCTCTTCATTTCACCCCCATCTTCCCACAGTCTCTTCGTCCTCAGCGTTTTTTTTTTTTTTAGCTCTTCCATTTTTACAAGTCATTTTTTTCACCCATATTTTTCTCGTATTATTCCTTGACCCCTCCATCCCCCTTCCCATATTTCTTTCCCCCCCCTCACTCTCCTTCCCGCCCTCTCTTGCCTCTTTCCTCGCGTGACGGAGACGAGGTGGAGGAAGAGAGAGGGAAGGGGAGAGAGGAAATGGAGAGAGAGGAAGAGGAGAGGGAAGGAGAAGAAAGGAAAGAAGGTGAGGTGTGGCTTTCAAAGGAAGTGGAAAAGAGAGGGAAGGGGAGAAAGAAGGAAGAACTGTAAGGAAAGGAGATGGAGGGAGTGCCAGAAGGGGGAGTGAGAGATGAAGTAAGAAGGGAAGAAGAAAGAAGTGGACAGAAGGGAAGGAATGGGAGAAAAGGAGGGGATTGGAAGGAAATGAAGCGAAGGGAGGAGGGAAGACAAGGAACGAGGTAAGAAGAGAGGTGAAGGGGACTGGGGAGATGAGGAGGGAAGGGAAAGAGAGACGGGAAGGGAAATGATAAGAGATGGAGGAAAGGAACAGGTTTAGAGGAGAGTGAGAGACAGGAGGGGGAAAAGAGGGAAGATGGAGAAGGAAGGGGAAAAAATGAGGGAAGATGGAGAAGGAAGGAGAGAAGGTTGGTTGAGAGGAAGGAAGGGTAAGAGAGACGGAAGAGGGTGGAAAAGGAGGGGAAGATGGGGAAGGAGAGAGATGAAGGAAGAGATGACGATGGGGGAATGGGGAGAAGGGGTTGGGAGAAACAAAAACGTGGATGGGTGGGGGTGGGGAAGCAAGGAAACCGAAGGGGGAAGAGGAGGGGGGAAGGAGGAAACATGGATGAGAGAGGGGAAAGGCATGAGTGAGCATGGAGGGAGAGGGGAAAAGCATCCGTGAGAGAAGGAAAGGGGAGAGGAAGGGAGGGAAACGAGGTGAGAGAAGGAGGTGAAGTGAGGGAAGAGGGTGGGGGGTAGCGTGGGAGACAACTGGCCTGGTCTGACATCCACCTTGTTTGAGAGCTGAGATAACACCTCTTCCTCGACTTTCCCCTCTCTCTTTCCTTGACTCTCTTTCCTCCTCCTCCTCCTTCCTCTTTACTCATCCTCAATTCATCCTTCTCTATTCATTCTTCCTCCCTCTCCTCTTCATTTTTGTTCATCCTCCCTCCTCTTGACTCTTCCTTTTTTTTCCTTTTCACGATTCTTCCTTCCTTTCTCTTCCTCTTCTTGACCATTCCTGGCCTCATCTTCCTATTCTTCACTCTCCTTCACTTCCTCTTTATCTTCTTCCTTCTTCCTCTTTTCCTCTTATTCTTCTCTCTCTCTCTCTCTCTCTCTCTCTCTCTCTCTCTCTCTCTCTCTCTCTCCTGTATAGACAGATAGACCGACAGATAGGTTGACAGAGACTGAGAGACAAACAGACAGAAATACAGTTAAAATGAGCTACACAGATAGATATAAGACAGACAGACACGCAGAAATACATAAAGAGACAAACAGACAGACAGAAAGATACAGACTCCCATTCCTCCCCTTCTTTCCTCCCTTCTCACTTTCCATCCCTTCATGTTTCTTCTTCCTCTGTTTTTCTCCACCTCTTCTCTTCTTTCCTCCTTCCTTTCTTCTCCTCCTTTGTCTCCATTTTTCCTTCCCTATTAATGTTCCTTGCCTCTCCTTTGCCTCTCCCCATTTTCTTTCTTTATTCATGTATTTTCTTTCATATTCAACCCCAAACTTTTTTATTCTCTCCTATTAATTCTCTCTTTCTTTTACTTCTATATTTCTTCCTCCTTTCCCTTTGTTCTTCCTGTTTCCTTTATTCCATTTATTTCTCACTTCGTGTCTCTATCTTCATGGCCTCCCTTTCATCATCCATCTTCTCTCTCTCTCTCTCTCTCTCTCCATCGGTGACTTGCGCCTCTCTTACGACCTCTCTTCCTTTCCAGTCTCTTCTTCTCCATGTCATTTTCCAAGGTGAGAAAAAAATTGAAAAACAAAAAGAAATGTAATGAGAAAAACGAAGCCGGGAGACATTAATGGTAAGAGATAATGAGCACGATAAGGGAGTCGGTGAGGAAGATCTTGAAAGGATGGAAGAAAATAAGAAAGGAAAAAAGAAAGTAAGAAAGGAAAGATGAAGAAAGTATGAAAGGAAAGAAGAAGAAGAAAGTATGAAAGGAAAGAAGAAGAAGAAAGTATGAAAGGAAAGAAGAAGAAGAAAGTATGAAAGGAAAGGAGAAGAAAGCATGAATGGAAAGAAGAAAGTATGAAAGGAAAGAAGAAAGTATGAAAGGAAAGAAAAAAGTATGAAAGGAAAGGAGAAGAAAGTATGAAAGGAAAGAAGAAAGTATGAAAGGAAAGAAGAAGAAAGTATGAAAGGAAAGAAGAAAGTATGAAAGGAAAGAAGAAAGTATGAAAGGAAAGGAGAAGAAAGTAAGAGAGGAGAGAATGTGAAAAAAAAGAAAGAATTACAGGTATTATTATCATTATTATTATCATCGTTAATCATCATCGTCATCGTCACTATCGTTATCTTTATCACTGTCATCGTTTTTGTAATAATTATCACAATCGTTATCATCTTCGTTAATAATCATCATGTTTACTGTTGATGTTATCGTCACTGTCGTTATCATTATTATCATCACAGCTATCTTTATTGTTTATTTTCATCATCATCATCACCAAAATAACCATCATCGACAAGAATCACTATCACGACCATCATCATCATCATCATCATCATCATCAAAACAACCATTATCGACAAGAATCAAAGTCACAACCATCATCATCATCATCATCAATCACTGCAGTCATCACTAAAAAAAACTGATGGGGGGATTAGAGCTCTTTCGTTTTCTTCCAAGACATGAATATTAGGAGAAGTCTCAGACAATCCCCGCCCCTCCGCCCCATCTCTACCTCAGCACAGGAGCTACGACGCTGTTTGCAAAGTTTATCTGCTTAGACGTCACACACACACACACACACACACACACACACACACACACACACACACACACACACTGATGACAAAACGTGCGAAAAAGAGGAAAGAAAGAGGGATAAAGAATAAAATGGAAATAACGAAGATGATCTCGAAAGATGAAAAGGAAATTATTAACAAGGGAAGAAAGAAAAAAAAATGGGAAGGTAGGAATTAGGCAAAACAAAAAGAAAGAAAAAAATGAACTCCGACTTCTGCTGACTCACTGGTGTCTACCTTAGACCTTCATCACTTTCTTACGATGACGCATATTTTATTCATGATACCGCTAGACAAGAGAGAGAGAGAGAGAGAGAGAGAGAGAGAGAGAGAGAAACCTCATGTCTATCAACGGAGCTAAAAGTAATGTCTATTATACAATTTCCTATTTAAAATATTTTGTATATTTTATTCTTGCTTCAACTAGTCGACTTTATTAACCTGGGCAATCTCCTCGTACTTAGGAGTTAGAAGTAATGTCAGTTTAGTCCTTTAAGATGACGTCTTCTAAAGTACTTTCTTGCTACTGTCTGACAATTTTCTCAAGCTTGGGTGAGAGGTCGTGTATTGAAAGGATTATAGATCTGAGGTGTTGTCCAGTATCCCCCTTCCTCCCTCTCTAATTACCTCTTTCCCTCTTCAGCACCTCCTCCCATATCTCCATCTCCCCCTTCCCATCACACCCTCCCCATCTCTCTCCTCCCCCACACCTTTCACATCTTCAAACTACTCTTTACTCTCATGCATTCGTATCCCCATCCCTCCCTTACCCTCTCACACATTCACCCCACGCTCTCCTCATCTCTCACATCATCACCCCACCTTACCCTTCATATTTCCTGCCCTCATAACCCCACATCACCCCTCTCACATCCCCACCGTACACTCTCCTCTCACACCTCTCCAACCCCCACCCCTAATCCCTTCACCTCACAAATTTCTACCCTCCCCTTCCCTGTTCTCATTTCTCTCACTTTCTTACACCCTCCAGAGTAGCCCCCGTGATCCAGATAGCCTCGTAGCCCTCACGTCAGGCCCAGTCACGTTCCTAGTACAGCCACGAGCCTATTCACACCTATAATCAACCCGCCTCACTATCTGCACCACTCTAAAGCTGTCCCGGCACCTGCGATTCGGGGTCTCGCTTCGCTGGTTCGGTGGTTCGGAGGAGTGGTTCGTGACTGAGCTGATCCCCTTCTAAGTAATGCTCTCTCTTTTTTTCCATATTTTGTAGATGTAAACGTTTTCATTTAAGCTGAACCTAATTCTGGCTTACAGGTTGTTTTGCCACATATTTTCATCTATCAGGTTAGTGTTAGTAGCGACAGTTTGGTATATTATTTGGCATATTCTTCTGGCAAATGTCACACTACTTCACGTATAATGTTTAACGCCAGAGGAGTTCATACAGCTTCTTCCTCTCTCTCTCTCTCTCTCTCTCTCTCTCTCTCTCTCTCTCTCTCTCACACACACACACACACACACACACATTCCAACGGTGAGAGCAGGTGTAGCAGCTTTTTATTTCATTTCTGCTCTGCAATGTGTATTATTTACCGCATTACATTTCACTACACTTTATAAATTCGTATTATCATACAACCGACGCTGCCTCTGCAATTATTCTGTCTTATGCTTTAAAACATTACAGTTTCAATTTTGTTTTCAACTCTTGTTTTACTCACAGGCTACAGTTACTTCAATCGGATAGATGAAACAGATTCCTCTCTCTCTCTCTCTCTCTCTCTCTCTCTCTCTCTCTCAACACGGCTTTTCTCTAGCTGTATCTTGCCCTTCCAACCCTCCAACCAAGGGCATATTTTTTGTCTCTCTTCAATGGCACTCTCCTGCTGCAGTCCCACCTCACCAAGCCTCATCGCCAGCACATCTCAGGTAGGAAGATATTTAGAAAGAGGAATTTGTTACTTTCTGTTCAAAGGCACTCACTCATTCTTGCTGTCATTTTACTAAGTCTCCTTTGAAGTCTGTCTGACATGAAAACAGACTTTGCAAGATTTAACCTCAATATAAAGGGACTCTCTTATATGTCCCCATCTCACTATCACTCCACAAAGTCGCATCACAAGGCTGTCTGAACTGGAAAGAAGTTTTACCAGAAGCACTCACTCCCAAGAAATTTAACAGCCAGATTCACGATAGCTTCGAGGGAAAGCCAATAACAGCGAACACATTTGTGGGTTAAAATATACAGAGAATAATGCCGAGTTCATCTATTAATTTCTTCAACATCGCATCATTAGACGTGCCCTCTTCAGCATCCCATCACCCCAATTTACAGCGGGCATTATCGGCTCACGTGTATTTGTCTGATTATTTCTTATCCTGCCAATCTCCAAACAGATGGCAAAAAAATGGAGCAGATATTGACGTTAATGCTGATGGAGGTGACGGGCATGATTATAATTTAGGCTGATTATTTAAAGGAGGGGATGAGAGGAGGATGAGGGAACTGTGAAGGGAAGAAGGGGAAATATAGGGTGAGGAGGGGGAACTAGAGAGGGGGAAATGGTGGTGGAGAGAGTGAGGGAAGATAGGAGAGTAAGGGTGAGAAAGGAGGTGGAAAGAAGGAGGCCGGGAAGGGAGGAGGGAGAAGGAGAGAGGAAGGGAGGAGGGAGAAGAGGGGGAGGGGGAGGAAAAGGGGGGGGAGGAGATTGAAGAGGAAGGAGTAATGGGGAACAAGGAGGCGAAAAGAGGTGATGGGAAAGTGACTGAATAGGGAGGATGTGAATGGGAGGAGAGAAGGGGGATCAAGAGACAGAGAAGAGGAAGCAAGCAGAGAGGTGAAGGAGGCAGTAGGACGGATAGAGAAGCGGAGAATAGGGACGGGAAAGAAGTCTGTCGAAGGAGAGAGAGAGAGAGAGAGAGAGAAACTGATAAAGAGAGAGTAGTCCCAATAATTATAACTCCTGCAAGTCACACCTCCTATTGCCACAACTAATAGCCCGCCCCTCACCCTGCCAGTCCACCTCATAACTCCCATAGCCAGACCTGCCCTGGGATCCGCAAACTAACTTACGCTAATTTCACCCTCATAGCCAGACCTGCCCTGGGATCCGCAAACTTACTTACGCTAATTTCACCCTCGTAAGTAAGATCTGGTGTCGCAGGAAGAGGAAACAGACATGGGAAGATCCTGGACTCTCATTTCCTCCCTCTACTTCTAAATTCATCTTAGTAATGACAGAGAATTGCTAGAAAGGTGGTTTGTGGTCAAGTACCTGTAAGACCTGAAAAATTTCCTCTTGTAACTTAAGATCTGGTTTTGTAGGAAGAATAAGCGACATGGGACGGTCTTGTACTCTCTTTCTCTTGTCCTTCCAGCCAAACACACTCTTAGTTACAAAGGACTACAGAGGAAAAACATCTACACCCCTATTTTCCCTCTTGATGTTGGCTGTGACAGGGTAGGTTACAACTAATTAACTACTGTACAGGTAAAGGGCAAGGATAGTAAAGCAGGGAAATGTTACTATGTTTATGTGGCTAACTGGAGTGCAAGAACAAGATACAGAACTCCTCGGGGTGAAGGTGTTAAAACTACCGCTATATAGTTTTACGTAGTGTTAACAATAAAAAAAGAGTTTGATAAGGTATAAAGGATTCTTGTACAGTAATTGTGTATAATTTAAACTATGTATTGCGGAATCTAAGTTTGAAATTTTCCGTATGCTCGCAAAACCAAGTGCCATACTTATAAACCCTCCTAAGCTTCAGTTGTGTCTAAGATTGTTTGTATATATATTTGTCCTCACTCATACAGTTGCCAAAATCTCACAGTCAAATCAGAGTGAATATTAGAGAGAGAGAGAGAGAGAGAGAGAGAGAGAGAGAGAGAGAGAGAGAGGAAAAACAAGTCGATCTGTAATGAGAGTTCAATCCCTTCCGTTTGGCGACGTGTTTTGTTTATCTATTTATTTATTTATTTGACGGTTAAGCTAAAAATGTCTCCCCTTAGCTGAATAAAATCGTCTGAAGGTAGCAAGATAATGAAAACGAGGGCATCGGACTGAAGGGGTAAGCTGTTATGGCGACTCGTTTATCCTGCAAAGAAATGTGAACCCAGATCTCATTTACCTCAGAGTTAATTATCAGTTAGCGTCCCTTAAGTGAACAGGCCAATCCAGTAATTACGTAATCAGCAGCGTGTAATTGGTACCTCTGAACATCCTGGGGTATAAACTCTGTCGCTGGAAAAATATAAATAGGAAAAGATGACATTGTACTAGTTTAAGGAAGAGTTTTCGTGATATTCTTCACTATTTCTCTTCCTTGTAGATGCCTGAGAAGGAAATCATTTCGAAATTAGTATTCTTAAAATATTCTTTCCCTCTTTGGGCCCAAAATCTTTCCTTCGAGCATCAGAAATTAATGGAACTTGAAGGAATTATCCAGACCATCTTATCTGCTCTCCTAAGCCTCTCTCCCTCTTCCCTCCCCACACTTCTCTTGGTAAATCACAAGATACAAAGCCATTTACGGATGCATCACCCTGGTTTTCCTGTCGTACATTAGGGTTAGTCTTGTGAAATATAATGACATTCATGGCTATATAGAGCTGATTTTCCTTGTCATACATTAGGGTTAGTCAAGTGTGGTGCTGCTGTTGGTAATGTTACAGTAGTAGTGAGGGTAGTGATGGTGGTGATGGTGATGGTGGTGGTGGTGGTGGTGGTGGTGGTTTTTTTGTTGCTAGGTGGTGGTGGTTGTTATGGTGATGATTTTATTTGTGATGGAGGTGGTGGTGATGGCTTTGGGGGCTGGTGGGGGTAATGATGTTGCTGGTGACAGTGGTGAAAGAGGTGGTGATGCCGGTGATCATGACGGTAGGTGGTGGTGGAAGTGATGCTGATGTCTGGTGGCGATGATGGTGATACAGAAATGGCGTCCTTGTGCTGAACGGGTTAACAAGACAGAGAGAACCTGGATTTAGATGTTAGGAAAAACGGAAGAAAAGTGCAACAGACAAAAGCTGGGAATTTTCTTGCTAGTCACCGCTGTAGCTGGTTTCCGCAACAAACTAACCTGTTCCGTCAGGTGATTATTTTCTTTGCCCTTCCTGTCGACACACTAACACAGGCATGCAAGCTCATACGTAAATACATACATACATACACACACACATGCATAGGCTACATACATATTCTCTCTTTACCTACCTACCTACCCATCTACATACAGTTCTCTGTCTCCTTCTGTCTGTCACACACACACACACACACACACACACACACACACACACACACATATCTCTGCCCCTGTGTATGCAAACAATTAAGCCTTCATTAGCTTTTTTCGGGCTAAAATATACAGAAGAAAATCGCTTGCTTCGGCCTTCTTATTTCCATCCACCATTTTTCGTCGGGTAATTGGGACGTCGGAAGCTCAAACTCCGGAAAAATTAGCCTCTCTCTCTCTCTCTCTCTCTCTCTCTCTCTCTCTCTCTCTCTCTCTCTCTCTCAACTCCTGATATCCCTTTTATTTATTCATTTATTTATTTAATTCGTGTTGCCGCCAGAATGATTTTATTCAGCGGACCGAAATACTAGCTACTCTAGGGATAAAAACACTCCAGACTGACCATATAAGCAAGTGGTCCTTTATATACACAGCTGGTCCACTCTGGCTCTATTTGTGTCAGTCTGTCTTTCCCTCTGCCTAGGTCTACCAGTCTTTTAAACACTATCAGGGGCGTAAGGGACTGAGGCTAGGTTATCACATATTAAAGGTAGGAGTGACCAGTCGCTTATCCCTGAGCAACCCCTCGGAGTATAACCTCTTTGTTGCATCCAGAATGCCTCGCCCCACTGAGCCACCAGGCGTTCATCCAGAGGCAAAGGCACAAAAACTATCTCCATTAACCTCGTGTCAGCCTTGCACACACTTGCGTAGTTGATTCAGGCTGCTCCAGACTGACTGTGTTTAGTGCCTGGCTGTCAAAGGGTTAAGTGGTGTTTGGGGGATGAGGTGCAAGTTCAGTTTGGCGTATTCATGGTGTGTGTGTGTGTGTGTGTGTGTGTGTGTGTGTGTGTGTGTGTTTATCCCTTATCTTCTCTCCTTCATACTCTTCTCCTTCGTCTTCCTCATCCCTCCTCCCACCCTCACTCTCACCCCACACCCTACCACACCCCCTCCCTACCCCTCCCCACAGTCAATCTCCCCGAATCCCAGTAGCATCCTTGACCAAATAAAAAGAAAGTTTGCCTAAGAACACACCTCACTAAGAAATAACGATAATAAATAAGACGATAATGCCCTTACATATATCCCACGCTACAAGATAACGATACTAAATAGCAAGATAATACCCCTCATATATTTCTTACGATACTTTGGCCTTTCGATACCTGAGGATCAAAAAAACTAATTCGAGTTTCAGGTGTTATAATGTTATATTGTCGTGTGCTATTTACATAACAATTGTGATAATCTGCGGACGTCGTAATGATTAGAGCGTATACTATGATATTCTTAGGTACACAGAGGCTCAGGGCAGGAACACACACACACACACACACACACACACACACACACACACACACACACACACACACACACACACACACACACACACACACACACACACACACACACACACACACACACACACACACACACACACTCATCAAAGGGCCACCGCTATTAAGAAAGTTCGTTTTTTTATATCGCTTTTCTTACAATCCCCCAACCCCTCCTACCTCACCCTCCTGACTGTTTTGTGTGGGTGTTATCCTGTCTCGGTTCCTTCCAGCTCTTTATTCTTCCCTTCCCTCAACCCCCAACCTCATCTATCCCAGGCCACATTCCTATTTTGCACTGCCGAGTTTTATATCATTCCCTACCCAAACCCCAAACCCATTCCCCAACTCCTCCTACTCCCCATTTCTTTTATACTGTGTAGGATTTTATACTGCCCCATCCTAAGCCCCCTCTCCTACTTCCATACCTCCCCCCTCCACTTGCTTCCTCCCTTGCTTTCACACCTCCTCCCCATCCACTTGCTTCCTCCTCTGCTTCCACACCTCCTCCCCTTCCACTTGCTATGATCAGTCCTCCACCTGATTAACATAACTGCCCTAGCACCCAACTCCACCTCCCCCCCACTCTCTCTCTGGCTCCTGGGGATTGCTAGGATTTCTTTCAATTAAAAAAAAAATGATGTTATCGTAAATATAATACTTAAAGAGTTACTTGAGATCCTTATTAAACTCCCTGACTTCCACAACGTCTTCCAGGAGTAGCAGGTAAAAGGTAAACTCATTTAATCACGGACGTCGCGTTACCTGGCACGAAAACATCAGAACATACGTCTTTGATGACACACGCGAGAAGGATGAAGGCGATTGCACTTTTTCATTTGCAACGAATGAATAATGCAAGGGATATAGAAGGGTACGTAGCACTGCAAAAGATTCATGTCTGAGTTTTAAGCTAGAGATGACTGCGCTCCCACATCTGCAACAAATAATACTGCAAGGGATTTTGTACCAATAAAGAACACAGCAAAAATTTCCTGATCACACACACACACACACACACACACACACACACACACACACCGCTCGCTGGTGCAGTGGTAACGTTCTCGCTTGCCATCTGGTAGACGGGAGTTCGCGCCTCGCTCAGGTTGCGAAAAGTTTCACTGACGAAGTGGGTGGTTACTGTCCCCCTTGAGCAAAGGGACGGGTGTGTGGATGTGTGAAGGTCACAGCCTTGCCCTTAGATCGGACTATATGAGCTCTCAGCTCCCTTCCGGGAGGGTAAAAGCTGACGATCACGACCATCAAGTAATCCTGACCGACCCGGTGAATTACACACAAAGACCTCCAAACCAAAGCCTTACATGATAAATATCTGTGCTGCGTCTTGTGTCAAACCCTGTGTCATTTTCAACATGTTTGATTTTTCTGTTTTTATTGCTGGAGTCTTAGCTTTTCTCTCTTTAAATGTTTTGCTACTTGCCTTTGTTACGAATGTCCTAACAATCTATCTATCTATTTATCTATTTATCTATCTGTTTATCTATCTATCAACATACCGGTATTATTTGCCTTCGTTATGAGTGTCCTAACAATCTATCTATCTATAAAAATGAAAGAGAGAGAGAGAGAGAGAGAGAGAGAGAGAGAGAGAGAGAGAGAGAGGAGGAATGCTAGGAGAGCGGGATATTCATAAAGAAAAAGAAAAAACTTGCCGAAAAAAAGAAGAAAAAATGTAAAAAATGAGTATTACTGAGTGATGCTGGTGGTGATGTTGGCTGTGGTAGTGGTGTTGATGGTGGTGATGTTGGCTGTGGTAGTGGTGTTGATGGTGGTGATGTTGGCTGTGGTAGTGGTGTTGATGGTGGTGCTGTTGGCTGTGGTAGTGGTGTTGATGGTGGTGATGTTGGCTGTGGTAGTGGTGTTGATGGTGATGATGACACTGATGGTGAAGGTGATGGGGATGACAATGGTGGTGGTGATACAGTGCATGGAAGGAGTGATGGCAATATTGATGGTAATGGTGATGATGGTGCAAGGGTGAAGATGTTGGAGGTGATGGTGGTTATGGTGGTGGTGCAAGGATTAGGAAGGGCGATGGTGATAATAATGGTGATAGTAAATGGTGATACTGGTGGTGATGGTGACAGAGACGTTGGTGCAGGTGGTGCAAATAGTGAATGAGGTAGTTAGATTATTGTGATAGTAATAACAATTGTGATAGTGACGATGGCGATGGTGGTAGTGGTGACGGTCGTGGTGATGAAGGTGGTGGTGACAGAAATAATGGAAATGCTACTAATAGTGATGGTGATGGTGGTGGTGATGGTGCAAGGCGTGGAAGAGGGAGGCAAGAGTGAGTACTGGCATGAACCCCAGATATCCAGCCAGCTACTACTACTACTATGTTCCAATTATTCAACAAACGGGTTATGAAAATAGTCCAGGATAATTGATTTTCTGGCGTGATTGATGGAGGTGAGGGAGGGAAAGGAGGGGGAGGGGGAGGGAGAAGGGAGAGACAGAGGAGGGGAGGGGTGGGGGATGGAGACAGAAGAGGGAGAGCGGTGAGACCATAGAGGTAGGAGTAATAATAAAAATATAGTAGTAGTAGTAATAGTAGTAGTAGTAATAATAATAATAATAATAATAATAATAATAATAATAATAATAATAATAATTAATAGTAGTAGTAGTAGTAGTAGTAGTACTAGTATAGTAGTAGTAGTAGTAGTAGTAGTAGTAGTAGTAGTAGTACTAGTATAGTAATAGTAGTAGTAGTAGTAGTAGTAGTAGATACATATCATTATCAGTTCAGTCGATTATTAGTATAAAACAGAACAATTAGATATTAACTGATATGCAAAACTAGAGAAAAACGAGCAAACTGCTTCATAACTTAATCATATTATCTACAAAAACAGAAGTAAAACAAGCACATTCTTCACTTATATCAAATCTTAATTTAAAATTCGTTTTATAAAACAGTAGTTCTAATATCATTATATTTAATTTTCATTTAAAAGTACTACATAAAGTAGCCATAGTTATTATTATTAATACTGTACCACAGTATAAAAACTTTAACACCATCGCCATGCCACAGTTTTGTTGCCAGTGCTCCAGTAGGCAGCATAAGTGTATCAGGTGCTCATGTGCAACAAACAGGTCGCCGTGTACATACTGTAGGCTGGGACCTTTCTGTATGAATGTGTTAGGGAATCACAGCCCACCAGAAGCGGCACTTGACCGCTTCCAACATGGCGGGCGACAGATTGGTGACATGGAAATTAATGGGGCGGTCACTGACAATATGCACAATCACACGGACATGCGTGGTGGTGAAAGACCCCGTGGTGAAGCGAGGGATAGGGATGGACACCAAGATGCGAGAGATATGGAAGCGCTGGGTGTGTTAAATCACCATGGGGAAGTGAATAGTAGTGAAGTTGGGGGTGAGGAACATCATGAGGTTTATAATAGAAATGAAACTCAGGATGAAGACCACCATAGAGGAGTGCATGAAAAAGGGAATCATCTAGGTAATCTACGTCCTCAGAACGGTAGTGACACAAACAACGAGCAAGCAGAACAGCCTCAAAGGTCTGTGCGAGAAGGTCGTCCCACAACCTGGATGGGCAAATCCCGAGAAAATGCAGTAACCTGGGTGAACACCACATATAATGAAATAGTTGGATGGTCCTCAAGTAACCTTTTTGAACCTCCCAAATGCAATGCTACAACTGACATGATCAAGGAAATCACTCGCCTGATAGACGACTACAACAATAACACACCCATTGCCTCATTCTCTCTTAAGGTCCTTGCACTAATACCACATCTCTTCCTCAACAAGACCCGCCCAAGAGCTAGCATTACAGAAAATATTAAGGCCATCCAAAGGCGGGTTGAAACACGGAAAAGAGGTGAAATCGACAACCTACTTGAGGAAGCAAGGGCCTTGCAGATGAGAATAAACAACCGAGGCAGAAGAAACCAGAATACCAACGATGCTGCAAGGATTTTTGGCAGCAAGATGAGACAGGGGAAGGTCTCGATGGCAACAAGATCTCTGTCAGCTGAATCACCAAACGGAGTACTTGACATGACAGATGAAACAATGCAACAACTAAAAGAAAAACACCCGACTGCACGACAAGCAAGTGCCCAGTCAAAGCTTGACGGCAACTACACTCCTCCCAATCCCATCATATATGACAGGATAACTGGAGATATGGTGTGGCGGAAGGCAATGCACACACAGGGAGGGGCAGGACCATCAGGCCTGGATGCAAAATCTTGGCGAGTAATCCTCAGTAACATCAAGTTTGGGGAGGCAGCAACAGACCTATGTAACACCATTGCCTCACTGGCGAGGAAGCTGGCTTCAAGTCAGTGCAATAACATAGAAGCACTGACGGCTTGCAGACTAATCCCCCTTGATAAGAATCCTGGATGCAGGCCCATCGGGGTGGGTGAAGTCTTAAGACGGATTATAGGAAAATACATCACGGAGGTGGTGAAAGATGATGTGAAGCAGGCAGTTGGCAACCTCCAGGTGTGTGCAGGCCAGCACGCAGGAGGTGAGGCAGCAGTTCACTCCATGAGGAAAATATTTGGGGAAGAGGACTGTCAGACAGTATTATTAGTTGATGCCTCAAAGGCAATTAATTCCATCAACCGGGAGGCAATGCTGCACAACATCAAGGTTAAATGTCCAGCATTTGCCCAATATGTGGAAAACACCTACAAAGAACCAGCAGACCTCTACATTGTGGGTAAGACAGCGGCTTACGATGTTGGTGTAATCCAGTCCACAGAAGGAATTATCCAGGGGGACCCCGTTGCCATGGCTATGTACGCCCTGGCGATGACTGCTGCAACAACAGATCAAATACTAGGCCACCAATGTAAAACAGGTAGCCTATGCAGATGATCTCACGGGTGCTGGCAAGGTTGAGGATGTGAGGAAATGGTGGGACCTCGTAACATCTCATGGCTCTGAAATAGGTTACTACCCTAATGCAAGTAAGTCCATCTTGATCGTGAAACCAGCTTACTATCAAGATGCACAAGAAGCATTTAGAGGCACAAACGTGATAGTGACCAAGGAAGGTCAGAGGCATCTAGGGGCTGTGATTGGAACTAAGGAATTCAAAGACAAATATGTGAGTGATAAGGTAAAGACATGAGTAGAAGAAATTCATACACTATCCAGCCACGTAAAAACAGAACCCCATGCAGCATACAGTGCATTTACCTATGGTGTAAAGCACAAGTGGACCTTCGTGATGAGGACCATACCAGACATCGAGTTGCTGCTACAACCACTTGAGGATGCAATCAGGGATTCATTCCTCCCATCTCTAACCAATGGCCACATCCCCACACCAGAAGAGAGGGACCTTCTAGCACTACCACCCAGGATGGGAGGCCTTGGCATTATAAATCCAGTAGCCGTGGCAAGCTATGAACACAGAAATTCACT
>NC_136977.1:44911931-44934431 GCF_032717465.1 Coenobita brevimanus | reverse complement strand
TTGGTTGTGACTGAATATAAACGGTTCGACATCGACCGAAGACAGGAGGGAGAAAAGAGAGAGAGAGAGAGAGAGAGAGAGTGTGTGTGTGTGTGTGTGTGTGTGTGTGTGTGTGTGTGTGTGTGTGTGTTTGGGAGGTGAAGATGAGGTAGGTGGAAAACCAGGTGGAAAGGAAATTAGTGGAGAAAAAAAAGCCTTTCATAGTCAAGCACTCCGAGGTGGTTTTGCAATTCTGATATGGAAGGGAGGGAGGAAGAGCAGGTGGGAAAGGAAAGGGTGAGGAAGGTGAGGGAGAGTAAGGAGGAAAGAGGGAGGGGATTGAGGGAGAGAGGATGAGAGAGGGAGAGGCAGGGCAAGGTAGGGTCAAAGGCCATACCGATTAATGACCCTAACCTTCTTTATCATAGTAATGGGATTCAATTTCCAGCCTGTAAATCCATGTTACTGATGGCTATTGAGAATCTGCTAACGTTCGAGAGGCTATTCCTAATCCGAATTAAATCATCCTGTGGTAACCAGAGTCTGTCCGCCTGTCCGCCGTCATAATCCTGTACTGCTTTATCAAGAATGCTGAAACAAAGGACTAGGGTACTCAGGCTAGACGTTTTAAGTGAGGGTGACCTGTTACTCGCCCCTAAGTGGCAGTGTGTAAAGCAGTAAACCTCAACGACCCCTTGGACTCGACACAGTAAGAATCACAACCGGCTGGAGGGAATAATCACTAGATCACAGGCATATGTTTACTGCTTATGTGGGTACCAGTCAACGCATCCAATGGTTTTCTGCGTTTTTTTAATTGAGGAGTACTTGCTTAACACTACATCGGGTGCATGGATGGTGCGTACCATCAAATTATAAACAAAAAGAAGCCGCCTGCAGCGACATTTCCCCCAAATACTAGGGGGTGTACTGAACAGTCATCATAATCATCATCATCATCATTATCATCATTATGAAAACACTATGTTCCACCAAGTCATGGGATAAACGAACAATATACGTAGACAAATGATGATTTCCAGGCAGATGTTTTATTTATTTATTGACTTATTTATTTAAAGATGTTTACGAGGCATTTTATTGAGGGCTTCACGGAGATGGAAAAGTTTTGACCTTCAATTAAGGTTTAGGAAAGTTTCAGGACATTTTTTTTTTTTTAAGGTGAAGAGAGTGTTTTAAAAGAAAGGGTGACTGTCAAATGTAGGTTTAGGAGAGTTCAAGGATTAGTGTGTGTGTGTGTGTGTGTGTGTGTGTGTGTGTGTGTGTGTGTGTGTGTGGATATTTTCAGTGCTGGTGGGTGTGAGAGCGGCAACATGAAGAAGACATCCCGGGACTGAGCACTCGCTTGCTTTATACCTCCTGCTCGGGTTCTCGTAAAGATAAGCGACTTGTGGCTGACAGCGACAGGAGGGTCGTGTGGCGAGGGGTGGAGGAGGTGGGGGGGGGTGGTGGGAATGGGTGGAGGGAGTGGGGATGTGAAGGTAGGGGGAGTGGAGAAAAGAGTGTTGGCTTGTGGTGTGGTGGTGGTGATGATGGGAATGGTGGTGATGGAGTGGCGGTGGTGATGGGTGTGGTGGTGATGTAAAGGTGTTTGAAATACGCTGGGTGGTGGTGAAAGTGTCTGAAATGTGATGGCTGGTCGTGGAGATGATATGTAAGGTGGTGATGTGGGTTAGAGAAGCAGGAGGGAGTCGGGTGGTGATGAAGTGGGAATGATGATGGTGCGAACAAGGCGTGAAATAAGGCGTGATGGGTGGTGTCCGCAATGTGTCAAGTGGTGATGAGGTGTCTGGAAAATGTGCTCTGCTGGATGGTGATGAGACTTGGAGGAGTGGACGAGAGGCAAGCTGAGGTGATGTGGTGATGATGATGGTGGTACTGGTGGTGATGCGTGGGTCGCTGAGTGGTAAGGGTGCTGCATTTTAGTGGGTGATGATGAGTTTGGTTATGAGTGAAGTTTGGTGGGTGATGATGGTGTTTGGCTGATGTCCTTCTCCTTTCTTCACCAGTTCGGTACAGCGATGCAATTTTTATCTCCACGCGATAAGTTAATGGTGACATTGCTACTGAAAATGGTGCTGTAATGGTGCTAAGATAGTGCTAAGACAGTCATTATACATCAATTTGGTTGGTGTTAAAATGAAGGTGATATCTTGGTGACTGTGTGTTCATAATGTGGGTTTTAATAAGAGGTAGGCAGTTTTGAAGCATTTAACATGGAAAAATGTACTTATTGATGGGAAGAGGAGGAGGAGGAGGAGGAGGAGGATACTGCTGATGAAGAGCAACTGGACAAGCAGGGATTGAGTTAAGAGACAAAAATACGACAGGGGAAGAGATAAGGGGGAGTGGGTGGAGTGAGTGAGTTGGGAAGTGAGTGGAGTGAAAGAGTGGGGGAAGAGAGGGGAGAGGGCGGCGTGAAATGAGAATGTGAGAAGAGCGAAAGGGGAAGAGGAGAGAGGAGGAAAGAGGTGAGGCTGTGGTAAGAGGGAGAGGGGAGGGGAGTAAGAAGGGCCAGAAAGTCGATAGAAATGAGAAGGGAGAAAGAAGGGGGAGAGGGAAAGCAAGGAAGGGGCGAGAGGGTGAGAGAAGAGGAGAAAAATGAGTGAGAGGTGTGAGAGAAAGAGGGAGAAGCGAGAGAGGGTCAGAGGTGGTACTTGGAGAGGAAAAACAGAGCATTTATGGGGGAAGAGGGGGGAGTGATTTATAAGCGTTGTGGTGGACTGTGCAAGTTTCGTTTTCAGAGAGAGAGAGAGAGAGAGAGAGAGAGAGAGAGAGGCAAATTCATAATCTATACTAGAATGAGTGACCGTATAAGACAGGGTAACTGTGTGTGTGTGTGTGTGTGTGTTTAGAATTGCTTTAAGTTTTATAAATCACTGCGCTTCTATATGAGAACGTGTTTACAAAAGGTTTCGATGCCTATATTATGTCAGACGATTTTACTGAGATGAGGAGAGATCTAAAAAGAAGGTTTAGGCAGCTTCCTTTTACAGTACCTCCTCGAAAAGATTATGGTTTGTTAATTTTGTTCTTGCTATCATCAAACGACTTTATTTAGTTTAGGATAGAGCCATCGAAGAGGGAGGGGGAAGGCCAAGGATGAGATGGAGGGATGGAGTGACGAGGTATAATGAGAGAAGGGGGTGTGAATTGGGAGCAAGGCAGTGAAATGGCGGGGGACAGGGCAACGTGGATGCGATTTGTTTGTGGCCACCCCGTATAAGGGACTAAGGCGTCTGGCAATAGATAGATAGATATAGATTATTATTATTATTATTATTATTATTATTATTATTATTATTATTACTATTATTATTATTATTATTATTATTATTATTGTTGTTGTTATTATTAATCCACATACAGGGAAGCTGACAACTGCTCATTTATACCTACCTTTCGTCGTTATCATCATCATCATCATCATCATCATCATCCCACCTTTAGAGGCAGTGAAGTACGATGCAGAAACAAGAAAGAGAAAGAACAAAATCCGGAGAACTAGAAACAGCATCAACAAATTTCACACTGCCTTTAACATCCACCCCAGTCACCTATCATTGTCCCCCCATCAACTCCACTCACACCCCCACCCTCCCCCACCCTACCACCCCCACCCTAGACAGAGCCCATCCACATCATTATCACCATCATTGCATTCATCCTTACCATCACCACCATTCACTACCATCATTTGATACAACTTCATTATCACCACATCCATCACCATACCACCACACTACTTGCCTCATCACCATAGCGACCACTTCATTAGACATTATCATCATTATTTCCATCACCATCACCACACACCATCATCATTACCACATCTATTATCACCTGTAACCCAGGACACCATGCACAACGCTGGGTGGTAATCATATAACCAAATAACGGGGTGATGTGGAGCTTAATATGGTGCTCCTGTTAACTGGGTGGAAAGACGCAAATGTGGCGTCCATCCAGGAACTAAACTTTCACACGGGAGAACCCTACAGGAGCCATTGCATACCTCCGACTGATGGGACTGTTCGGCCAGAAAGACCAGGGTTACTCTACTACAATATCCATTACCATCATCACCACATTCCCCATTATCACCAAACCACCTCACCCACGACACACACCATACTTATCACCCCCCCTATCACTATTAACAACACCACCACTGCCACATCCATCACTATCACCACTACCATTCACCACATCCATCACTATTACCACTACTATTCACCACTTCCATCACTATCACCACTACCACTCACTACATCTATCGCCATCATCAATACAACATGCCAACCTTTCAGTATCTCGTAACAATTCACATCATTAACTCGTAAATAACAGCAGCAACCACTTCCTCACTCTCTATCTCTTTAGCTCTAAGATTGCCACACGCTTCGGTCAATCTCTCTCTCTCTCTCTCTCTCTCTCTCTCTCTGGTCCTTTTCTTCCACCGTCCTCTCCCTACAACTCTCTCCCTTCTCCTCTGCACAAATCTCTCTTTTCTCACTCTCTCCTTCCCACCTCCCCATCACCACCTCCTCACCCCCCTCCCCATAATAATGATAAACGCAACCAGACCAGTGTTATCCTTGTCACACTCCACTCCGACGCCATTACACCTTAAGAGGTACAAGACAGGGGCCAAAGGTAAGTGAATCCCGCTGTTGTTCACCCAGAGACGAGGACCCGTAATCTCGTGGGTTTAGAAGGCTCCCTCGCATCCCTTCCTTGTCTCTTAATTTCAGCATATCCACGTACTGAATATGGGTTTGTGGTGAAGATACAACACACACACACACACACACACACACACACACACACACACACACACACATTCCCATATAATTCCTGACATCCGAACTCTTAGCAGCACTGTGGAATCTACGCCTAGGAATAGTCAAGATAACATGATCACATGTAGGAAAAAAAAAAAAAAGTAAGGATGAAATGTTCGCAGCCTCCTTTGCCGACGAGACTGACTAGTGTTCTTATCGACTGAGCTGCTTGTTGTTGTTGTTGTTGGTAATGCTGTTGTTGTTGTTGTTGTTGTTGTTGTTGTTGTTGTTGTTGTTGTCCCAGGTTCATCTGACATGTGAACCCGGTGGACGGCAGGCTGGTCTCCATTCTCCAGTAGTCCACCATCCTTTTGGGGGGACTGAGAGAGATGTAAGGAAGGTACGAATTTATACTCTTGTAGCTGGGCAGTGGAGCCGCCCGGCTATATCGGTGCCACCGCGTGAAGGCGTCCTTCTCCAGCACCTCAGTGGGAAAAAATAAACACATTAACATATACCCTTATTTTTTGTTTATGTATTACCTCAAGCCAATAATTTTCAAATAAGGAATGATCTCGTCAGTCAAGGCCAAATCCACTTTACCTCCTCCAGTTCGTAAAATCTCGTAAGCTGAATAAAATTTCTGGAGGTTACTGGATATAATAAAAAATACACCAAATAACGGAGGGGATTAACATGCTTTGTGCAGGAATACCGACTGGTCAGGAGGAAATGCCAGGAGCTGTGGGACGTTTGTATACCCAGGCAGCACTACCATCTGGCTATATCAGTGCCACCACCAGAAGGAGTCCCTCTCCAGAATGAGGGGTATAGAAGTATCATTAGCGAGCCTCCTAACCCCACGAAAACAAACCGCTGCCATTACCAACACAGACAAACACAATATACAAAAGAATAATTACGTGCCACAAAAAGAGTGAAACTGGTGAAGAAGAAAAGTTAAAAAAATAAATAAATAACTAAAAAAAAAAAAAAAACTTCAAAATGCGAGAACACATGGCTGGGGTGCCACGGGTCAGGCCACTTCTGGGTGCAGGTCGTGTCGGGGTACGTGTGTCGGGCCGTGTTCGTCATTTGTTACAACGTGTTCCGTACTGCGCCGACACGGAACACGGGCAGGCACGAATTCCCGCACCTTGACTTCAGCATGCAAAGTCAAGCGCTTCAGAAAAAAAAAAAAAAAAAAAAAAGTATAAGTGGTATAGTAAGATCAGGCAGTGTCCCACACGATGCTGGTACTTAAAATAATGACATACTGTAGGGTTGTGAAGAAGTTGTTGAGTATGACGTCACATATTACAGGGAATATACCTGGCTACCGATCACCATTTTAATCACCCAAAAGAGAAACCTGCCCTATTAAACGCAAAAAAAAATAAATAAAAAAATAAATAAATAAATAAAATCAATCTAGTTTAATTTTGACTAACTAGGACACCACTTAGAAAATTATAACAAAAGCCAGACTTTTTTTTCAGTTAAACGAAACCGAAAGAGAGAGAGAGAGAGAGAGAGAGAGAGAGAGAGAGAGAGAGAGACATTGGCCGAGAGCTGCCTTAGATGACCTAGAACTAAAAAACATTCGTAATTTTATGCCTCATACAAAGCTGTTCCAAGAAAAATATATGAACAACTTTTTTTTACGTTTCTCTACATCCACCCGGCTACTCTTCAAGAATGTGGCAAACCTATTATCTCTTCTGTTCTAGTACCAGGCGCCTAATCCCAGACTTCATTCATGGCGGCCGATGCGAATTTAGATCTAGAAAAGGGATTACATTATAAAGGACAGCCTCACAAAGTGTTGTCCTATAATCACGTCAATCCATTTTCTTAGAGCAAAATAATTGTGTATTTTCGGTTCTCCCTCACTTCTCTATCTTATCTATTCAGTTTGATACTAAAAGCAATTAAAAACTATTTCTATTTAACCTTTTCTGCATCAGTGGCAACTTAAGTATCTCATTTCTGCTACCTTCAGACGCTTTTATGTAGCTAAGTGTCCTGTGATCATTTATGGGGTAATGCTCTCTGATTTATGTGGCTAAGTGTCCTGTGATTATCTGAAGGGTTAAAATGGTTGCTAATCTGTGTGTGGAGTGGTGTCGGCGTGAGCTCTGGCGTTTTGCACCCGAGTAATGATCCCGAGAAGCCCTTGTTGGTCTGAGGAGTGCAAGTCATGGGCCTTATGTGCTTTTGAGCCCTTGCTTCTGGCCCGCTAATGGTGGCTACGGAGGTGTGTGTGTGCTGGGGGTCATGCTTCACTTCTCTGACGGTGACTGTGTGCTTATGCGTTAGAGAGTGAAGGATGGTGGGGCGAGAGAAAAGGTAAAAGAAATAGATTGAATCAGGGCAGTGTGAAGCCTGTGAAAAAAAAAAAAAAAAATCTTGATAATTAAGATATAGGTGTGTGTCAATTTATCCTCTGTCTGTGTACGTGTGCGCATGAGTAAAAAAAGTGGAGAGAAAAGAACAAAGGAAAGACTTTAAAACGTCAAGGGAAAAGAAAAAAAATGTCTGAAGCAGCAAAACAAAATAGACTTGTTACATATACTGCCATGCATCTGATTATTTTGTGCTTGAGTGTGGAAGCGTTCACTAGTGGAAAGGAAAGGGAGCACGACAGCCTAAAGAAAAGAGAGAAAAAAACATGAAAGTGGCAAAAGCAAGTAGAAAAAAATGCATGTTAAATATTCACACACCCTTGTCAGTCTCTGTTTCTGTGTGCGCAGGGGTGAAAAAGTGAAGAGGAAATAAAATATGAGGAACTAAAAAAGATAAAAAAAAAAAAAAATTAATAGAAGGGACGCGAGAACCTTCCTTGAATATGTAAAGATGCTATGAACATGTGCATGTTTATTTTCATTGTGCCATGCGTAAATATGTAAAGAAAGAAGATAAAAAAAAAATAAGAGAGAGAGAGAGAGAGTACGTGAGTGTGTGAAGAATAAAAACTAAAAAGGGCGCTATAAATATATCTATTTTGTTACCTCGTATGCAGGATGTAACAATCATTATTATTATTATCATCATCATCATCATCAGTCTTAAAAGGATGAGCCGGGAGCAGGAAAATTAAAGCAGCCGCTTTTCAGTAATACCCTACTGTATTTAATTTTTTTAGTTCTATTCCACAAATTAAGAAAAATAAAAAAATATAACGACTGAGGGAAAAAAACGAAGGGATGAGGAATAAGCACGAAAAAGAAAGACAAAATTCGAGCAAAAAGTAAGCAAATAATGAGAAGGAAAGGAAGACAGAAGACAAAAAAAAAAAAAAAGGCAAAGTAATAAGATGGCGGAATGATAGATTATGAACAAAAGGTGAAAAAAAAATAATACGGAAGAAGAAACTGGGAAAGGAAATGGATACAGAATATTAAACTAAAAAGGGGTGAGCAGAAAGATGAATATGAAAAGAAAGTAAATCAGAGCTCGGAAAGGAAGACAGCTTATGAGAAAGAAGTAAGAAAATAAAGACAGGGAAGAAAGTAAGACAGAGAATGGACGGGAAGACAGATTATGGACGCTTAGAGAGAGAGAGAGAGAGAGAGAGACCCTGACCTTTGACTTCCTTCATCCCAAATTTAATTTCTTGTTCTTCTGATGGTCCCTCATCTTTATTTCTAATTCTGTACCATTTCATACAGTAGCTTTTTCATAATATTACTAAAGGTCATACAAACTGACAGACAGACAAGTCGAATAAAAATAAATAAATAAAATTCCCTGGCAGAGGCATGCACTGAGAGAGGTGATAAACGAAAGAAAAGCAGAGATCATTTTTTTCTTTTGCATGTGCATGTAACTCGGCGAACAAGAGAGGGAGGAAGAGAAAATAGAATTGAAATATACAACAGACCATGAACATTTGCAAAAGGTACAGATTAAAATGATAAAATATTTCCTTGTGCGTGTGCATGCTTAAGGAAGGTATGAGGAAAATGTGAAGGAAAAAAAAAAAAAAAAAGAGAAGGTAGACGCTGAATGTGTA
Organism: Coenobita brevimanus; assembly: GCF_032717465.1. Classification (NCBI taxonomy): domain Eukaryota; kingdom Metazoa; phylum Arthropoda; class Malacostraca; order Decapoda; family Coenobitidae; genus Coenobita; species Coenobita brevimanus. The sequence goes on along the minus strand of NC_136977.1, from coordinate 44,925,632 downwards.
AGGAAGGCCCAAGGAAAAAAATAACATTATATTTGTTTGTGCCACTTTCATTTTCCGCTCGTGAGTGAGAATGCATAAAAAAAAAAAAAAAAGAAGGAAGATCGATAATTAAAGTGCAAGAAAGGTAAAAGAAAAAATGTATTCAAGGTGTTAACACTACTTTTGTCTATGCTCTACAGAGAGGAAAAATTGTGAAAACTAAGATAAAGAAAAAGAAAAGAGAGAAGACATACATGACGTGTGAAGGAGGTACAAGAAACTAGAGAGAGTATTTTTTGTATCATTTCTACTCTCTGTTGGTGTTCGTGGGCCTATGCATGAGAAAGGAAAAAAAAATATGGAGAATCAAGCAACGTGTGAAAAAAAATAATACACGAAAAAGAATATTACAATTATAGTTTATATGTTGTGTTGTTTGTCCAAGTGGGAAAAAAGTAGAATAGGGGAAAATATTAAAAAAAAAGTAAAAGAAGACAGACGAGGAGACAACCAGGAAAGTAGGAAGAAATGCAAAAAGCCAGAAAATACACATTCTTACGTGTTTCTTCTTTTATTTTTCATTTATTTTATTTTTCTTGCTTTTATTCCTAAGTAAATGCCAACACAAAAAAAGAAAACGAAGAGGAAAAAATAAAGGAGAAACGAAGCCATACCATGAACGTATGAAGATGGAGAAAATAATTAAATATCTGTATCATTTCCATTATTGTTTGTATTTCTATAATAAACTTAAAAGGGATGTAGATAGGAATTGAGGAAAAATAATAAAGGAGGAGAAGAGAGGGGAAGACAGAGTATGAGCACTTGAAGCTGGTAGAAGAAGACATATACCGGAAACCTTATTTACCTGTTTATTTATTTTGTATTTATTGTGGCTCTATTTGTGTGTTGATGTTTGAATAAAGAATAAGGAAAAATAAAAGTAAGAAGAAAAGTAGCGAGAATAGTCTATGAACGTGTGAGGAAGCCACAAGAAACTGGATAATAAGCAGATGAAAAAAATAATACTGATAAAAGGAGACAAGAAAATACACAAGAAAATATAATAACAAGAAGACACAGCATGAAGGTGTGAATCAGGTGCAGGCCAGATAATACTCAGGTGTAATCAGCCCCAGACATCCTCCAAGAGTCTATTAAATTTTAGAGAGCGACCACAAAAAAAAAAAAAAAAAAAAAAATCCCCCCAGTAAAGAAATTCCGATTGCCCCTGGAACGACCTGAGATGACCAATATTCCTCGGTTAATATTTTGCGTGTCAGCTTGAATGATATGATGATGATGATGATGATGATGATGATGATGATAATGAGGAGGAGGAGGAGGAGGAGGAGGGGGAGGAGGAGGAGGAGGAGGGGGGAGGAGGGGGGAGGAGGAAAGGGAGGAATATGATGATCCTGATGATGCGTAGTAGTAACAGCAGCACTACTAGTTGCAATAACAGTGATAGCAGCAGCGGTAGTGGCAGTAGTAGTTGCAACAATAATAATACTAGCTGCAGAAGGAACACTAATAATAGCATCAACAATAACACCATTACCATTACCATACACCTTATCACCAATATCACCCATACCATTAACACCATAACCACCTACAGCTCCTCTCGAAATTATATCAAGCAATCCCCTATTTAATACTTAATGACCCTGCCACACCAATTGCGCCCCATTTAATGGCTAATAATAGTGTGTAAAGAGGTGTTCCTAAGCAATCAGATACTAGACAATGCACTGTTATTAGCTCATATTCCAAATGGCTCCTAGGTCGTTAAGCAAGGGTGGTTTGGAGTGATTTTGTTAGGGCAGTTAAGATGAGGGTATTTGATTATTTTTTACGAGTTTGTGATTATCATTAGTGGGCTTGAATAAAAACTGGAATGACTGGTTTATGTGTCTGATTATTTGAGAGAGAGAGAGAGAGAGAGAGAGAGAGAGAGAGAGAGAGAGAGAGAGAGAGAGAGAGAAATCTTGGTTAACGTAACACCTCCACCACCACTACCACCACCACCACCACCACCATCATCACCATCATCATCATCATCATCAATCGCTAATTCCATTACCACAAAAGCATCACATTTACACCACACCAAACCAAGCCCTCAGCAACAACAAAACATCCAGACCACACCACCACACACCACATCACACTAAACCACACCACTGACACCAAACCACACCATGAACACCACCACACCAACACGCACCAAACCATAATATTGCAGTCCACATCTCAAAAACACACCATCTCCACCACAGCACACCAAAGGTTGATCACACCACACAACACCACATCATCCCATCAAACCTACATCACCTCTAAACACCCTACCTCACGACACTACCAACTCTAACTACATACCTCACCACACTACCACCACACCACATCACACCACACCAACCCGGCAATTACCAATGATACGGGCAGGTAGGAACACGAACACCTGGGCATCCGGAAAAACACACCTTCCTGCGTAACCTGAAACCGCGAAAAAAAAAAAAAAAAAAGTTCGCCAAATGAAATTACGATATTAGAGTTAGAGGGCGGGGAGAGGGGAGGAGAAGGGAGGGAAGGGGAAGGGAGGGGAAGGGAAGGGAAGGGAGAGGAGGATGAGAGGATCGTGAACAAAAGAAACTGAGAAAAACGGAAAGAAGAAAATGAGGAGATCAGCATTAATGAGAGAGAGAGAGAGAGAGAGTGAGAGAGAGGAGCTGGAGGTGCTTATTTAGGCTACCATTCGTCTCGCTTGATAAAAAACAAAATAAAAAGGTATTCGTCCTCCCTGAACTCCACACCTCTTGATTCATTCTCCCAGGGTACATTTTTTTTTTTTTTTTGTCTGTCTCTTGATTATTTTCAGTTTATGATATTAAGATTTAGCGGGGGGGACACAATCTGGCCGCACTATGGAGTGGTACTACTACTCTGCGGCCAGGTTGTGTTAGGAAGAATACTGCCACCGTATTCCCTGCGTGTCGTAAAAGGCGACTAAAAGGGGCGGGGTGAGGGGACTAGGGACCCCCTCCTCTGTTTTTTAGTTCCTAAAAGAGGCAGGCCAGAGAAAGGGATGGGGGATTGAGTTATCCCCGTACCCTGAAGATTGGGTCTATGAATGTGCGTGGATATAGTACAATTGAGGCTAAAAAGGAGGAGATTGGGAGAATGTTTGTGAGAAGAAAGTTGGATGTGTTAGCTTTGAGTGAAACGAAGATGAAAGGGAAGGGTGAATCTATGTTTGGAAGTGTAACTGGACGATTGTCTGGTGTTGATAGAGAAAGGCCAAGAGAAGGGATGGCCTTGTTAGTGAGTCCGGAAGTACAGCAGTGTGTGATTGAATGGAAGGAGGTGTCATCGAGACTGACGTGGGTGAAAGCGAAATTTGAACGGGAGTTGTGGGTGTTTGTGAGTGCATATGGGCCTGGTAATGAAAGGGATGAAGAAGAGAGGAAGTCTTTCTGGAATGATGTTGATGAGTGTCTGCAGAGTTTTGGAGAGAATGTGAATGTGGTAATGATGGGAGATCTGAATGCTGGAGTGGGAAATGTAGCAGTTGAAGGCGTAGTTGGTATGCATGGTGTGCCTGGAAGAAATGAAAATGGGGAACGAATGATAGGGATGTTTGTTGAGCGAGAGATGGTGATTGGAAATACGCTGTTTGAGAAGAAAGATATTTATGAGTATACATGGGTGAGACAGGAGGGCGGAAGGGTTGTTGATAGAGCTTTGATGGACTATGTGGTTGTGTCTAGGAATGTAATAGGAAGACTGTTGGATGTGAGAGTTCTGAGAGGGGAGGGTGGAGGTATGTCTGACCATTACCTGGTGGAGGGAAAGTTAAGAGTAGGTATGAGATGGGTGAGAGCTAGGAGGGTTAGGTGTGGCAGGGAAGTTTTGAAAGTGAGTGAGTTGGATAAAAGAGAGAAAATGATAGAGTATCAGGAGAAATTGAAAGATGAGTGGAACGCAGTGAAAGATCAGGAAAATGGCAGTGTCGAGGAGGAATGGAAGTTGTTTAAGAGTGCTGTGGTGGGGCATGCAGAAGAGGTTTGTGGTGTGAGACGTGTGGGTGGTGGTGTAAGAAAAGGAAGTGAATGGTGGTGCGAGGAAGTAAGTATGGCTGTGGCAGAGAAGAGACGTGCATATGAAGTGTGGTTGCAGAGGAAGGATGAGGTGTCATATGAGAGGTATAAGGAAAGGAGGAATAGGGCGAGAAGAGCTGTGAGTGATGCTAATTGGCAGCAGATGAGAGGTGGGGTAGGCGGCTGACTGAGAACTTTCAACTGAATAAGAAAATGTTTTGGAAGGAGGTGAAAAGGGTGTGAAAGGGAGAGTCAGGGAAGGAAGAGCGAATAAAAGCAGAGGATGGAAGAATGTTAACTGAGATTGATACAGTAAGGAAGAGATGGGCAGAGTATTTGAAAGATTGTTAAAGATATCCTGTCACTCAAATGGCAGAAAAACTATCTCCATCAACCTATCACTGTTATTTGGACCCATTTTGGTACTTCGTTTAGGCTAACAAACAGACGATTTTGTTCAGCGAAGAGAAGTTGTAAGGGGTCACAGATTCAGACCCTTTCCTAAAATCACTCGTTACTGTGGACTCACTTGGATTTTCTGTTCAAGCTTATACCTGACGATTTTGCCTACTTAAGAGCAACTGCAGAAGTTAAGGGACCAACACACACCTCTTTCAGGATCTTAGTAGGTGTCATGGAAGCCCTTACATATTTAATTCCAAGTAATATCAGGCAATTTTGTTTTAATGAAAGAAATCCTACTACAGTTCATTCACTTTGATTTGGCCCAGATTTTCGTCTTTTCGCAGCTTATTTCACGTAGCTCAGTATTAGAAAAAGACAATACTGTGACTCTACATCCTCTCCATAGCATTTCTTCGTGACTAGCATCAGTGTTAAAATATTGCTGTAACTCAGTATACAAGATGGAGGGATGGCAATTTTAGGTCAAGGTAAAGAGTATAGTCGAAAGGTTACAAACTACGTATTTACACTGCTTCTGCTTCTTATTATTACGAAATTATTACCCAGGTATTATTAATAAGCTTCTAAAAACGAGTCTGCATGACGAAAATGAGGCAAAACTGAAATTACATTATACATTAAAGTACCATTATGAATACAAAAGAATACCATTGTCATAAGCAAAATGATGTCACACACTTAAGAAACCCCAAGACATCTATTGAAAGAAAGAAAAAAGAAAGGAAAAAAAGAAAAGCAATAAGGCAGAAAGTAATGGAGGGTGAAATGGGGAAATGGGCAAGAGAGTGTGACCATTGCAACAGTCCAATAACCACAGAGAATCGTAAGAGACTCGTTGCCAAACATACCTATGAAAAAGACACTGTAATTTTCTTCCCATAAAGAGAGTAAACTGGACTTGAGACAGACAGACAGACAAGACATAATATAGACAGATAACTGGAAAACGTGTTAAGTAGTATAAGGTGAAGGACATGGTTTTGGAAGTAATTTTTTGTGCTAATCTGTTCCGTTTCAGTGCAGTCAGAAAGTATAAAAAGAATATGAAAGTGCCCCCTCTTAAACCGCGTCGACCCCCGAGAGAAAACGGAGGAAATATCGTCTATAATGTGCGTGCAAACTGGGCCGTAAAGGAGAATGAAAATATGCAAAAGGCTGAGGAAAAAAATGTAAAACCAATGAGAGAGAGAGAGAGAGGAGGGGAGAGGGGGGTCGGTATTATGTACTGATACAGATGGATGCACGAAGAAACAGATATATACATAGAAAAGAAAGACAGATAAAATAATAAATATAATATGGAGAAACACACACACACACACACACACACACACACACACACACACACTTAAAGACAATATTATGCACAGTCGCGAAACTAGTAACACAAGAAATGCCATAAAATGTTAAAACACCTGCTCCAGGGGTGAGGTCAGGTAGTGATGACCTTTCCTGAGGGGGTCAAGAGGGGGGTCAAGTATAGTCGCAGAGTCATAGTATCGAGGGGAAAAAAAAAAGTCCGCATTCTCGTGGGTTGAGGAGGCTCCCTAACACCTTTTCTTAAGCTATTTGTTTCGTGTATTACACTCTACTGTCCTCTTCTGTGTTATGTAAGTCCTTTCAGTATAATCATCCTCTCCGTAAATAAAGTTAAAAAAAAAAAGATATTAACCACCCATATTCTTAAATTAATCGCAAAGGTAATGGTGTTGCGGAGCTCCCTGAACCGACGAGAATAGAGCCTAAGAATCTGAGTATTAGTGTGTGTGTGTGTGTGTGTGTGTGTGTGTGTGTGTGTGTGTGTGTGTGTGTACTACTGTATGCATACCAAGCAGTAAAGCATTAACATAGTACCTCTCTCTCTCTCTCTCTCTCTCTCTCTCTCTCTCTCTCTCAATAATATCGTCCATATTGCATTTACAACCACGACACTCAATCTACCATGAACAAAAGCGAGAGTATTCTGAACAATGGAGGTCTGGGGTTAAGATCCTCCCGTACCCAAAGTATTGTTCTGGTACATCGGCGGAAGTTTATTAGGTGTCGTCAGGTGTCATATGGCCTTCCTTAGCACAGGTATGCGTTTTCACAGGTGCCTCATTTCCTGTGTGTGCTGCGTTTTATGTGAGAACTTGGAACATAACTCTCTCTCTCTCTCTCTCTCTCTCTCTCTCTACTTCATTCAGAGTACCAAAAAATATTTTTACTTGGCTCATGTGACCCCTCGGAATGAAGTGGTTCTCTCTTTCATTGCAATAGGAGTTATATCAACTTATTTTCACTGACTTAACATGTCTTTGTTTAGGTGAGGAGTAGCCATTCCTCCCCCAAGGTTAATTAGTTCACTGGGCAGGGCAAAGGAAGGTATGACATGCTTTTCACCTTTTATCTTCCATTTCACTTGCACCCAGCTGTCTCTCCTGCACGTTTCTTAGTCTTATCTATATTACCCAGAAGTCCTGATGCACGAACTTCTTCCTCCATATCGTATACTCTCCGTTGCAGTCTTATCTCTCCTACTCCTCATTCCCCACTCTCCTTATCTCTCCCACTCCCCACTCCCCAGACATTCTCCCTAAACCATGCTTGCAACCTCTCTCCACTCACCTATTTATTGAAATCCTGCCCACCTTCCATGATATTTCACGTGTTCCCTTGTCATCCCCATGCCCCAACCCAGGCAAACACCCCTCCCTACCCTCTCCTTTCGTCCCTACTCACCCGTTCCTTCATTCCCCACCTACACACACCCTTCCCACCTACACCACCCCTCTCCCGACCCCCTGGTCCTCCCTTTCATGCACAATATCATCCTTCAACTCAGTTTTTCTATAAACCTTTTTCTAACACACGAGGTGTCTCATTATGCCATTATATCTACCCAAACAACCTTTCTCCCATACACCTCTAAAATTCACATGCAACATTGCTTTCCTCCCCTTAAATTCTCCGCTCCACACACAAAAACCTTCTTATTCTCGCGCCCTTCTCGTATATCCCTCTCCAGTCATATACCAATTTCCAGTATCAAATTCCTCCTATTTTCAAGCCTCTTTCAGTCTAAACATTCCTTCCCTTTAATATATACCTCCTTATTCACTGATTTTCTTCCCCCTTATACACTTTTCCAATCCACGCACATCCTTTACATCCAACCATCCTTTCTCACTCACACTCTCTGTCCCATTCAAAATATCAATACAAGTTTCCCATCCACCCGTCCCCCCACTCACACATCTTTTACCCAAACACTCATCCCTCCCTATCCGCATATCCATTCTATCCAGCCATTTAGAATCTTTCATACTCATTTAACACACCCACAGGAACACACACTCTTTCCACATCCACAGGAACACACACTCTTCCCACAGGCATACGAACACACTCTTCCCACACCCACACGAACACACACTCTCCCAATTTCCCATCCACACTTCCTTACCAACCCGCACATACACACACTTTCCCCCAAACATTCATCCTTCCCTATTCACGCAATTTTCCTTTCCCTCCATCCACACCTACAAACGCTCACTGTCAACACACACACACACACACACACACACACACACACACACACACACACACACACACACACACACACTTCATACCTACACATCCACCCTCATCCACACTGTCTTAACACCCACATCCACACGCTCCCTCTCTCCCCCTTTCCCCAGCCACACATTGTCATGCTTCAACGCTCATCGATAGTAAACTTATCTACATCTTTCATTATTTTCAAAAGCATCCTTACCCTGACAGGAGAGGTGATAAGGACGAGGGGAAAGTTGAATTCATTTTAAGTAAGAGATGATAAAGAACGGAAGACGGCGCAGGGGTCAGAGAGATAAGGAGAGAGAGTGGGGGGAGATGAAGGTAGTGTGAGGACAGTGGGAGGAGCTGGCGATAACAAATATTAGATTTCTCTCTCTCTCTCTCTCTCTCTCTCTCTCTCTCTCTCCTGAATACCTTTATTTTCCTTCATTTTTCGCTCCTGAGGAGGTTTTTTCTACAGATCCATATCTATCCATCTGTCTACCAATCTATCTAACTGCCTACTTATCTATCTATCTATCCTTTTATACACGTATTAATCTACCTATGTTTTTTAGGATTTTATTTTGGTACTGATTAGTTTCTTTTTTTTTCTTCTTCTTCTTCTATTCCATTCATACATCAACGTGTTAACCTATCACTCCATCTCCTTCTTTAACTACCTTACCTTCCGGTTTTCCTTCTTCCTTTACTACCTTTTCAACTCTTTCCTGCAGCAGGGGTCCCTTTTTTTTTTTTTTTTTTTTTTTTTTTATAGAAGACGAACAGAGGAAGTAGGACAAACTAAATAAAATATATATATATATCTCCTTATCTGTTTATCTTCATCTGTCGTCCCTTCTATCTCCTTTGAATACCTGGCTTTCCAGTTTTCCCCTTTCCCTGGCTACCCCTTCCCCTCCCCTCTCTCCCTTCCACCACCACCAGCAGCGGGGGGTTGTGTCACGCACTGGAACGGCCCCCCGCTGTTCCAACCCCCCCAATCGTGGCTGCTTTCCCTGCCTAATATTCCCTTTGGCCCTCTCGCTCATTACACGCCCCCCAATTACCCATAACCAAGCACATAGACGCCATTACACGCTTTCCAAACACCGGGACCAAGCGTAGTTAAGAGGAAGATACATAATGATTATCTTTGTGTTTTGAATGGGGGTTAGGTAATTATTTTTGCGTCTTAAATGGGGGAGCGTAATTATTTTTGTCTCCAAAACGGGAACATGATTAATTTTGCGACTTAAATGAGGGAACGTGATTTATTTTTGCGTCTTGAATGCGGGAACGTGATATTTTTTTGCATCTTAAATGGGGAAACGTGATTATTTTTACTTCCTGAATGAGGGAACGTGATTATTTTTGCGTCCTGAATAAGGGAACGTGATTATTTTGGCGTCTTGAATGGAGGAACGTGCCTGACTCTGAAAATCTCTGGACGATTTTACTCATGACTAAAAAAAAAAAAAAAAAAAAAAAAAAAACAGGAGCATGCCTGGGCGGAGATAATTATAAAACAATTGTCTTGTCTTGAAAGTCGTTTGGAGTATGCAAGGGGGGGAGGAAGGTAAAGTGCTTAATTCTGGTCATCTCCTTAAGATTTTCTTCAAGATCATACATTGCCCAGATTCAAGGCAGAGCGAAGATACACAGCAACTACTGCATCTCTTTGTGTTCTTGGAAGTCGCCTATAGTGCAGGGGAAAGTCGGATTCTTTTTTTTTATATACTAATTTTCCCACTAAGATGCCATTTTTAAATAATATTCTAGTCACCTACGAATATAATTGTGTGGTAGGACTACATATTATAATTGCAAATCATAATAGATAGATAGATAAATAGATAGATAGACAGCCCTCTGCGAGCCTGGGAAAAGGAAATGAGTTGCAAGTTACACTGAGGAAAGCTGACGACAGCGGCCAGTAAGGAGATGATGCAGTTAGCTGTCAGCAGTCCTCTCGTGAACAAAGACCTAGTGACCACACGCACATATACACACATACTCACACACAGGCTTCTTAAACTTTCCATCCACGAGGAACACACGTGACACACCCCTGCTACACCAGAATTTAGGAAAGAGAGCTCAGACGGAGGTTAGCGACAGAACAGGCAGGAGGAGAAGGAGACAGGCCTCAGAGGAGACAGGTCGAAGGGGAGAAGGGCTTAGCAACTTAGAGAGAGAGACAGATAGCGAGACGGAGGTAGCTACCCGGGACTTATACTTCGTTCCGTGTGAGAGACTTGTTAATATTTCCAAGACAAATAAAAATAGTCCCATACTATTCTTTACCTCTCCTGTCACTACATGACAAATGGGAAGCTACTCCACGATATAAAAACCGCTCGTCCATAAATCTAAAATATATATATAACTCAACCACAAAGGAACCTACACAGTCTTTTATGACACAAAGTCATCTATGACATTTGGTGGCAGCGAACGTATACGAACCTCGTCTACGAATCAACATTGAATTCCTACAAAATATCAAGATTGAAAACAAAAAGAATATCTCTCTCTCAACCAACAACACAAACAGCTCCTGACAGTATTCTCTCCAACCAGCCCCCTCCGTCTCCCAGATCATCATGCTGATGCAGAGGTGAAGGGATCACACGACGCCTTGCAAGTAGTTTAACAAAACATTGATACGATCTTGCAATTTCTACGACGAACCAGCGAATCTACGGACATCGTCTCCGAATTAAAAGCAAATTTCTACAAAAGCAGGCGAGACTCTACAAGATTTGCTTCAGTCTACAGTGAATCCCGACAAAATACAGCCTACAATGCGAATAGTCTACAGGTCTACAAAACAACTCTATAATCTTCACGTAACTTCAAGCAGCAACAAGAAGAATATAAAACAAAGCAAGTAAAGAAGAGGAAACACCGAAGCAACAAGCACACAAGCCCCAACCACTCTCTCCCGCCTACGCCTGACCCAGAGGTCAAGACACGCAGCAAAACACCAAGTCCATATTCACAACTCGTCTTACTCACCCGTCTTCACTCAAGTTACTCATCGCTACTCATTCACTCACCACAGCTACCAGTGTGGGAAGTCGACGTCAACATGCGTGCTTGCTGATCAGACGCCGCGTCAGTCAACACACCACCTGCACCACCATTCACACCTTTCCCACCACGGTAAAAATTAGTGAGTTACATAGTTACTTCATTTATACAATACACAGTGATAGACAATAAGCTTCTGCACAAACATATAAAACGTGCTGTATAGTTACAGCTTAAATACACATACTTACTTCAGTTATCTGCATAACTCAAACACTAAATAATCACCAACAATAAATATTCTACACTGTATATATTCATTCATTTATTATAACATTTATTTACTACCAACGAGTGTGACCATTTATACCTACATAAAATACGTGTTGCATACATACAACTATACATTATTATATCTACAAAGTAATAAAGAAAATATACCATCACAGTTACTCAGTGCGCAATTAAAAGAACTGCATTAAACATTTATTAATTAAAGCTACCTAGTGGAAACATATAAATTAAGTTACAAGGTAAACTAAAAAAAAAAAAAAAAAAAAAAAAAGGCCAACACAAATGACGTTAGCAAGAGTGAACATCTTCAACACAATCGTGAAGACAATGATTTCCACACAGTGCTGACACACATATTACTCACGATAGGTACAGGTGAACAACAAGTCAGTGTGTATAGTTAATACTGTATATAGTGTATATATATATATTTTTTATATAAAATAACAAAATATGGGACTATATAATATCATTTTCAGTAATACCTGTGCAATATAAACTAAACTTTAAAAAGGTGTCCCAAGGAAATTAGCCAGTAATTATGCAACCATGAACAACATGGAAAAAGCGTACACAAGCGAAGAAAAACAAACTATAGAAAATCAATACATACAAAAAAAAAAAAGAAAGAAAGAAAGAAAGAAAGAAAAGTAAGAAAGTAAAAAGAGAAATAGAGTAAGATCACATAACAAACAAATGAAAATAAGTGTAAGTGTTACTACATATGCCAAAATGCCACATAAACTACAAAAAAAAAGAAAAAAAAAAGCAAATTGTTGTCTCCACAAACAAGTGGCATGGCACATCATCACTATCATCGACCGCAGCATATGTTAGGACTGCAATTATTACAATTATGTAACTCCATATTATAATTATGTAACGACAAACGATTACATTATGTTACACTTGCTACAATTATGTAACTACAAACAATATGTACCAATTTATGTGACAGTTGCATTAACAAGATGTAACTTTTATGTAACTTTAACTACAATTATGTAACTACAAACATACTACAAACAATATGTACCATTTCTGTGACAGTTGCATTAACAAGATGCAACTTTTATGTAACTTTAACTACAATAATGTAACTACAAACGATATGTAACAATTATGTAACGACAAACGATTGCATTATGTTACACTCTGCCAATTAACAGTTGCATTAACAAGATGTAACTTTTATGTAACTTTAACTACAACAATAAGGCCAAGACACTTATATAAGGCCAACACAATTATGCATTAACACAATATAAGTCATACAATTATAGCACAATTCTGTATTACCAGTATCATCATACAAGTTAGTTGAAATATTAGACATTACTAAAGTGATAACTCTATGTAATGTATAACCTAGCAGTATTACCATTGCACAATTATATGCGTACGTCTGTTGTACATGCACTTCTTACAAAGTGTTATACAACAACCATTGCATTTATTCAAATATGTATACAACTTGTTTAAAATGTAATATTACTGAATAATCACTATTTACTATGAATAATATATGTATACAATATTCATACAATTATGTTACTTTTACAATATTATGTATTTCACTTAATTAGCTTATAAGTTCATTATAATGTGTATATAATATGTATTAATATGTTAGGACTATTAACTGTCGATGGTACTCCATTTTTGCGCGGCCGAGCAGTGTGGTAGGACTACATATTATAATTGCAAATCATAATAGATAAATAGATAAATAGATAGATAGACAGCCCTCTGCGAGCCTGGGAAAAGGAAATGAGTTGCAAGTTACACTGAGGAAAGCTGACGACAGCGGCCAGTAAGGAGATGATGCAGTTAGCTGTCAGCAGTCCTCTCGTGAACAAAGACCTAGTGACCACACGCACATATACACACATACTCACACACAGGCTTCTTAAACTTTCCATCCACGAGGAACACACGTGACACACCCCTGCTACACCAGAATTTAGGAAAGAGAGCTCAGACGGAGGTTAGCGACAGAACAGGCAGGAGGAGGAGACAGGCCTCAGAGGAGACAGGTCGAAGGGGAGAAGGGCTTAGCAACTTAGAGAGAGAGACAGATAGCGAGACGGAGGTAGCTACCCGGGACTTATACTTCGTTCCGTGTGAGAGACTTGTTAATATTTCCAAGACAAATAAAAATAGTCCCATACTATTCTTTACCTCTCCTGTCACTACATGACAAATGGGAAGCTACTCCACGATATAAAAACCGCTCGTCCATAAATCTAAAATATATATATAACTCAACCACAAAGGAACCTACACAGTCTTTTATGACACAAAGTCATCTATGACAATT
>NC_136977.1:44876931-44909431 GCF_032717465.1 Coenobita brevimanus | reverse complement strand
AAGAAAATAGTATGACACCTGTAAGACCGAACTACAAAAAAAGATATCGTAGTTGCGAAGGAGTTAATGGCAAGCTGAATAAAATCGTCTGGTGGCAGCAAGAATAAAAAAAAAAAATGCATAAAGACATCATTGCATTGATAAGGATTAAGGGGATGTGACAGCCACGTCCCTCGGAGTACAGTACTTACTCGTGAGGGACCTGGAGCACATTTTATAAGGGGGCCAGTTCTTTATTATGAGAGGAACTTTCTTGCTTTGCTATCCCTATCTTCGCCTCATAGAAATATATATCACAGCCATAGTCTTCTCCATAACAGCCTAGAAAGGACCATCATTACTCTTTGACTGTTTGCTTTTCTTTTTACTCCTTTGTACTCCCTCTGTAAACAGGACTACCCAGAGTCGTACCCATCCCACCACTGTACCCGACATTCCACGGAGGATAGGTAGGTACGGGTATAATGAAGTCGGGTCGGGTGGATACCTTTATCACTGAGGCCTGATGGTACGTACCGAGTAATCCCTAGGTATCACTGTCCTGGGGGAGGGGAGGAGAGCGGGGAGGGAGGAGGGAGGGCAGAGAAGTAGAGGGAAGGGGGTAGGAGTGGGAGGGGTGAGGAGAACGTAGTAGTAGGAGAGCAGCATAGGTGAAAGGGCAGCGAGAGAAGGAGAGGTGTGGGTTGGAAGGGAAGAGGTTTGAGAGGGGACAGTGTACAGTACAACGAGAGGTAGAGGAGCGCGAGGTAGGGAAGTAAGAGACAAGGGACTGGAGATGTGAAAAGACAGGTAGGCAGAGAGAATTGGAGAGAGGTGAGGGAAGCTAGGGGCTGAGGTGAGACGGGTTGCAAAGGAAGGCTAGGAACGTGCAGACGGACTAGGGAGACTGCACAGAAAGAGAAGAAGGAGGGGGAAGGAAAGGAAAAAAGGGAGAGGGCGGGGAGGGGAAAGGAGAAAAGGAGGAGAAAGAAGGAGAGGGGAGAAGTGAGAATGCAACTGAATGGGAGGGACGAGGTAAGAGGGCAAGACGGCAGAGGGTGTGAGTGAGAAGTGAGGAGGGGAAGGTGGAAAGAGAGATGAGAGTAAGGGTGATAGGATAGGGGAAATGAAGAGGAATTGAGAGGGTCGGGGAGAGGGAGAAGAAGAGGTTTGAGATGCTAAACGAGATGAGGGGAGGAGGGGGAGACGACAGGTTGGGAAAGCGAGCTCAGAAGGAAGGGAAGGTGTGAGATGGAGAGAAATGGAAGAGAGAGGAGAGTAGTGACAAGAGGGGATGGAGGAAGGAGGAAGAGGAGTAAGAGCTAAGCAATAAAGCTAGCGTGAGAGGTGAAAGAGGAGTGAGAGGAAATGGAGAAGCGGGAAAGAGCCAAGAGGGAAGGGAATGAGCGAGAGAAATGGGAGACAAGTGGAGAGACATGACAGAAGACAGAGTTGGAGAAAACAGCTACGGGAGATGATTGAGAGATGCAGAGACGTGAAAGAGACCTGAGAAAGACAGATTGTGTGAAGGTGTAAGAGAGAGATGATGGAGAAATGTGTGACAAAAATGGAGGATAACTACATGAAAAAGATATGACTACGTAAGAAACAGATACGGAAGAGAGAAAGCTGAAAAAAAAAGTAAACTGGAACGAAGCTAGGTACACTCGTCATCATATTGTTCACCCATCCCTCAACTTCCACCCTCACTATATAAACAATTCCTCAGTACCCGGATTCGCAAACACTCTAGCCATTCCCGTCCTAACTATAATGCGTTTCTGTGAGGAGGACAAGGAAAGTAGACAAGTAGAATCTTCAGAAGCCTATTCCTCTCCCTGGAGACACAAAATCTTAGCTACGAGAGATATAATATCGTAAGTCAGTCTGTGAATCTGCCAGTATCGTCTGTCCAACAATCATTCCACCTTCGTCACACCATCCATAAACCAAAACCACAAAGATTCAGGACATATTATCGATAGGACTTTTAAATATTTCCTTGCGATGTCTAATTTTCCATTTTCTATTTGGGCTATTAGATGACGATTTTAAGTGGATTAGGAAAAATCTCCCGTAAGCAGGAAGTAAAAAAAAAAAAAAAAACTCTTAATCCCCTTACTGTCTCGAGGATGCAAGAATAAGGTATTTAAAAAAAAAAAAAAAATCCTGCTCAAGGATGTCTCTTGAGCGAAAGGAATTGGTCTGTCGCTTGCAAAAAATACATTATAAAAAACGTCACCGTAAAATAGGACTTAATGGAGATGGTTTATAAATCTTTCACTGCAAAAAGTTTAACTGAGGTATTAAAGACTATCGTCTAAGCCAGAAAAATCGTCTAAATCCAGTCACTGCAAGAGGTCTCTCCTAAGCTAAACAAAATCGTCTAGCGGTACCGTAAATAAAATCGTCTGTCGAGTACCGCAGCAAATATAAAATCGTCTGGAGGTACCGTAGCAAAAATAGAACCGTCTGGCAGGACTAAAACAAAATCGCCTACCTGTATCATAGCAAAAATAAAAATCGTCTGGCACCTCCTGGACATCAACCGCAGCGCATTAAATATCACCTTCTAAGATTTCAAATTTCTAGCACATCACCACCGAGGCAAAATACGAAAACATAAAGGAGAAATAAGGACAAAATACTCGCTCCCCACCAATGTCAAAGGAAGGTTGCAGAAAACAGGGCGCCTATTCTGACAGGTTACGAAATAGGATCCGGACCAGACCCTGTCCCTACCTGGCGCCAATTAGTAACTACAGGTGGGTGGCCTGGGTGTCAGGGACTTGGACTGATGGCATAGTTCACGCCAGGGAGAGAGGGGAGGGTGGGAGAAAGGGCAGGGTGGGTGAGAGGGAAGAGGGGGTGGGAAATGAGAGAGAAGACTTGGGAGTGGAAGGGGAGAGGTAATGGACAAGGAGAAAGAAGGGACAGGAGTGGAAGGGAATTGAAGAGTGAAGGGAGAGGAGTGGAAAGGGATGAAAGTGGCAATGGAGAGGTTGAAGAGGCGGAAAGATAGGGGAGGAGAGGAAGCGACAAGCAGAGGCAGAGGAGAAGGAGAGGGAAAGGCAGGGAAGAGGGAAAGGAGATAATGGTGGGGGAGAGGGAGCAGCAAGGAAGGGAAACGTAGAGGAAGTGGTAGGGATGAGAAGAGGAAGAGGCCGAGATGGGAAAAAGAAAGTGGAGAGGCGGGGTGAGAAAGAGGGACAGAAGAAAGTCAAGAGAAAGTATACCTCGGATAAAGAAAAACTGAAAGAGGCAGTGGAAAGGTAATGTATGAGGAAAGAGGAGGAAGAGGCAGGGGAAAGAAGAGAAGAGAACGGCTAGGAAGACCGATGGGACGAATAGGATAGAAGAGGATAGAAGAATGAAAAGACACAGTATCCTGGTCACTGAGGAAAAATGAGAGTTGGGGAAGGGGAGACGGTGAGATGGAATAGAAGAAGTAAGAGGGAAGGGGGAGAGGAAAATGGAGAGAAGCAAAGTAAAGGAAGAGAATGGGGAGTAGAGAGGAGAGGCGGGGTGAATGAGAGGAGGAAGGATGAAGAAGGTAGAGATTAAGGAGAAAGGAGAAGCAGGATGGTGGACAAGGAGAGAGGAGGTAGAGGAGAAGAGAGGAGAGAGAGAGAGAGAGAGAGAGAGAGAGAGAGAGAGAGAGAGAGAGAGAGAGAGAGAGAGAGAGAAATCTTGGAGAGGAAATGGAGAAGGAAGAGGCAGGAAACAGGAGGGGGGGGGAGTGTAGTGATGTGAGATATATTCTTGAAAAAAATGTGAGTGTGTGTGTGTGTGTGTGTGTGTGTGTGTGTGTGTGTGTGTGTGTGTGTTTGTGTGTGCGCCAAGGTGCCATACCAGTAAGATATGTGTGTGTTTTGTTCATTTACCTGTACGTGTCATGCATCCAAGTGTTTATGTATCGGTGTGTGTGTATGTGATGGTGGTATACATGTGTGCGTATACTGCCGACATGACTGGTGGTGCACTTACATCCCGTTTAGGTTAATGAAGCTTCATGTTTATTACGACAGATAAATTACCACTGAGTCAGTGTGAGTACTGTAATGGGTCGGATGGTCATTTATAGCTGTGTGTGTGTGTGTGTGTGTGTGTGTGTGTGTGTGTGTGTGTGTGTGTGTTTCTTGACGTGACTGGTGTTGTATTTACATTCCCCTAAGGTCAATAAACCAAATGTTTATTACGACAGATATACCGTTAATCACATCAGATGTGTGGGGTGGTAATTGCTGGGATTATATATATATATATATATATATATATATATATATATATATATATATATATATATATATATATATATATATATATATACAAACCTAGGATGATCATAGAGAATAATACACAGATTAACATATAAGACAAATATCTGTGAAAGACACGGATATCCGTAAATAAGGTGAAATATACCCTTGAGAGACAGGCACTGAAAGACAATATGGATAGCAAATATGCTTCAGAATAATGCCAATAAACAGACAAACAACTGAACCGGCAGAGCAAAGACTGATAAATAAATAGGTTCGTAAACAGAGAGATATAAAACAGAAACACAGGCCTAATTACAGGGATACAGATAAAGAGACACGAAAAATGAGAAAACTGAAAACAGGAAGAATAAGAAATTAGACAGACAGACAGACAGACAGACAGACAGAGAAGGGAAAAGTAGCGACACATAAATTACCAAGATTTAACTCCTGGTGTGAAAGTCGGAAAAATACGACGAAAATAAGTAAGCAAAATTAAGCATAAGAAAAATGGCGTCTCTAATTTGTCTGGAAATTTCCTCTTAACAGACAGGCACGTGAGAGAGAGAGAGAGAGAGAGAGAGAGAGAGAGAGAGAGAGAGAGAGAGAGAGAGAGAGAGAGAGAATGAAATCGAAACGAGTTAACCACAATATAATACGCAAATGAAGGTGATTATCAACCATCCATCCCTTTAAGGTTTTACTCTGTTAAATAAACTACTCGGAGGTTAACGAAAATAAAACAACGTAATCTCCATCAACACAGGCAGAAAAATATATAGAATTCTGTACCCTCTTCGCTGAATAAAATTGTCTGGGGTCAGTGAGAATATATGGCGCTGAAAGGAGGTGAATACAGCGAGCGATGTCTCTTGTGTCTGGCTGCTTGGAATTCACAACGTTTTGCATATTTCGTTCCCCTTCGTTGCTTCCTTCTTATCTTCAGTCTTTCTCTTTTGTCTTCATTTTTGGTCTTTATTCTCTAATTTTTCGTGTTTTAATTTTCTTCCGATGAGTCTTGTTTTCCTTTTTGCTTGGTTTTTATATTATCTTTTAATCTGCACTATTATTTTTTCTTTGACTCAGAGTTGGGAGACCTACAATGCCCTCATCGATCATACTGCTAACTTCAGGTGACTCTACACTGAGTGACAACCCAAGGCCCTTATTCTTGTCGGTTAAGGAAGCTCCCTAACACCTTTTCCTAAGCGACTTATATTCCTTATTATACATTACTGTCCTCCCTATTACACAAATCATTCTAATATCGCCATGTTCTGCATATATAACTTTCAACAGATGAACCAGGCCATATCCAAAAATAAATCGCTAAGGAAGAGGTGCCAGCCTCCTCAACCTGCAAGAATAGGTGTCCAAAAGATGCCTTATACCTCAAGAAAACACTCCCTTAAGTGGTAACCATTTAAGGGTGCCTTGGTATCAAATGGGCTAAGAGGCTATACCCTGGTGTGGCCTATTAGGGGTGAAGTGCAGGTAGGGTTAATGGAAGGGGTTTATCACTGACCTAACTCCGCTCCAAATTACCTACCCAAAAGCTCGTTCGCTCCTGATGAGGCGACTTTCTTTAATAATCTTTTGTTGCCCCTTTTTTCATCAGTTTTGGGTTTTACATTTTTCTCCATCTTAATATGATCGCTTTCTGGTTACGTTGCTTGTTTGCTTTCTTTTTTTATGCTGGTTCTCTGGCTTCCGTCTCCTTCAGCATCCCATTATCAACTCTTCCTTGTTCCCACCTGTCGCCCTCTTTCTTCTTTTCTTCTTCTTCTTCTTCTTCTCTCTCTCTCTCTCTCTCTCTCTCTCTCTCTCCGCCACCGTCCCCTCTTCATCAATGTAGAAGCATATTCACTTGAGAAAAAAATTATCATCATGGGCCCGTAGCTCACTGTCCCCTCGCTCTTCCTCTTTTCTTCTCCTTCTCTTCCCCTTCCCTCTCCCTCCTTTCTACCTCTCCTCCCCTCCATTCTCTCCCTCTTCCCCTTGCTCCCTGTCCCCTCATCACCAATCTGGAAGCACATCCATTCGAGTAAATGAGAAATATTATCTATCTTCCTTCTCTCCTCCTATCCTAACCCTTTAGCTCTTGTTCTTCATTTCCCCTCTTCCTCTTCCACCTGCTCTGTCTCTCTGTCTCTGTCTCTGTCTGCCTGTCTGTCTGTCTGTCTGTCTGTCTCTCTCTCTCTCTCTCTCTCTCTCATCGTCACCAGTCCAGAAGCACACTCAGCACAGCAAACACACACAAAAAATCAAGGTGCCATAACTCACCGAGAGGTGTTGTGGTGCGGTTTTACACGACGCGGCTAACTGCCTTCATCAGTGGCCTTTGTCATCTAGGCGGCTGGCTTCTGAAGGTGGGTTGGGTTGGGTTGGGTGGGGGAATGAAGTGGGGAAGAAGGAATGGGGTGGGGAGGAACGAAGGGGAGGGGAGAGGGGGCGAGGTGGGAAGACTGGAGTGATGAGCTAAATGATTACATGAGTGGAGGGGATGAGATAAGAGGGGATGAGTTGAGGTTGGGGTGTAAGATGGTTTTGGTGGGTGGGGGGAGGTGGTGGAGAGGCAGGGAGAGGGAAGATTATGGGGAAGACTGGAGTACTGCCAGCTATACGGTAATTGGAATAGAGGCTTTTGGTGTGCGTGGGCGTTGGTGTTGGGGTTATGGGTGTAAGAAGAGATGTATTGCACCTGAGATGGGAAGAGTTGGAGAGGCGAGGAGAGGCCAAGAATTAAAGAATGGGTTGGGCTGGTTGGGAACACGGGCTGGGAAGGAATTATTGGAGATAAAGCAAGAGATGGTAGTGGAGTGGGATCAGGGAATTAGCGAAGGTAATAGAGTGATGGTAAATGAAGACAGAGGTGAATAGAGGGGACAGGAGGGACGGGGAGGGGAAAGAATGAGGCGGAAGGAGTGGAGAGCAAGAGTAAGGGTGAGGGAAGGGAAGGGGGAAGCATGGCTAATATGGGAGAGAGAAAGGGAGGGAGATCTGATCTAGGGTGGGGGAGGAAGGCTGAAAGAAGAAAGAGATGAATCTAAGAGAGAAAGATAATGATATGATCTGGAGCATAAATAAAGGTGAATGCGAGAGGATAAGGGCAGGTGGAAAAGTGTGGAAGAGATGGATGAGGTTGGGGGAGGCAAGGTGAGAGGGAGAGACTGAAGTGGAGTGGTTATGGGCAGGTGTGAGTTGAGAGAGATAATGGAATGAAATATAGTATGGAGAGAGGTGGGTGAGTTTATAGGAAGGTGAAGGGGAGGGGGAAACATGAATGGGGAAGGAGAGAAGGGAGAATATCTGGAGACGAGGGGATGTTGCTTTGATTTAAAAAAAAAAAAAAAAAAGTGGATGAGGGTGAGGAACATGGGTGATAAAAAGTGGGGGAAAGTCTGGAGGGATATCTGGGGTGAAGGGACGGAAAGACCTGAGAAAAGTAGAGACCGAAGGGATAGACACTGGAAGGGCAGCGTAGATGAGTGAGAGAACTCGGGAAAGAAAACCAATAGCTAAATTTAGAGTGCAGAAGATGAGATGGGGGTGAAAAGTACACAAGTCGATGAAGGTGGTGAGACAGGAACATGAGAGGGTGCGCTGAAGTAAGAACATAGGTGGGTGAGGTGAGACGATGCAGGAAAGCGAGGGGGGAAAGAAATGTGGCATTAGGAAAGGTCGTGTGGTGGGAAGGGAAACTACTAATTCACTAAATAAAAATGAAAAATAGGGCAAAATGAAACAGAAATGAAGCCAATAAAAGAAATTAAGAGTAAACGGAAATAAATGAAGTTAAAACCAAAACTAAAATCACCTGCATCTCAGGAAAAAAAAAAGAAGAAAAAAGATAAAAATTTGCGGTCTCGTGAACTTACAAGACTCTCTGACGCCTGTTCCAAAATTGTCTGTTTTGCATATTACACCGAACTTTTCCTGTAACACGTTATCTGTCAAGTTTTAATAGTGACACTCTTTGCTCAGACAAAATATAAAAGAACATCAAAGTGCTGAATGAGAAAAAAAATCATTCCCTCCTCACTCATTCACACTCCCTCCTCAATTTCTCTCTTCCCTCTTTCCTTCCCACTTTTTTCCTCCTCTATTTCCCTCTCATTCCCCTTTTCTCTCCCCTCTCCCTCCTCCCTCTCTTCCCTCCACCATCTCACCTCTTTCCATTCTCTCCTCAGTTTCTCTCTTCCCTTCTTCCCTGTTCCCTTCCCCCTCTCACTCCCATTCTCCTTTTCTCTCCCCCCATCCCCTTCCCTCTCTCCCTTCCTAATAGATCGCGTCTCAAAAAGTGCTACAGCTGTTGATTCACGCCTCAATCACCTCCTGACGTCTATTACATCTCCTGCACTAATTGACATCCACTGGGACATCACGGCATCACTGTCTACTCGTAAACATAATGACTGGGAAGATTCTGTTATTGCTGCTTCTTTTTTTTTCTTTGTTGTTTTGTGGACGGTTTAGCCTGTGGGGTGGAGACGAGGATTCCAAGGGTTTGAATGATGAGTGAAGGATGCATGGCTCATTTCACTGACGGTTCCTTAACATGGAATCTAATATAATGAGAGAGAGAGAGAATTATATATAAAAAACAGGATACCTTCAGATAATCCTCCTCCTTAATGGGTGGCATAGCACGTCATAAGTGTCACGAATAATCTTGACCAGGGTAGACAGGAGATATCACATTCCCCCTCCCCCCTCCACACACACACACACACACACACACACACACACACACACACACACACACAGGAGGGTGGAATCTGTAATCTGTCCATGTGTGAACGACGGAGCTGCTCGTTTGTTGTGTGTAACTTGCTTCATCATCAGGCTTCGAAACAGATGAGCCGGGTTCGAACACTATTTATTTACCTACTATATCTGTCTATCTATCTATCTATGTTTGTTTGTATGTATGCGTATGCATGTATGTATGTATGTATCTGTCCGTCTGTTTGTCTGTCTGCCTCTGTTCAGTTCTTCATCACGAAGCCTCGACACTGATGGGTCGATTTCGGTCATAAAAATGGAAACTGACAGCGAAGATGAAGCTTGATATGGTAAAGTAACACTAAATTTTTAGGAAGGTAAAGATTTGACTTCTCCTATTCCTGACTATTTTTCTTACATTTTTCCTGTTTTTGGAGAAGGCAATTCATTTTTTTTATCACTGTGTTCCCTGATGTAGTTATAAGTTTTATTTAAGGTTGTTTTTGTCTTTCTTTTTCGCACATTAGCCGACTATTACTGAAATGCACCCAGACCTGACTAAACCAAGACCTAACTGAGCCATAAATGTTCTAGTTCCCGATGAAGTTACGTTCCTCTCCTGGTTGGCAATGTGGGAAATCTGGTACACCACAGTTCCTCCCTCTCATCCCCTCCCCCTCCCTAACTCCCTTCCTTTAATCCCTTTCTTCCCCCTCTTTCACTCCATCTCATCTGCCTGCCTCCCTCCCTCCCTCTCCTCAACTCCCAACCCTCCCTCCCACGGTCTCACTGAAAGCATCTCAGGTTTGTGAAGCAGTTGAAACATCGGCTTGTATTTCACTTCACTGCTTGATATCAGTGGCAATTTGTGATGTAAGTTACGGCCTAATATACTGTATTACATTACCAAATTCAATATTCTGCTATTCTACATTCGCTATTCCATGTATAGTTATCGTAATGGCAGGGTTTGGGTTGGTACAGCAGCATGACTCGGTGGATCCAGATAACCTTACTAAGTTTTTCAGAATCTGATTTTCAGAAACCTGATCTATCATCTGACGACCCCAGGTTCAATTCCCGGGAAGTACTGATATAACTTGAGATAATTCACGCAGAATATTGTATGTTATTTGAATCACTCGATAACATTACCAGTTTCACAAGACCTGTCACTTTCAACCCTTCTGTACGATGACATTTTTGTTCTCAATCTTGCAACCGTCAGGTGATCTTATTCAACACAGAGAAAGAAACTGGGCTGTGAAGGGGTTTTGAAAACAGTTCTTAAGCCCGTCACCACGAATGGGCTCTAAAACATAAGAAATCGTCTGGAGGTAGCAAGAAAGATGACATCCACGAGCGGAAGGGGTTAATTTGGGTCAGAGAACTTGAATGGCATGACCTGAGAAGTATGTCCCTGTAGACGGTCTGTGTGGCAAAATCTGGGTCACTTAAACTGGGTGGACTGGTCGGGCTGACACACTTGGATGATGTGGTGTAAATTAATCTGGACGTGAGAGGCAGGTGGTCGGGTAGATCTCTAGAACATAAAAGATTATCATGGCCTCTTGGTCCACACCTTCAGTGGACGTGTGCTCGAGGGCTTAGGAGGCTCAGTACCGCCTCTTCCTTACCAGTATACATCCGCATAAGGCACGTTACCCTACTCTTGTATATGCTAGTTATGTCCATCGTAACTCTTCTTCATTGTTCTTTACGATAACTTTTGACTTATTTCACTACGATGGCGATTTTATTTCTCGTTAAGTCTGTCCAGACATATTTATCATTTTACTTTGCGCTGGGGAGAGACGTACTCGTGCTGAACGAATTTAAACTATCTCCACTGACCATTATTGATTAAAGTTTTAATTTCATTTTGTTCGCCTATAGACAAGTTTACCCGGGTATGGAGAGACGTGCCGGATTGAAGGGGTGAAAAAGATATCTAACACAGACTAAAAACAATATATGATGCAACAGGGAAAATAAACCACCAAGGCAGAGGTGCTTGTATGTTTTCTAAGCTTCACACGAGACTACTGTCATATGAGAAGTTATTCTCAGCAGAGCCCGAGGTGTGCCCCCCCTCCCCTCCTTTTCCCGCACACCCCTTACTCCCTCTCCAACCACCCACCCCAGCCATCCTCCCACCCTTCCCCGCCATCCTCTTTCTCCCCTCCTCACGTCGCCCCCTTTGTTCCCTCCTCTAATGCATTCCATACGTCCCCCTCTTCACCACATTTCTCTCCCCTCTTTCCCTGTCTCTCCCTGGCCTGCCGCGCTCCTCCCGTCACCCCTATCCTCTTCACCTCCATGCCTTTCTTTCCCCTTATCCCTCACCTCTTCTCGCCCCCCTTTCCTGTTTCCCTCCCCCTTGCCCTCCGCTCCATCGCCTTCTATCCCCTCCCCCCCCAGGCTATCCCCATGTCCTCCCGATCTCCTCCTAGCGCCTCTTTCCTTCTTCTCTCCCTCTGTCATACCATCTATTCTCATACTCTACCTCTTCTTCCCTCTCCCTTCTCCCCACCCCCGGTCCGTTTCCCCTGCCCGCTGACCCCCATTTTCCCCTGCCTTCTCTTCCCTCCTCCCTCGTGCCCAATCACCCCTTTCTTTTCTCCTGCCCTCTCTTCTTCTTTGCTCTCCTTCTCCTATTTGAAAGATGTAGTCAAACTCTTGTACAAGTTTCTAACACGGTCTAACTGATCTGCTCCAGTTAGCCTCTCTTCTTATGTTCGTTTGTATGTTTTCACTCTCTCACCTCTCTCCTCACCCCGATCCATCTTCCTCCACTCCCCCCCTCCGCCTCGGGTCAGTGGGGAGGTGGGGAGGAGGAAATGAGGTGATCAGTCCCAAGGCCATCGTTATTATTACCCCACCACTTTTTATCCGTCTGCAGAATCAATGTTCGTTTCAATCCGGCTTCTGTTCTGCCTGATATGCTTATTCTACTGATGGTGAACAGGAATTATCTGCACTCTGGGTATCATATGTTACAAGTCTGAGGCGGCTGTTACAAAGATTTCTAATATCTTTATATGGCATTCTGTACCTCAAAATAGCTTAAAATCTGAGCTACAAGGCAGGTCATTCAACACAGTACGACATTACTCCTCCCTCCCCACCAGCCACTCTCTCTAAAACAATTACACCCCCTGAGACTGACCCCTGTGGGGAGTCTTCTCCATCCTTATCTTTCCCTCCCTCTGTTACCTATCTCTTTTTCCTTCCTATATTTCTCCCTTCCTCCATGTTACCTATCTCTCCCTCAATCTGTCTCTATCTTGCGTCCCATCTCCTCCCTCTTCTAGCCCATCTTTCCTCTCTCTCACTTCCCACTTCAGTCTTTCCTTCCTTCCATTTCCTCTCGTATTTCCTTCTCTCCCTCTCCTCCCCACTTTCTTCCTCCCTATATTACACCCCATCTCTCTCTTCTTTCCTCTCTCCTCCTCAGTCTCTCGCTCCCTCCGTTACCTCTCCCCCAACTATCAAAAACAATAATATACCCTGAGCTCACCCCATGACATTTCTCTCTCTCTCTCTCTCTCTCTCTCTCTCTCTCTCTCTCTCTCTCTCAAAAACAAAAAAACACCCTCACCCTCCCCCCCTGTCCAACCAGGGGGCACAAAGGGTGTAACCGCAACGATGAGAGTCATCGCCTTCCCTCCACTTCGTAATGACCGTGACTGGCCAATTGGGTGGTTAGATGGATGGTTGGGTAGGCTGAAGGATGGATGGCAAGATAAAATAGATGGACAGATGCATGGCTTGGGTAAGACAGTTTGCTGAATGGAAAGAGAGAGAGAAAATGGATGTACGGATGGATGGCTAGTTGAATTTATCGA
Source organism: Coenobita brevimanus (assembly GCF_032717465.1). Classification (NCBI taxonomy): domain Eukaryota; kingdom Metazoa; phylum Arthropoda; class Malacostraca; order Decapoda; family Coenobitidae; genus Coenobita; species Coenobita brevimanus. Next base: position 44,896,614 of record NC_136977.1, on the reverse strand, counting down.
TGGCCTGGTGGATGGGTGTTAGAAAGGAAGGATGGATGGATGGATGGTCTCCCCTATCTTTCATTCCCCCCCCCCCGTTCCCCTTCAGCTTTTTTTTCCCCATCTACTCTTTTCTTCTCTTCCCCACCACCATCAGACCATCTCTCTCTCTCTCTCTCTCTCTCTCTCTCTCTCTCTCTCTCTCTCTCTCTCTCTCTCTCAATAACCCCCAGCCCTATGTCCCTCTTAATTTCCCTCTTTCCTTCCTCGTTCTTTCTCTTGGTTTCTCCTATTCCTCTTCCTTTCTTTTTCTTGCTTTATCGCCTTCTTCCTCTTGGTTTCTCTCTTACCTCACTTAATTCCTCTTGGTTTCCCTCCTTTATCCCTCTTTCTCCCCTTAGGTTATGCTTTTCCTTCATTCCTTCTTCATTTCTTCCTTTTCCTTCATTCTCCTCATCCTCGACAGTATATCTTCCTTCCTTTGTCTCTCCACTTCTGTATTAAAGCTTTTTTTTTCATACACTTCCCTATCATTCTCTTAATCTTATCCTCTCCTTTCAACTCCTTCATTTACTCCCTCTCCTTGCCCTCATTTCACCCCCACACCCGAAACTCTCCACCCTCTCATCTCCTCACATCTCCCCCCCATCCAATTACTCTCCCTTCTCCTATATGCAATCTTCTCCCTCTCTAATCTTCTCTTTCTTAAAAATCAAATTACTTCCTAAGTCATTTCCTTTCACCCATTTCAAACCCCTCTCCCTCTCTCACATTCGGTCCCCCCACTCCAAACTCCCCCCTTTCTCAAATCTCCCCACCTTCTTCCTGCTTCCTTTTTCCCTCTTCTACTCAATCATTTTTTCCTCCTCTCACCCCCTTTACTACCCCAATCTCTACACTCTGATTCCATCCCAACCTCTCCCTGTCTCCTTCAAACCTCTTTACCCTCATTCTTCTCCTACTCTACACCTCCTTCATCTTCCTGTATTTGTTCCCCTGCCCTTCTCTGCTTTCATCGCCTTAATCCTCCCTCTCTCTTTGCCCTCATTCCATCCACAAAGCGTCCACTCTTTCCCTTCACCACCTCCCTCGAATCTTCCCCACTCTCCTCCGCCCCACCCTACATTCCCTCCCGTTCCCCAGCCCCGCCTTCGTTATCATCACTGTAATAACTCACGCTTGCTCCGGGGGCGTACAGGTGAAGTTATATCCCGTCCACCTGCTCTCTGCTCGCTCCGGGGCTTCTTGCTGCTTTCCTCGTCACTCCATCAACAGCAGTGTGAAGATGTCTGAGTTCCACGGTTTTTGTTATCCACGTTAAACTATTATTATCTTCTATGAGTATTTATTCACTGATCAACCAACCCTCCATCATCTTCCCCATCCTTGGTCCCTTATCTACAACACAATCTCAGACGTTACCATTATTATTTAAGTGTATAGGTCCATGCAGGGGTAATTGTACCGCTTTTACTCAACTTGCCCTAAAATTGCCATCTCCCAGTTTGAGCACTGACCTGCAACGCTAATATAACACTATAATACGAGGCTTGTTACGAAAAGGTGCTAAGGATAGACTATGGATCCATACCACTGTCTTTTGCCGTCAATGACCTACGTGACACAAGCAACAAATGGATGAAAACTGGGTCAAGTTAAAGTGAAATAACTATAGTATATGTTCTGACTTACATTTACTTTTTATATTTTTTACCTGCCTGCTCTGTAATTTAATGCCATACATTTCGGAAGTCTGTAGCAGTTGGACTTAATAGCAAACATACTTGGAGACTTGTATGTGGCACGTAACCGTAAGTGTACAATTAATGGCATTGATGGGGATTTGTATTGCGGAACTATACAGGCTCTAAAATCACGGAAAATGTGCCAGAAATCCTCCTACGGCACAAGAATGAACTTGAATGTCTCCAAAACACGCCAATTATGTGCTACAAATTCTTGCAATCTTTGAAAATCTGCCACAAGTCCTTCAAAGACAAAATAATAAACAAGAAACCTCCTAAGCCAATAAAAATGGGCTGTATATATCATTCTAAATCTATGGAATCGTGTTCGAAATTCTAGGCCAAAAGAATGTTACTAAAAATCCTCCTAAGCCAGTGAAAATACTCTTAAATACTTTCTAAGCCTAAGAGAGTGTGCTAGAAATCCTAGGCCAAATGAATGCACTAGAACCCCTTCGTAACTTCATAAAAAAGTGCTAAAAATACGTTATACGCTAACTAACCCACGAGAAAGCACTAGACAGTCTCCTAATACCATGAGACTCCATCCTCTTGTTGCAATAAACTGTGTGATTAATGTGCTTTTTATTACACTATTACCTGTGCTTAGGTGTACTTTATGTACTAATTACAAGGGTAGTTTATTTGAGTTCCCTCGATGTATTTTGATAAGATAAGATTCCTCTCTCTCTCTCTCTCTCTCTCTCTCTCTCTCTCTCTCTCTCCCGTTCCTTTGAAATCGGGCTTTGTAATACGCCATCTGTTGACTCAGTTGTTGAAAGTCACTGCTGTTTTTTTTTTTACTGGTTTCTTTTGCAGTGTGTGTGTGTGTGTGTGTGTGTGTGTGTGTGTGTGTGTGTGTGTGTTTCAATTACTATCAATCGATTATATTCAACATTTTTAATCAATTGCACTAGGGAAGGGATTACAAATGGCTAAATCTAACCCCTTCAGCTTAAAAAAGAAAATCCTCTTCCCTATGCTGAATAAAATCGTCTAGAGACAAGAAGAAACTAGATAAGACGTCACCATACCGAAGAGGTTAAGAAATATCCAACGCTTTCTCACACTCCATCTCACTCCAGACACTTAAGCCATTATCACCGAATAATCCCAGCTCTTATCCTGAAGGCAGACCGGTTTTCAGGGCGAATATTTTATACTGTGAGTTTGTCGCTAACTGAGACGCACGCGACGTCACTGTAGTAGGACTCGCGTAGATTTGCGGCTGTGGTGTGGCCCGCACCTGTGTACAATGGTGCCACGTTTCCCCAACTTGCGATGTGAAACGGAAGCTATTTATGTACAAGGCATCACAAATACGATAAATTCAGATGAATAAAACTTACACTTGTGTATTTAGATGGATGAATCAACAGTAATCTTTTTTTTTTTTTTTTTTTTTATGTGTCCGACTCAGGGCATAGGCTCCACAGCCTGCTCTCAAGGCCCAGTAGTCCTCCTACATACCATACTCCTCTCTACATGTCACCACTTCGGCGCTAACACCCACCGTCCATATTGACTACATGCTAGGGCTGTCTCACACAGGACTGGTGTATTGGTCTTAGCGGGGGGTACTTTATGACATGTCGGTGGGTCATCTGGTAGATCAGGAAAGTCTGCTTTCATGAAATTCAAATCCTTAAACTGTTCCCCTGCCCCAGCCGGGATTCGAACCTGGGTCCATATTATGCATAAAATATTTATACAGTAACACAGAAACATGGCATACATATTGTACAGTGCTGCTAAAAGAAATTGTAGTCACTTTTAATGGTTTTTAGCGTAGTTTTAGGGTGGGTAATAATATCACAGTTATGGATATAAGATAATGAGCCTGAAAAAAAGAAGAAATATGCCAATATCCAAAGTAAAAGAAATAATTCATATAATTCTTATGAGTGGCAACACTGACACACCCAGTCTGGCCTAAGGTAAAGTACGTACCCCTCCATAGACCCAAGCATAGCTTGTACAGGTGTTGCTAGGGAAAAATGCTCACATTTACTGGCTTTTACCGTAATTTTAAGGCCGAGGAATAATCACATTTATAATCATAAGCTAATATATAGGACAAAATAGTAGGCATATGCCAATACCGAAGTAAAAAAAAAAAACATTATTCACTCGCGAGCGGCAACACTTCCACACCCAGTCGGTGGCCTTGATCTCAGGGGTGGTGTGGAAATGATGTCAAATTTACAATATATACAATATTATGTAAAAGAAAATATCCAAAATGTAACTTGCAATAAAAGAGAGAGAGAGAGAGAGAGAGAGAGAGAGAGAGAGAGAGAGAGAGAGAGGCATGCAGGAGAGGGGCAAGGTTCACTGCATTGTCGGCATGACTGGGGGTGGTGGTGGTGGAGGCATTGTCAGGCTGAGAGAGAGATGCAGGAAGGGGAAAGAGAATGAATGAATGAAAATCAATCATGGTACTGCAATAACGGGTCATCTGTTGCCGTATACAAAAAAATGATAAATATTACTAAATATAACTAAACCAAATTAACAAATGAAAGCACAATTATAAACAACTTATAAAAGAATCAAAAGTACTCAGGGTGGCTCACATCTCCCGCCAGGAGAGAGAGAGAGAGAGAGAGAGAGAGAGAGAGAGAGAGAGAGAGAACGGTATAGAAAACGTGGCAACACTGTACACAGGTGCAGGCCACACCACAGGCGCAAATTTACGCGAGTCCTACTATAAGTACCAATCCATGTTAAGAATTTTGGGTGAATTTTGAGAAATATTCAAGGCCTTCCCAAATTCCAGCTTATGGTATTCTGTCTATTGCCTGACGCCGCAACCTGTGAGAGTTGACTGACTACAAGACCTTCGGCTGCTTCTGTCCGTACTCAGCAACGATCCCTTTTCCCACAACACGCTATCGCTAATCCTACACAAGCACCGAGCTCGAGGATAAGTCAGCTCATAATGTCAGTCCCGAGTTTAGTGAAATCTGGCCTACATCGACGCCTTTCCAAATTTCCAGCTAATCAGGGATATAAACACATCCATATATTTTGCTTCAAGGTAAGAGTTAACAGAATTGGTGCCTCGACATCTGAGAACCTACCCGACTATAACCGGTTCGATTGGCAGATTCAGTTTCTTTCCACCTCGTCTCTGCTCACCCAGAAGTATAACTGGGGACCTGGATATAAGACGACTTCTACAGGTCGTCCTCGAAATTGACTGTCTGCCTAAATGACCCTTGTAGAGTTAATAAGCATAAGTATAAGCTTTCTCCTTCTCTTCCTCCTCCTCCTCTTCCTCTTCCTCATCATCATCATCATCATCAACAACAACATACCATCATCTTTTTCTTCTTCAACCATACTATGAGTTTGGTGAATTCGGGAATAGCACATACGCGTAGATTCCCAAACTGGACCTTACATCATCCATCCTAATTATTATCACCGTAGAATCTCATCTCTTTTCCCGGGGAAACTGGATTCATACTTCACTGATTTCGATTAAGTACGGGCTTCGCTATTTTAAGACTTCCTCGATTTTAACGAGACAGCAAGTTCAAATGCTATTATATGAGTGGGTGATTTCAATGCTGAGTTAGTACCTATCCAACGGTAGCAAAGATCGGTATTAGCACATCTACAAGAAGCCGTCTCATTTGTGGTGCACTGCAAGCAAGACGTATTAGCGATTAAAATACGATGGTTTTATGCATTTCCGAATATTTATTGCAGTTCAATAGGATTTCTTGGTGAAAACTCTGACCAATATTACTTTAATCCATTCACAGCGATATTATGTTCTAGTTTATTTCTGCTACCGTCAGTCCTTTTTTTTTTTTTTTTTTTTTTTTTTTTTTTTAGGAGAGCCCCCTTACAGTAAATGAGTTACCGAATCCCATAGTTAATCTTCCCGTTCGTAAAATCTCCCAAAAGCTGAATGAAATATAATAGTGATAGCAAGAATAAACAAAATAAGGCGTAGTCGCGATGGAGTTAAACAATATACACATATGTAGTTTGCGATCATCACTGAGCCTTATATATATATATATATATATATATATATATATATATATATATATATATATATATATATAGGTTATAATAATGCCTAAGTGAATTATTACTCAGTACATAAGGTTTTGTGTGTGTGTGTGTGTGTGTGTGTGTGTGAGAGAGAGAGAGAGAGAGAGAGAGAGAGAGAGAGAGAGAGAGAGAGAGAGAGTAAAAAGAACAAAGGATGTACAAAGGGAAACAAACAGCAAATGACCCAATGGTCCTTTCGAGGCTGTTTGTTACAGAGAAGGCTATCACTATGCTATCTAATACAAGTTAAAGGAAAGGATATTAAAGAAGGCTGCCCCCCACCCACCAAACCATCCAGTCGGAAGCTGGAGGAAGAGAGTGAGAAGGACCACCATACAACATGGAAAAGCTGACATGGAAATTTCATAGGAAAGACTAAAAAGTGGTAAATTATATGGTGTCCTATATTTTTACTCTACAAGTGTCAATAAGCTACAGTATCAAAGAGAGAGAGAGAGAGAGAGAGAGAGAGAGAGAGAGAGAGAGAGAGCATTCGCCAAAGAGCACTGACTGAGAGGAGATTGAGAGGGTGTATTAAAAAAAAAAAATTATGGCAGTCTCAAAGAGAGAGGAGGGGGTTGAGATGTCTCAGACTGGAGAAGAGAGGAAGGGGTTGAGATGTCTCAGACTGGAGAAGAGAGGAGACCTGAATTGAGGTGAGGAGAGGGAAGAGGAAGGGAGGGAGAGGGACGCCATTGTTTCGAGAGGGGAGGGGTGGGGTTGAGAAAGACAGAGAGGGGAAAGGCAGAGGGGTCAGCGTTTGAGAGGGGATTAATGACACCTGTGAAAGGGGTCCTAATAGGATTATCCGGCTCAAGGTGGTGGGCTATGTGGATGAGGGTGTGGTGTGAGGGGAGAGAGGTGTGGAGCTGATAGATTTGGATTTGTGGGAGGGTGATAGATGTGTAATTGTGAGGTGATAGGTGTGGAACTGCAAGGGTGAGAGATGTGGCTGTAAAGTGGAAAGTAAAACAGGTGTTGAGTTATGGGGATGGCAGGTGTAGAGATGAGAAGGAGATATGTATGAAGCTGAGAAGGTGGCAGGCATAGAATTAAGGAGGGGACAGGCGTGCAGCTGTGGGGTGACGTGGAAATGTAGTGAGTGGGAAAACAGTGTGGAATTGTGTCAGCTGTGGTGATGAAAGTGGAGCTGAAGAGTGGAGACAGTTGTGGAGCTAAGGGAACAGGTGTGAAGCTCACGAAGGTAAAGGTGTGAAGCTTAAGTTAATGGTACGGAGCTGAGGAACATGTGTGGAATGAGAATTAGTGTATGGAAAAGCGTGGAATGGTAGGTGTGCAGATGACAGATGTGGAATTGATACACCTGGGAGTGACAGGTGCAGAGACGACTGGTATGGATATAACAGGTGTGTGGGTGACAGACTTTGAGAGTTTTTTGTGACAGTGATGAACTGTGAAGTATGGTGTGAACAGGGTAGATCTGGGAGTGTGCTCCCCTCTCTCTCTCTCTCTCTCTCTCTCTCTCTCTCTCAGGCTGAATAGTGCTCTCAGAGAGGGCATCATTAAAGTACCAAATACCTTATGGGACTGGAGGCCTTAAGCTCAAGAAAGTCAGTAAATATGAAACCTGGTGCTGGAGCTGATAAGATTTGTGGCAGGTGATAAGACAGGTGATAAAGCAGGTGATAAGACAGGTGGGTCCGTCATTACACCTTGCAGCATCCCCTACACGGCCAAGCACACCCACCGACCTAATACAGTTTCTGCTCGGCTGTGTACTACTTCAGGGGCGGAAATTATATACTTTTGTGTCAATCATACGGCTTAAGGGATCATGTGGACTTAAGAGGAAACTGGTCTGGGCCACGAGAATTTCAGTAAGACAGGAAACAGCCATAAACCTGACGTTCATCCACCTGTGTAACTGTGCTGGCTTTGTTTATGATGAGAAATTCCCTGTATCACTGTCTGTTTATAAAGGGAGCACGAGGTGGGCTGACTGGCTTCTTCGCATATCCCTGGTTCTTCCTACAACTTTTATTTTTAGATACGAGAAGGTAATTGTTGTGATGCCCACTGAAAAATTATATTATTTTTCCTGAATCATGTAGGTTAGAAGATCATGTGGAATTTAGAACAGATTGGCATAGCTGTAAATATTTACTGTGCAAGGTTTCTACGATAATAATTTGCATGAGTAATCAGTTCCTTACAGTATTTATGGTTAGTATCAGAAGAAAGGACAATGGAAAAAAAAGTGCAGAATCATCTCAGACCTCTTTTCTTCCACCAACAATTCATCTTAACTTCGAAATAAAAAGTATCTCGTTTTATTATCCTTAAACCTTGGGATACGAAATGTGACGTTTGTATTTCTCTATTTTCTTTCGTGTAAGGTTATAAGATTTTATTCACCTTAGAGAAACCAATCATAGCAAAAAGATTAAAAAAAAAAATCATAGCAAAATGGAAAAAATAAATACAATAACGTTTCAGTCAAGAATTTCGAAGCTTGTATTATATTCCAACGAAGATCAGACATTTTCTCTCTGTTAAAAAAAAAAAAAAAAAAGGCAGCCAAAGGGTTAAGCTCAAGGGGTGACCATATATATATTCCTGAATCATGCAGCTTGAAGGATCAGGAGGACTTGAGAAGTAACTGGTCTGAGTCCAAGGAAATTCACTGTAGCAAAAATCCAAGATATCAAATTACTAACCAACTTACCATCAATTTCCAGTCGTAACTAAGAATTGGCAGAAGGGATAATAATAATAAAGCTGAGTGCACAATCCTTCCATGAATCCTGCTCTTTCTGCAAAATTTATCTTAATTACGAGAGGCTAACTATCGAAAATCATATGAGTGAATCCCTACTGAGAAAACTATATACTGTACATTGTCCGAAATCATACAACTTGTGAGAGGCGAATGAAAAGAAGAATGGGATAAAAGTCTGGGTATGTGGTAGATCGAGAAATACGATGGTTTGAAGAACTGGTGTTTTATTATGGCCCATTTAAATAGAAACCTTGATTATAGTTTAAATATTGTGCTTTTTTACTATTATTCTGGATTATACCAAACTCATTTACTTGCAAGAAAATGGTTTTATGATAATGATAACGATGAAGATAATGGTGATGCTGATGCTGATGAAGGTGATGATAATGATAACATATATGAAAATGATAAGATGATGATGATGATGATAAATTTAATAATGATAAGATGATGATGATGATGATAACAATGATACAGCTCACACAATAGCACTAACCTCAGAAAACAAACTCGTAAAGGGATTCAAGAAATACACCACTGAGAGTCATCAGGAGATAAAAATTAAAATCCCTCTGGAGAGATAAAGATGAACTGGAGCAGGGAGCAGACATAGACAGATGAAGAGGGGAGGGGGACGTTTTCATATCACCACACACTGCCACAACACACCACACACCACCACAAAAGCACCATAATGCTGAAAGGAGAATGCATACACTTAGGTTTTATGACGAGGGAGGTGGTGTGTGTGTGTGTGTGTGTGTGTGTGTGTGTGTGTGTGTGTGTGTGTGTGTGTGTGTGTGTGTTAGAGAGAGAGAGAGAGAGAGAGAGAGAGAGAGAGAGAGAGAGAGAGAGAGATGGATTTAGGGACTGTGGAGGATGTTACAGTGTGGAGTGTGGGAGAATGTAAGCTTTGTAATGCTATGGAATGTGAAGAATGTGGAGTTAGTACGATGTGGAGAGTGGAGTGCTTTGGATTTGATGATGGTGTGGAGTATGAGAGATGTGGAGTAAGGAAGAATGTCAAGTGTGTGAGGTTATGGATACTACAATGTGAAAGGAGAGTGTGAGGGATGTGGAGTGTGTCAGTGGGGGATGTGGATGTGGAATACAGTGATGAACTGTGAAGTATGTCGAATAATGAAGGCTGTGGATTTTTTTTTTTTTTTTTTTTGATGAAGAGTACCCTCCCCATTTATGACAGTGGGAAATAGGATTTGATGATAATGATGACGACGATGATGAAAACGCAAATGATACCAATGCTGAAAACGACGATTATGACGATTTTATGATGATGATGATGATGATTGATAACGATGATGATGATACAACGACGAACGCGAAAACGATAAAAACGACGCAGACGACGATTATGATATGCCGTTTATGCTGCAATGAAGTACAAAGTACGTGCAAGATGCAACACTGTGGACTATGAAAAAGTGTAAGAGAAGAACATCAAACTTAATACCTCTCTCGTCTTCCTCCTGTTATGATCCCCCAGCCGTTTAAGATAATTGGCTCCATCACCATACCGGGTAGTGATGGAGAGAGAGAGAGAGACGAAATTCTCCCCCCCCCCGCTCTCTCTCTCTCTCTCTCTCTCTCTCTCTTACGAGCTCAACACACTTAGCACTTTACGCCACGAAAGAGCTCAAGAAAGTGTTAATGGTGTTACTCCTCCTAAGGGCTCACCACGCCCCCTTCCCTTTCTCTCTCTCTCTCTCTCTCTCTCTCTCTCTCTCTCTCTTTCTCCGCTAAATTTATGGAGTGCGGAAAATAACGAAACAGTTCACAGGAAAACATTTTACGACGCGAAGAATGGTCAGCAAGATTTCAGCCCGTCTTTTTTTAAATTATTCTATTTTTTATCCGTATCTGAGCGAAAGCCACGTATCTCGCGCAACGTTTCGAATCCCCTAGAGGCGTCTTGGGGATTTTGTATCGTAAAATGCCAGGGAAGACAGCCAAATCGCTCGCTTAAATGATGTTAACTACGGCAGCCTACCTTGTGACCCCTTGCGTGTTGTTTTTTAATATCTTGATCGAGCTGGATTCCCAGGTTGGTTTTACAATTTTCTGTAAGTCATTCTTTTTTTCTCCCAATTTAAATCTTTAGGTGTAAATTACTGTCCGATTTCGCGCTGCTTTCTAGATGTCCTGTTTCTCGGAGGAGAGTTTAAGTGTTTAGGACTTGTAACGTGTCTTCGTCTGAAATTTTTCCTCTTCCTTGATGTGTGTGTGTGTGTGTGTGTGTGTGTGTGTGTGTGTGTGTGTGTGTGTGTGTGTGTGTGTGTGTGTGTGTGTGTGTGTGTGTGTGTGTGTTTAGGTATTCAGGTGTAAACTGATGTCGGTTTTTCGCACTCTTTCCAAAATTTCCTTCTTCTTTGTTGCCTTCATATCTGTTCATCTATTCTATTGTTCGATTTTGACACTGGTTGAAAAATTCTCATGTCCTTTTCTGTTTATTCTTACTGTCTCGAGATTGGAATATTTTGATATTTAAGACTCTAGAAGTAAGTGAATTAAAAACAATCTCGGCACCCTCCCTCTCTGTTTATCTACCTTGTATGGTAGGTGGGGGCGCTCACCATCCACTCACTCAATGTAGTGCTGCTCTCAGGTGTCTGCCCTTCCTCTTCTCCATCCCTGTTTCCTTCCATCCTCTTCTGTCTTTCCTTCATTCATTCCTCTTCCTTCTGCCTGTGGGTGACTTTACACTCCCTCTTCTGTTTTTCTTTCCTTCATTCTTTCCTCTTCCTTCTGCCTGTGGGTGACTCTACACTGAGTGACAAGCCAAATGGTTTCCTGTACACCAGGAAACCATTTACTACGCTGGGTGGTAACCATATAACCAAATTTTGGCGCCTGGTGGTTTTAGTGGGTAATTACGGCGCTCCAATCGGATTGAGCCGGTGTAGGTTTATATCCAAGGGATGGTTTGGGTTTATTGCTCATGTAATGCCACTCAGGGATGAGTGAGGCTGGTCACTCTCATCTTAAATGTTGTCACGAGTCGGCTCGTGACATTAAATTTATTGGGAAACCGCGAACTCTAGTAGAATCCCAATGTTTATCGTTCAGTTAACCGCTCACCCTGTCGGGAGTGTTTTTAAGGCAATTTTTCAATGTCATAAATGATCGTCTTTGTGCGAGACATTAGTGCTTCCGCTGAGTGATTTGTTGTGGGCATGTTTCGCTCTGTCTAGCCGTTGGTAATGCGGCCACAACACTTCCCTCTTTCCCATGCTTTGATCAGTCAAGATTTGTGCGCTGTGGAAGCAGGTTGTGTGTGGCAGTGTCCTTCCTCAGCAACGACACCCAGTTCCCGCCGCCGCCGTTGAATTCCATAGGCTCAGCGTGTGCAGTGTCCTTCCTCAGTAACGACACCCAGTCATCCGCTTTGTCCACTTTTCTGACCAGTATTTCTTTTCGTTTTCCTAGGCTTAAGAGTTAGCTTTTGAGTGAGTGCAATCTTATTTTGAATTCATTTTGAAATGTAACGTAAATTTATTTCTTTGTAATCAATAAATTTAACAGTTCTTTTTCTCGAGCTTAATGTAATGTAAACTCGTGTTTTATTTTCCATGTTAAACTTATTTCACTTATAGCTCCTATAGTAGGACTCGCGTAAAATTTGCGGCTGTGGTGTGGCCCGCACCTGTGTAAAATGGTGCCACGTTTCCCCAACTTGCGATGTGAAACGGAAGCTATTTATGTACAAGGCATCACAAATACGATAAATTCAGATGAATAAAACTTACACTTGTGTATTTTGATGGATGAATCAACAGTAATCTTATTATGCATAAAATATTGATACAGTAACACAGAAACATGGCATACATATTGTACAGTGTTGCTAATGGGAATTGTAGTCACTTTTAATGGTTTTTAGCGTAGTTTTAGGGTGGGTAATAATATCACAGTTATGGATATAAGATTATGAGCCTGAAAAAAGAAGAAATATGTCAATATCCACAGTAAAAGAAATAATTCATATAATTCTTGTGAGTGGCAACACTGACACACCCAGTCTGGCCTAAGGTAAAGTACGTACTCCTCCATAGACCCAAGCATAGCTTGTACAGGTGTTGCTAGGGTTAAATGCTCACATTTACTGGCTTTTACCGTAATTTTAAGGGCGAGGAATAATCACATTTATAATCATAAGCTAATATGTAGGACAAAATAGTAAGCATATGCCAATACCGAAGTAAAAAAAAAAAAAAACATCATTCACTCGCGAGCGGCAACACTTCCACACCCAGTCGGTGGCCTTGACCTCAAGGGTGGTGTGGAAATGATGTCAAATTTACAATATATACAATATGATGTAAAAGAAAATATCCAAAATGTCTCTTGCAATGAAAGAGAGAGAGAGAGAGAGAGAGAGAGAGAATGGTATAGAAAACCTGGCAACACTGTACACAGGTGCGGGCCACACCACAGCCGCAAATTTACGCGAGTCCTACTATAGTTTGTATGAACGCTTTACTATTCATAACTGGTATTTAGGCCAGTCCTTTCGTATTAAGCTTAAAATCCGTTGTGCCATCTAGGAGTTAAATCATCAGCAAGAATCGGTTATCATTAATAGCATTAGTTATTGATTGTCAGGGGTGGAGTCACTTTCTCCAGAGGCCAACAGTACTAATAAACAGCATTTGTGAGTAATTAGTCTCTGCTGTGTACTGTTGAGAAAGTTTATAAATTCTCGTTCTTAGAGAATCGGCGAAGCAAGCCAAAATAAAGTAATCATTGCTTGATTTTTAGCAAGACAATTCATTATCCTGCTATCAGTATTATTGAATAATTATCCTTTAATATTGCATTTATCTGAAAAACCCCATGACAATTGGCGACCTCATTCCAGGATATTAAATCTTAGCTCTAAAGTTATTCACGAGATAATACTCACTCGTTCATACTTAGGTATTTATCATTAAAGTCTATAGGCACTACCTTACTGGTGATTATTGATTCATCTTTATTAATTTACATAATAGTTTTGACAGTTGTTTGTTTAATTTTCTTTCTTTACCAGTTTAATTAGATAAAACTGGTCACCACTAACCTGTGCCTATATTCTTTATTCTCGATTATTGACATCTTTCTCTGAAAAAAATCGCAGTCAGTACTGAGTCGCTACTTATTTAGATTGAGTTAGCATCATGTCCACCAGCGGCTATGTATAGGAAGCCAAAGATATGGGTCTTACGGACCGAACTGAAATTAAGGAGTTTGTCCTCTCTCGGTTTAATTACGACAGCAGTGCGAGAATGATGCTCGTGAAGAGCATCAAATTCAGCGTGAGGAACGTGAAAAGGAGCGAGAATAATGGCGAGAACAGCGCGAACACGAGCGAGAACAGCGCGAACACAAGCGGAAACAACACGAACTCGAGTTAGAACAAGAGCGACAACAACGCAAATACGAGCAAAAACAACGCGAACTCGGAGTTAGAACAAGAGCGACAACAACGTCAACACGAGTTAGAACAACGCGAGAGAGAACGTCAACACGAGTTAGAACAACGTGAGAGAGAACGTGAATACGAGCGTGAACAACGAGAACATGACGTGCCGAGTGAGAAGCACGCGAAAAACACGATTTTGAAATGTTGAAGCTCAAGCAAGATTCCTTGGCTTCAGACACGTCTGGTGCAGCTGGTCCAAGCTCCACGAGCGTTCTCCCTGCACATGTTATGGCAACCCCACACATCAAGCTTCCCCCATACAAAGATGGCGAGCGAATCGAGCCATACATAGCTCGTTTTGAAGACATGGCTCAACTTTACCAGCTGGATGATACAGCTAAGCGGCTTCAGTTTCTCAGCCTGTTTGAGGGTCCTGCCCTCGATATTCTCCATAGAATTCGTGAAGACAGTCTCACGTATGAGTTGATGAAGGCCGCACTCGTCAAAGCGTACAGTCTCACAGTTGACGACGCCAAGAGTCAGTTCATGAGGGCGCGTTTACAGGATAAAGAGACTGCCGTTCAGTTTCTTGACCGGCTTACTGCTTACTTAGATGAGTGGATGGGGAAAGATGAAACTCCTTCCACACGTGAGGGGATAATTACTCCCCCACAGTTCTCTAGTCCCACAGCGACAGTGAACCCCCCTCTGCAGATGGCCAATGCTCCATCTCCCCAGGCAGTGAGTACGACCTCTCAAGTTTCTAGTTCTCAGGGCACAATGTTTGCTGCATCATTTATTCAGCAGCCTAATCAGTGGCTAGCTGCTTCCTCCACAGACCCTCCCACAGGCAACAGTGCCTTCCTTGTTCAGCCAGGGTTTGTGGGAGGCGTTCCTGTGAAGGTCCTGAGAGACAACAGGTCCTCAGGTTGCTCTGTCAAGCAGAGTTTAGTTCGGCCTGAGCAGTACACAGGTCGACAGATCCAAGCTAACCTTATTGATGGATTAGTGAGATTGTTCCCTGAGGCACGTATCCAAGTGGCATCTCCGTTTTACACTGGTACGACACTCGCAGTTGTCATGCCAGAACCTTTATTTGACCTAATCATAGGCAATATTCCTGGTGCCAAGTAGTAGCTGCACTGACTTGATGATGCTACTCAGACTTCGGCTTCAGTAACACGAGCCATGGCTGAGGCTGCTGACTGTGTCACCCCAGTGACCATTGAATCGCCACAAGATCTGATGTGTAGCCAAGTTGTTGTTCAAGAACAACATTCTGACCCGACACTTGCTGCCGTGCGAAAGAACAAAAGGGTAGAGTGATAAAGTATTTACGGGGAGGTCAAGCCAAGTTCCTTCGCAAACAAGGACGGCTCTACCGTGAGTCACGAACACCCGAGGGCGAGGATCGACTGCAGTTTGTCGTTCCCACCAAGTACAGCCAAGCAGTGTTAGAATGGGGTCATTGTTCAGCCGCAGGAGGTCACATGGGCAAAAGGAAGACCCGGGCTGTATCCGAGCTGACTTTTTCTGGCCAGGGATGGGACGAGACATAGATAGTTTTGTGCGTTCCTGCAATGTGTGTCCACGTACCACTAATCAGGGACATGTCCTTCCTGTGCCGTTTGAAACCACACCCGTAATCTCTGAGTCAGTTGAGAGACAGGGCAGTGAAGTAGGTGTAGACCTGATGTCTCGGCTGCCAACTGCTAACTAACACGGGCAACTGTTGTATGCTGGGTTCCATAAGATAGGCGTTCTCAGAGATTTGAGTAATCCAAGGACCAGCCTGGTTCCCAGTTAAAAGTGTAGACCTGACGTCTCACCCGTTGGTCCCACAGGAAACAGTATGTCCAGGGCCAGTACATACATATGTACTGTAAGTTACGGGGAAGTTTGAGAAGCCATGAGAGACAGTCTGAGGCTGTGTATGAATTACCTTGTGGAAGGTCTTGAGCTGTGGGCCTCTCTGAGGATTCCCGGAGAATGCACAATATCCACATGAGTGTTCACACCCACGGTGGGTGTTAAAATGTGACCTGCCTGAGATTGCGTGGCGATTCTCAGCTTCCTGTTATTAGTCGTAAGTGTAGAGTTAGGTTAACCAGTAAACTGCCCGTTCTGCGAGATTTGAGCAATTCAAGAACTGGCACGTTTCCTGGTTAATAATTTTAGGTTAACTAGTAAACTGCCCATTCTAAGAGATTTGAGCAATTCAAGAACTGGCACGTTTCCTAATTAATAAGCATTAACCAGTAAACTATAAGGGTTCTAAGCAATTTGTGAATTCAAGAATTACGTTTCCTGGTTAATAATGACATAAGTACTGATTGCTAGGCAGAGAGAGAGAGAAATAATATTTTTGATGTTCCACCTTAATTCCTTTCGCAGGTGCAGCTGGTTGGTGCAGCATTGCCGTGCAGATCAGCTGGTCATCCCTGTTACATGCTGCCGCCCCTTCTCTTTTGCCCCGTCATCATTATTTACTATAAATTTGTATTACATGATTTTACACGTAGGTACAGTTACACCACAACTGTCACACCTACACCGTGTATTACATACATTACGCTACATAACAATTAGTTGTTAATGTAAATGTAGCAAACTTTTCACTCAGTTTGACCTGAGTACAGGATTTTTCACCGTCAGTCATGGAGTTTTTCCCTCAAGCTTGCTTCCATTAACGTAAATATGATGTTTTTTCGCTCACTGGCGACTGTGACTTTCTCCTGTAGCAGGATAGCACACACACATCACAGTGTGAATCTTGTGTGACTGAGTTAGGATTTATATGTATGTATATTAAAAATTTTTTCCTGGAAAAAAATTTCAACTTTTGATGGGGCGTAATGTCACGAGTCTGCTCGTGACATTAAATTTAGTGGGAAACTGCGAACTCTAGTAGAATCCCAGTGTTTATCGTTCAGTTAACCGCTCACCCAGTCGGGAGTGTTTTTAAGGCAATTTTTCAATGTCATAAATGATCGTCTTTGTGCAAGACATTAGTGCTTCCGCTGAGTGATTTGTTGTGGGCATGTTTCGCTCTTTCTAAATGCGGCCAACCTCTTCCCTCTTTCCCACGCTTTGGTCAGTCAAGATTTGTGTGCTGTGGAAGCAGGTTGTGTGTGGCAGTGTCCTTCCTCAGCAACGACACCCAGTTCCCGCCGCCGCCGTTGAATTCCATAGGCTCAGCGTGTGCAGTGTCCTTCCTCAGTAACGACACCCAATCATCCGCTTTGTCCACTTTTCTGACCAGTATTTCTTTTCATTTTCCTAGGCTTAAGAGTTAGCTTTTGAATGAGTGCGATCTTATTTTGAATTCATTTTGAAATGTAACGTAAATTTATTTCTTTGTAATCAATAAAAATAACAGTTCTTTTTCTCAAGCTTAATGTAATGTAAACTCGTGTTTTATTTTCCATATTAAACTTATTTCACTTATAGCTCCTAGTTTGCATAAACGCTTTACTATTCGTAACTGGTATTTAGGCCGGTCCTTTCAGATTAAGCTTAAAATCCGTTGTGCCATCTAGGAGTTAATGCATCAGCAAGAATCGGTTATCATTAATAGCATTAGTTATTGATTGTCAGGGGTTTGGAGTCACTTTCTCCAGAGGCCAACAGTACTAATAAACAGCATTTGTGAGATGGCATTAGTCTCTGCTGTGTACTGTTGAAAAGTTTATAAATTCTCGTTCTTAGAGAAAATCGGCGAAGCAAGCTAGCATAAAGTAGCGTCATTGCTTGATTTTTAGGCAAGACAATTCATTGTCCCTGCTCTCTGCATTATTAATAAGTATCCTTTAATATTGTAACATTTTAAAAACCACGTGACAAATGTCAGGACCAACTTGTTTGCACCTAGCCCCGTGGCTCCTACGCTCCTCATGGGGCAACGTAGGATTGGATAATGAAATGAATGAATGAATGAACTGTCTATCTATCTATCTATCTATCTATCTATCTATCTTCGAAACGGAGAATGGGGCGCTGTGGAGATCAATAAATCAGTGATTACAAGGGGACGATAGAAAAAAACAACATCACCATTCCAAGACATTTTTCTTCTTTGCTGTAATAATGTTCCCCTTTTAACCACTTCAACACAAGGACACCCATTTCTATTTCTGCCACCACAACTCACACTTAACGATAGGCTTTACTCTGTCAGACGCACCGTATAATAAAGACATTATTAACAATATCCAGTACCACTGTTACTCCTACCACCATGATAATGTTATATAGTTTTAGGGGAAGACAGGGAGACCCTCTCGTAGTTAGGTGTGTGTTCCAAAATACCATTGCTTTATTTTTTCCATTCATCTAGTAACTATTACTTAGAGAAAATTGGAAAAAATCAGCTTTAAAAGTATCAACGGAACTTTACTACAACAGTTTTAAGAAACCAGTCCCACACCATCCGATTAGTGCAGTGAAGGCTCGAGGCTGGGGGTACAGTAAAACCAGATCATTTTTTAGCCACTGGAGATCAACCGTTTGACCCTGGCAGCGGTTTGCAGACCTATAGAAAGTAAAAAATGAGTCTTCAGGTGGATTTTCACAACAAGGACTTCCCATATTTACAACAGCTCTATAATTTACACCCAGGGCTCTACGAAACATTACGGCTCCCAGGGATGCTGTATTTACTGTTCTACTGTGGCCAGGGTGAACTTCACAAAAAAGTGATGTAAAAATGCGTAGTAATTTAGAGCAGCGTTTGCCCAGAAATTCAGGTTTTATGTTCGTGGGTGCCTACCGCTGTTACGCTGTCCTGATTTTTTTCCTCCTCTTCTTCCGTCTCTTTGCTGCTGTTCTTCTTCCTCCTCCACCTTTTAATGATTCCGATTCCTTTCAGCTTGTATTATCCTCCTTTTCCTCTTTCCTTGTTTCTCCCATTCCCATTCCTTGCTTCCTCTGCTTCTTCAATTCCCTGTTCACTCTCTCTCTCGTTAATTTCTTCTGCTCTTAATCACTTATCTTATTCCACTTCTCTCCTCATTCTCCTTCTTGCTCCCGCATTTATTCCCCCTCTCCCTTCTCCTCCTCCCCACTTCCTTCCCCTCCTCCTCTTCTTTTATTCCCAACCCTCTTCCACCTCTTTCACAATTACCAATCCATCAAAATACATAACATTTCCCAGCCTCAATATATGCGGCTAGCAAGTAGTACCTGAGCGGTGGCTTGAAGTGGTGAGCAATAACTCAATTTATCGGCATATCGTGAACAGAAGAGTTAATGGACCTCAGGGATAAGAGAAGCTAGTCTACGCCCACAATAACATGAAAAAGGAAACACTCTACATCCTTTTGCTTTCCTTCATCTTTTACTATTTCATTATACGATGCTGATTTATTCTTTTATTTTTTATTTATTTATTTATTTTTTTTTATGGTGAGAGGGTTAAAAATGCGATCTAATCTTGATGGGTGGGTGGGCGACGGGGTAAGATAGGTGCTTCTTCTTGTGCTCTCTCTCTCTCTCTCTCTTTCTCAATGCACCACAGAACGAGTCAAAAGCACCCGACTTGCTCCCACGTTCACTTCCGCAGGATTTATTATTCTTACAAATCTATAAACGCTGCCCGCCATGAGTCAGCATTAGTGACGTGTTTATTTTCTTTGTCTTTACTTTTGTTCCTAGGATTTTGGGTCGCTGTCATTGTTTTTGGTGTTTTTTTTTTTTTTTTTGTTGGGTCCTTGGAGATTGTCGTT
>NC_136977.1:44698050-44876831 GCF_032717465.1 Coenobita brevimanus | reverse complement strand
GTACTTGTTATTATGTGAAGTCAGGAGTACTTATGAGTAAGTGGAGACCCCCAACAGCATCAGCCGATCATGTGAATGGTAGGTTAAAGCATCTGTTGTCATCTCTCGTGTTTGTAGGCATGGATATCATTAGAGTGGCTCATGATTCCAGTTTGGTGACAGGACACCTTGGAGTGAGGGGAAGACTGTGGCACGTATTTTGAAACATCTCTACTTGCCAGATATCTTCAGTGATGTTTCCTGGTATTGTAAGTCTTGTCACACCTGTCAAGTTGTGGGGAAGTGTAATCAGACCGAAAAGGTTGCACCTCTAGTTCCCATTCCTCCTTTTGAGTGCCATTCACCCGTGTGCCAGTGGATACAAATGGGCCTTCTTCCTAAGACTTCTTCAGGTTTTTCTTAAAGTTGACTCCTGATTGATATGGCTACTCGTTATCCTGAAGCCATTCCACTTAGAAATATCTCAGCAAAGAACGTGGTTAAGGAAATGCTAGGGTTCTTTTTCACAAAGTTTGGTCTGCCCAAGGAGGTACAGTCAGACCAAAGGTAATTTCATGTCAAATGTTTTCAAGCTAGTCTCCTGGAAAGAGTTGGGCATCACCCAGATCACGTCTTCAGCTTACCATCCTCAGACCCAAGGAGCGTTGGAGAGATATCATCAAACACTCAAATCGATGCTCAAGAAATACTGTTTGGAACATCAGAAAGACTGGGATAAAGATCTTTCCATTCGTTGTATTTGCCGCAAGAGAATCTCCAAATGAATCACTGAGGCTTCTCACCTTTTGAACTACTGTTTGGCCATGAAGTAAAGAGTGGACCCCTTAAGCTACTCAAGGAATGCTGGCTGTCGGAGGAAGATGACGTCAACCTGCTGGAGGTATGTGATGAAGTTCAAAGAACGGCTCTCCACTGCTTTACAGCTGGCGAGAGAGAATTTAGGAGCTGCTTCAGGAAGAAGATGAAGACTTGGTATGATAAGAAGTCCAGGTTACGCCCGCACTTTCAGCCAGGAGATCCAGGTTTTGATTCTGCTACCGGTAGGCATGGGCAACCTCTTCAAGCCAAGTTTAGTGGTCCCTTATTTCGTGGAGAAGGAAACTCAGTGATGTCAACTATGTCATCGCCATACACCAGATCGTAGAAAGAACAAGCAACTTTGTCACATCAACATGCTAAAGTTATATCACAGGCGGGACGAAAATAACCCAGTCTGCACTGTAGCTGTTCCACCCGAGTCTGCAAGTGAAGTTCTCCCATGCAGCATGAGCCTGAGTGATAGTTTGGGGAAGAATCCTGATATCATGAATGATCTCCAGACTAAGCTTTCTCATCTAGCTCCCGAGGAAAGGCAGGAGTTTTCGGCATTACTGCAGAAGTACCCGCAAGTGTTCCGTGCCACTCCAGGAAGAACCACTGTGTTGATGCATGATGTCGATGTTGGAGACGCAAAGCCAATTGAACTGCCTCCTTACCGTGTGAACCCAGTGAAAGTTCCTCTCATCCAGAAGGAGCTTGGCTACCTGTTGGACCACAAGATGATTGAGCCTTGTCAGAGCGAGTGGAGTTCTCCTGTCACTCTATTCCCTAAGCCAGGTGGGTCACAGCGGCTTTGCATCGACCACAGATGTGTTAATCAGATAACCAAAACCGACACCCTCTCCCTCGCGTGGAAGATTGCATAGACAAGATCGGAAAGGCTAGGTACATAAGTATGTTTGATTTGTTAAAGGGATACTGGCAAGTATCTATGACTGAACGTGCTAGGGAGATCTCATGCTTTGTAACACTAGGAAAGACTTTTTGCATGTTCTGTAATGCCATATGGTATGAAGAATGCAGCAGCCACATTTCAGAAGCTCATGAATGTTGTAACAGAGGGTTTGGCAGGGTGTGTTGTTTATATTGATGATGTATTAATCTTCAGTGACAACTGGAAAGATCACCTATGCCATGTCAGTAAATTTCTTGAGCGTTTGGTTCAGGCTAATCTTGTAGCTAATTTATCAAAGTGTGAGTTTGGTCAAGCTAAAGTTCAGTACCTTGGGTACGTAATTGGTGATGGACACGTTGCACCACCAGGAGGTAAGGTTCAGGTTATAAGTGATCTTCCCAGACCTAAAAGTAGGAAAGAGCTACAAAGATTTTTGGGAATGGTAGGTTATTACAGGAGATTTGTTCTTAACTTTTCAATTTCTGTATCACCACTTACAGACCTACTGAAAAAGTGATTTAAATTTTTCTGTACAGATGACTTTTAATACTCTTTCATAAAACTTAAATCTATCCTATTAAGTCAGCCAGTGCTCGCTACTCCAAATTTTGCTAAGCCTTTTAAGATGGCTGTTGACGCAAGTGATACAGGAGCTGGGGCTGTTTTGTTGCAAGAGGATGATCAGGGTATTGAACACCCTGTATCTTATTACAGTAAGAAGTTCACTCCACCTCAAAAGAACTACTCAACTATTGAGAAAAAGCTTTTGGCCTTGATTATGGGTTTACAGCATTTTTCATTTTATTTGTGTTCTGGTTTTGACCCCATAGTCATTTATACTGATCATAACCCACTGAAATTCCTTAGTAAGTTTAAAGATAAAAATCAGAGATTGACAAGATGGAGTCTACTTCTTCAGGAGTATTCATTAGACATACAACATATCAAGGGGAAAGAAAATGTTATTGCAGATTGCTTATCTAGACTTTAGACAGATTGTTTTAGAGTAATAAGAAATTTCCTTTGTAAATTTCTTTTTCTTTGTGGGGAGGTGTTACATAGCCTATGATTTCATCATCCTTTGTATAATTCTAACGTACAGTATGCTGCATGTTTGATCACGATTCGCCTCGTGGCTTCCATAGTGCGTGTTCTACCTCACTCCCCCCCCCCTCCTCCCTTATAGTAGAGTAAGTCGTTCTTTCTGTTGTTTAGAGCCGGAGTGTCAACTCTTTGTCACCTATGGCTTCATTTGCGCATCCTTCTTACAAGTTGTATCAAGCTCTGCCGGCCCTATATAATGAGCTTAGTCTCTGCATTCATTGCCACTTAGATCTACTCCTCATTTTGTTCACATCTCTGTCCTCCCATGTACAGTTGTTATTATTGTGAGTGCTCAGGAAGTCTCCAACCATCTAGCAGCTGTGAAATTTGAGTATAAGTGTTATTACATTTTTCTTGTACTGTGTAGCATAAGGTGTTAATTCGTAGGCCTAGTGAGGTTTTTTGTGATTAATGTAAAGTTTTTGCTGTCAGCCAGTAGTAATAATATTTTGTATCTGTAATAATATATCTTTCATTACCTGAGCATTATCCGGTTTTCTCATTTTATCAGGGCTGACTTAGATAAATTTATTCTTGCTAATTTCGTGTTAATAGCGGCTATTGCAGTTAACCATATATTTAACCTGTTTTTGCCATTACATTATCCTTATGAGTCCTGAATGTTTAATTGTTAGTTTGAGCATTAAACTTTAACTTGTAATTTTACCTAACTCTTTTGTTTTGAACCTGGAACTTTGCGGGACAGTTTTCTCTGTTCCGTAACAATATATATATATATATATATATATATATATATATATATATATATATATATATATATATATATATATATATATATATATATATATATATATATAAGATGGAGTATGTGTGAAATAAATCGCTAAGGAGCAGGTGTTGTGAAATCTCTTAAGTCCATGAGAAAACAGGCTTTGGTAAAAATCTCAAGTATGTATGATATAATGGAAGTGACACCTTTAAAATTATGCTGATCAGAAATTTAATTTGCTGGCGATAATCCGATGATTCCCCTGATAACCGCAGTTATAATGAGGCGGACCGGGGCCTTTCTGATCGGGTTTGTGGGAGCCTGACTTCACACCTACAAATGCATAATTCATTAGCATTAGGCGATTATCACTGACTGGCTGAGTGCAGGCGGGATGCGGTGTGCTTACTTCATGAGCTAATTTAAAAATATGACTCCTTGTTATGTGGGTATCAGTACATTATTGTTGCAGGAAATTGTTCGTGAAATTGCAAGAATATATTTGTAAAACTGCAGGAAAGTGCTTGTAAAACTGCAGGAAAATACACGTAAAATTGCAGGAAGATGTTAGTGAAACTGTGAGAAAACGTTCGGAAAACTGCAGGAAAATGCTCTTAATATTGCAGGAAAATGTTGGTAAATTCAAGGAAGGTCATTCAGCACACCCAACTCAAATGATCACTGGAAAATGGGTATAGAATCTCGGAAAATACCTCTGAAAAGCTGAAAAAAGACTATTAAATATCTCTAAATATTACTTTAAAACCCCAAGAATATTCCTATAATACTAATCAGACCTCAAGGATATCTCTGGAATGCTAATAAAATCTCCAGAATACCCCAACGTGTCGCTAGGTTCGGGACCACTCGCTATCAAAATCAAAAGTTAATTTTGCATCTGTATCAGTCCCTACGCAGTTCACCGCATGATCGGATTTCCTCTGAGAGAGTGATGGAAGTAAAATAGTTCTTTCTCATGTTGGCCAAGTACGAATCAACAAAGGGTGTTTATAGGGAGAGTAGTAATGCATATGAAAGTGATGATACTGTGTGTGTGTGTGTGTGTGTGTGTGTGTGTGTGTGTGTGTGTGTGTGTGTGTGTGTGTGTGTGTGTGTTTTAGAGACTGTATATATCAACATGTTATTGATCTGTATTTCCAGATGCATTTATTCTGCGTATGCATTTTATTTGAACCTACTTGAAAAAATGTTAAGACAATTCTGGTGCAAAAACATTATATTATCCCAGGTTCCTCTGTAGTGGAGTAGTGGTCTGTAGGCGCCAATCGTGGTAAATATTTTGTTTAAGGCGCAAATATACGAATCCTTAAAGAGTTAATGGCGAGCTTGTGATCGTGCCACCAGGAACGCAAACAGGTCATCTACCCTTAACGTTTTTTTTTCCCCTCAAGAAGTCTTACTAAAGTTGATAACCTTCTTTGGAACGGAACAAGAGTAAAGATAAATATATAAACAGATCTCCCTCTCCCAGTTCTTAATGAAGCTTACACTTACACACTCTCCTTCGGTTTTACATCATTCGTGTGTGACAGACTGACGGGTAACAATAGCAGTACAATCGGCATCAAAACTTCTGTCACCTCTCCTGCCTCTCTCTCCATGTACTTTGATAATCAGCGTGGTGGGCCTGCAGCAAACGACGCTTATGACTGACCTGAGGCCAAAGGAAGTCGGCTGTGTCGTGGCTGCGGATTCACCACATTTATTTTCAGAGTCGGTGGAGAAAGCAGAGCGGGAGGAGAGACAGGAATTTTTATACCGGCTTTACGTTCCGTTTTGCCCCGTGTGAAGTGTAGGGGTCCGGGGCTAGGCTGTCGAAGTCGATTATTTTCGTGGAGGAACACCAAGCTAAGTACGTGATGTTATTAAATCTTCGAACACCTTCCAGTCGCCATTTGAGGATTCGAATAAATACGCGTGACAACTGATTCCCTTTCCCCCCTCCCCCCCCGACTGGCGCCCTAGACCACTATACCAACGTACATGTGATATATACATAGAGGGAAACTATACAGCTGGTCTTACCTTAAGTGGCACTTAAGGGTCATCCAATGGTGATATTACGCAGATATCAAGCCCAAACGACCACTTACCTGGGGAAAAAAAAATCTTAAGAGAATACTAGTAATAATAATAATAATAATAATAATAATAATAATAATAATAATAATAAACATCAGCAAAATCATCTCCAGACATCATCATCATCATTATCAACACCCTAACCACCACCACCATCCTCATCATCATAAACACCATCACTCTCATCCCCCCACCACTACCACTACCACCATCATTCGCCAAAGCACCAGTCACCGAAATCATAATATATACAATGAGATACAGCAGATCAATTGAAACAAACTACTGATTGTGTCTGTCAGCATAATTCACAATAAGTAAACAACAGATGAATATAATTAAACTTGATTATGTGCCAGGCTAAACAATTTATAATAAAGTAACATAACTGCATTTTGACTGTAGCCTACAATCGATAGCGTCAACCAGTGTAGTGTATAATGAACACGAAACTAACTGAAAACAAACTGAATCTTACAGGACAATATTTTAACCAAGGCATGTCTTAACTCCTTTACGAGCAAAAATCTCTCCTCACACACACACACACACACACACACACACACACACACACACACACACACACACACACAATAACATACAGACGCCATTTTACACTTCATAGCCCGTTCACTACAAGAGTCTCTCCTAAGCTTTATAAAAATCGCCTGGCGTCAATAAGAATAAAAATAGAACGGACTTTATTGAACGGAAGTAGTAACCCCCTTCAACCCAACGATATAGACAGATAGAGAGACAGACAGAAATATACATAGATAGATAAAGATTTCAATTCAATTTTCCCACCTATTCGAATGGTCGATTCTGCTCAGCTTTCGGGAGATTTTTTCTACTTGGGAGTTTAACCCTTGATAGGTGAAGTGGGGTATCAGAAACCCCAGTCTCCGAAATTTGATTTTTTAAAATATGAGCATAAGGTCTACAGATCTGTCCGTCTCATTACCTTCCTGCCTAGTGATGCTGTTCATGGGGATGATGGGCTCATAGCTGTATCTGGCTCTGATTTTGCTCTATAGAGCCATTGGGGTATGTTAGACCCCCAGATTAACTATAATGTAACCTAGTTGAGCCCTGTTGTGATTTTTTTTATTTCAATTTGCTGTCTTTCTCCTTTTGTATACAGAAGGTCCCATCATCGGTCTACTGCAGGCCACCCCAGAAATCATGATATTACTTTTCATTTTTGCCATATTTAATTTTAAAATTTGCATACCTAAAATTTAATCATTTTTGTATAAACTTAAAAAATATATATATTTTTTCAATTAAACTTAATTTTTTCTGGCCCTATTTAAAGATAAGGGGTTGAATTATTTGTGTATTGAAGCATTTTGAAATATCTCAAACGGAAGTATATATATATATTTTTTTCAGACCCCACGTCACCTAATATGTAACAATTTGAAGATTTCCTATCTAGGGTTAAATAGAGCCAAACCCCTTTGAACAGAGGCTGTATTTATTTATTTATTAAACTTTTCTTAATTTTTTTCGCTCCTAATATCTGCAGTCGTCTCCATTCGGCTTCAAAGGGATTTTTTAGAAATGGGAGAATTATGTTCAGCCATCACTAACCTATTCACAATTAGGTCAATCTCATAAGCAATAATAATAATAATAATAATAATAATAATAATAATAATAAACAGTAGTGAATAAAATAAAGAATATCACCCACTAGCGGACGGAAATGATATAATAAAACACCTCCACCTTGACAAGAGCATAAAAGAAGAGGTGAAGAATAGAATACACGCCTTTACGATGTTCGAACCTCTCCCACCACTTCCGTAATTGCTCCACAGTTATTTACCTGCCTTCCTCTATTGCCCCCATCCCCACCCGCAACTCAGACAAGCCAAAATACCTGTTTCCGGCGCTGTATTGGAAATGTGTGTGTGTGTGTGTGTGAGAGAGAGAGAGAGAGAGAGAGAGAGAGAGATGGAAGACAGGAGAATCAGCGATAAATACTACCGGTTGTGGTCTAAGAAATCGTGCAAGTAACTGGAATATGCAATATCGAAACAACATACAATACAGCCAGCTAACACATCCGCTACCAAGCAACCTCCTACGTTGAAAAAAAAAAAAAAAAAAGGAGAGAGAGAGAGAGAGAGAGAGAAAAAAGAAAAAATCGTCTGGCCAGCGCAAGAACGATAATGAAGACTTTATAATACCGATGGGGCTAAGGATCATTTGAAAGCCGTTGCCTTCTTCAGTTTTGCCTGCGTCGCGAAATGCAGGGTATACGGGAACGCGGCGTGCTCAGTTTCTTGCTTTGTTCTTTTTGCAATGTTATACGGCGGTGTTTTTTAGAATAGTTGAGTCATGAATACGATGATGATGATGATGATTATAAATTGCAAACTAATTATTTCCCGAAGTGAGGTATGGTAACAAGTGTCAGCATGAGTATAGTTGCGTACAGTGTTGATGATGATGATGACGACTGATGCTGATGATAATAACAAACACAATGATAAAGAGATTGATAATGATGAACAGAATATCCGAAATTATTATTCCCTGGGTGAGGTATGGTACAGTGAATGTTAATATCAGAGTGTGGGTGAGTGGTGGTGCCCCTGCTGGCTGTGTGGTGTTGCCGGTAACCACATAATCACCGGCTGTCACGTATGCAAAAACCGTAATGGTCACCTGTCGGGCCCTTATGCCCGCCGCTGCAGGTACTATTCACCTCCCTCTACTTGACAAATGAGGCATATCCGTCACTTCCTACCCTATCACATCTTATTAGGGAGGATCTTCCATGAGTAGGGAAACATTAAAATTCTTTCTCAGTCTAGGAATATCTGCCTTACGCAGAAAAGTGAGAGGGAGATGATGCAAAATATCACGAGAATTTTTGTCCCTGTCCTTACGCCCCCGCTTACCTAATACCATATTCTCTTATCACGGCAAGATGTGCTGGTGATAATCATAATTACACTGGAATTATACTTGACGTTAATGTGTGTCCGATGCACAGAATGCGTCGGGGAGGTCAAGGGAAAAAAGTAATCTCGGGTAATAACAACAACATTGATACTCCGATTACCATCAAACTTCGCCCCAGGTGATGAGTTTTAGCCGAATCACTGGATAAAATTTTCTTGATACTGGGAGTCTTACTGGTACTTCTTTAAGTGTTGTACATTAGACCTCAGTATCTTGCGTATCATTTATATTTATTGATGGTGAAGGAAGATTGACATGATAAGTGAATATATGAATTGACTACAACTGAACGTTGAGGAAGAGATGTCTAGACGTTGATAAAAGCAAAAAATGAACAAGTGATCATTATCGATGGATGAAACACAGATGGAGGTGCACATTACAAAGGGTGAACCTCCATCTTAACTTGACAGCCAACGTAATAATCCCTATCCAATAAGCGTCTCTCTCTCTCTCTCTCTCTCTCTCTCTCTCTCTCTCTCTCTCTCTCTATATATATATATATATATATATATATATATATATGGGGGTAGTTAAACCTGTAAGATGAAACAGAACAAGGAAGACTTGAATGGTGAGTGAATGGATGTATGGCCCATTTCACTGTGCCTTCTGATGGTTCTGCTACTTCTATGCCTGCCTTTTCATTATTTTGAATTACTCCCACCTTATGTATTTAACCGAATACTGACACCACGACGATGAAGACAATGACGATGATGACAATAACGATGGCATGCCCTACATATACAATATACGAGAGAAGAGGTGAAATACTGTATGCAAAATCAACTGCAAAGGAAAGAGTGCGAGAGATCCTATTAAAATGACGATGATAAGGCTCACGGTGATGACGATAGTGGAATGCTTTGTGGAGGTGTGGGGCGGGAGAGGGGGTGAAGGAGTCTGCTCTCAATACAGTCAACCATGATAAACCCTTTGCCCTGCCATCACCCTACTTTCGCATTTTGTATTTGCTACCGTCGACCGAATTCCTTTTGATTTAGGAGTCCATTTGCAACACGTGGGTGAAGGAGCTTGTTTCTAAGTCCTTCAGTACCAAATAATTCTCCTAAACAGTCGTCAGCAATAAAAAAAAAAAAAAAAAAGGGGGGGGGGGAACCACAGTACAAAAAGAGTTAACTACTGCTGATTTATTTTATTATCGTGTTGTCTCTAGTGTCAAACAAATTCATTTAGATAAGACGGGAGGGGGGAAAGGAAAAAAAAAATCATATTGCGGAAAATAGCAATAATCTCCCCGTAAATGCAGTAGGAAATCACTGACCTCACTCGGCGCCTCAACCTAGAAAGGCGGCTATTTTGCTGTCATAATATTACTTAAGGATTATTAGCATTTTCTGCTCTGATTTTCTTGCAGTCCCCCCTCCCTCCTTCCCCATTTTTTCTCTCTCTCTCTCTCTCTCTCTCTCTCTCTCTTGCCGGGAGGGGTAGCTCTCTCCTGTAACCCAGCGTGGCTATATGGCCTTAGTTGCCTAGCTCGGGGAATTCATTTCTCCATTTTCTCTCTCTCTCTCTCTCTCTCTCTCTCTCTCTCTCTCTCTCTCTCTCTCTCAGAATATTACCCAACAATTCACAGTTTCCCGCTCTCATTTTTCCCCACCAGTCCTGACCCAGCCCACCCCGGTCTTATTCGTCTATAATATCGAGAGAAGGTGCTCGGGTCGCCTTCATTATCGGGTTAATATCGGGCTTTAGAGAGAGAGGAAAAAGTTGTATTGATGTTTATTGGTGACGTGAGGTAGGGCGGAGTTAAGGCTCTGGATTGGAATTAGCGGTTCTCTCTTTATCGTTCTCGTTCTCTTTCTCTCTCCCTCGTTCTCTTCTCTCTCTGTGTCAATTTATCTATTTATCTATTTGTCTATCTATCCTATCAATCTAGCTCTCTCTTTGCCCTATCTATATCTATCAATATATACTTCCTTTCTCGGCCACTTTCTTTTCGGTTATCGGTCTGACAGTACATTTCCTCTCTCTCTCTCTCTCTCTCTCTCTCTCTCTCTCTCTCTCTCTCTCTCTCTCTCTCTCTCTCTCTCTCCACTTTCAGACGGTGCGCGGGGCAGTCCGAAATGGGGGCTCAGGTCACACAGGGGCCAAGAGAGGTCAACACGAGTGACTTACTTTCCTCAACACGCCGTAAGGTGGAAAAAAGTCTGTTCATTTTTTCCCTCCCTTCACCTTTTTTTCTTTTTTTACCTTTTTTACTTGTTTTTGCTGCATCAGACGGATTTATTCTGCTTAGGATTTATTATATTTTATTTTTTGTTTACTGGTCGGGTTACATATTATTACCTCGTTGAAACGGTTGGAATATCTTTCTTTTTGATCCTGTTACTTTTAAGGGATATTTTAAGCTTTGTAGTGCCTGTCTGTAGTAATGTGGTTATACATAATCTCCATTAATCCCCCTATAGCCTGATTTCTCTCCCCAAGCTGAATAAAATCGTCTGAGAGCACAAGAATACAACAGAAAATACATCATAGGTGAGAAATGGAATAGATATCAATTAAAACATCAAAAAATCGTCCCAAGTTGAGCAAAAATCGTCTGGTGTTAGCAAGAATGAAAAATAATTCACCAAAGTAAAAGGCTGAAGGGTGACTAAATATTTACAGTTCCAGACACAAATATCGAGTCACTTCGTTTCGATAAATAGAGAGACAGTGAATGATAACTTTCGAAACCCAGTATTACAATCTTCACAACCCGACAAACTTACCATAATACTGTGTTAGAGTTTCATAACTGATCGACAAAAAAAAAAAATGAAACGATATTGGTCCGTAGATGGCCTGGGAGTGAATTTCCGATTTGTAGGCTACTCGATCTGCCCCCCCCCCCCCTCTCTCTCTCTCTCTCAGGAGGTTCTAGGTTATATTAGGTTAGGTTAAATTAAAGCAGATTAAGATAGGTTAGGCTTGATTAGGTTGAGTTAGGCTTGGGTGGAGGTTAAGTTAGATTAGGTTGTTACACTAGGTTAGGTCGAATTAGGTCAGGTTATGTTAGGTCAAATTATTACAGATGAGGTTAGGTTAGGTTAAGATTAAGTAAAACAAAAATTACTTTCGTTTTGGAGAGGAGAAAACTTAGTGTCCGGCGCTGAAATGGCACACAGTTCCGAAATACCCGTCCCGTGAAAAGCGTGACGAGTATCAGATATTCATGAGCTAATTTCCAGTAATAAAAGCTATATCAACATGGACTCCCTTCTCAGCCGTCATGGCGCTCCTATTACTGATGACCTGATAGGAGAAAAGAACCTCATATATTTCATTTATTATTATAATTTTTTTTTTTTTTAGGGATTTTTTTTTTGACAAATTTGAAACTAGGTTGGAAAAGATCAGTTTTCTTACTTAGCCCCTTCAACCTGTGGACGTGTTATGATTTCGTTTTAGATAATATCAGACTGTTTTATGTGTCCATGAAGGTTCTTTTTTTACCGATGGATTTATCAAAGGCTGCATCGAAGTCGTCCAATTCGAAAATTCTTCCAAAATTTAAATAACATAGTCCTGATTTAGCAAGATATCTATATATAAAGACGCCATCGAGGTGAATGAGTCGTCCGAAAGAGAAAGAAAGAAAGAATGAAAACGAAAGAACGAATGAAAGAAAGAAAGGTAAAGGAAAAAAAATACACCCAAACACTCAGCATCATACAGTACGGCACAACAAGCAAAAATTTTGAACACTGCTTTTGAAGGTTATAAATGTCAACAATTGTGGTGTTCTCAGCCATAAATGCCATAAATGCGAGGTACACGTAATATTACAATTTTATTTTCTCCTTCACTGTACCCTCTTCTCTTGTATTAAATTCCATCTAAACGATTTTATTCAGCTGGGATTGAGTGTGGGAGCCTGAGTTTTGATATTGTTACCTTTAACCTTCTCATCATGGGGACAACTCTTAGTGTTCCATTTCAGCTGACTCAGCATGATTTTATTCAGCTGAAAAAATAGGTGTCTGGAAATGTTACTGTAATGTACCAGGAAGCATATGAAGTTTTATTTTGTAGTAGTAGTAGTAGTGGTAGTAGTAGTAGTAATAGTAGTAGGAGTAGGCTGTAGCACCAGTCGAGCAGTGCAGTACTCTGAGGCGGATGGAAAGCTGATGACAGGGAGCCCTGGAGCTCCCGTTTCATCAGCCTTCAGGACTAGTTCCTGACCATCCCCCTTTGCTGAACTTTTTCAGTGTCTCAGTTACACAGAGAGTAGGCCAGCATGCTCTCCAGTACAAATTTCTCTAACTATCTACACCAAACTACATGCACAGTACACACTACACTTCCTATTCAAAATTCAACAAAAATGGCGTCTCTTCACCAAGCCTCGGAGTCCCCAGGGGGTGGAGGACCATAAATGCCCCCACCATCCGCCCCTCTCCCGGTGACGACTCGAGGTGCCTGGAACCACTGTCTGACTCTCTTCTTCTTCATTTCTGCAACATTCGCAGCCTTTCCTCTAACTTTCGCTCTGTTGAGCACCACCTCTCCTCCTCTAAACCTCACCTTCTTTTTCTAACGGAGACTCAGCTGTCTGAGGCAACTGACAGCAAACCCTTTTCTGTATCCTCCTACTTCCTCTACACTCATTTCAAAGCCAAAGGTGGCTGTTGTGTATATATACGCAACGACTTATCTTGCTCTCGTGTTCCTGAACTCGATTCTTCTGAATTCTCTACACTCTGGCTTCGGCTTTCCTGTCATTCTCTGACTAAATATATCTGTGCTGTTTACTTATCCCCTAATTCTACTGACTATCAAAAATTCTTCGACTATCTTACTTCTACGATGGAACACATTCTATCCATTTCTCCTTTCTCTGAAATCTCCATTCTAGGAGATTTCAATGTTCACCACCACCTTTGGCTCTCCCTCTCCTTTCACGGATCCACCAGGTGAACAAACCTACATCTTTTCTATCCTTAATGACCTAGAGCAGCTTGTACAGCACCCTACCCATATCCCTGACTCTCTTGGAGAGAGCTCCAGCATACTTGACCTCTTCCTCACAACTAATCCTTCTGCTTACTCTGTTAATCTTTTCTCTCCGTTGGGCTCCTCCGATCACAACCTTATTACCTTAACCTGTCCTATCACTCCGGTACGGCCTGTGGACCCTCCAGGAAAACGTCGGCTGTGGCATTTTGGAGCCGTGGATTGGGTGGCCCTCAGGCAGTACTTATTTGATTTTCCCTGGAATGATTATTGCTTCCATGGCCGGGAGCCATCTGAGTGTGCCTTGCGCATTACGGAGGTTATTCTCTCGGGCATGGAAGCATACATTCCTTTCTCATATCCTTTGACTAACGCAAGAAAGCCTTGGCTTAATCACGCTTGTTCTAGTGCTGTCCACAACAAGGAGAGGGCCTACAAAAGGAACCGGAGCCAACCCACCCCTGAATCACATCATCTTTACGTTTCTCCCCGGAATCGTGCTAAGTCTGTTCTTCGCTCTACTAAAAATAATTTCATGCATACTAAATGCTCTCAACACTCCAACTCTGGCACCTTGCCAAAAAACTTTCTAACAACTTTACCTCATCATTCTTCCCTCCTCTTTTCTACTCTGATGGTTCTGTAGCTATTTCTTCTACTGATAAAGCAGATCTCTTCATACAGACTTTCTCCTCCAATTCCACCTTAGATGATTCCGGTGCTGTTCCTCCATCACTTCCCCCCTCTGACTTCCTCATGGCTGACAATAAAATTTCTTCAGTTGATGTATTTTCTGCCATCACTGGCCTCAGTACTAACAAGGCATATGGGCCTGATGGGGTCCCTCCTGTTGTTCTCAAGAACTGTGCTTCTGTGCTTACACCCTGTCTAGGCAAACTCTTTTGCCTTTGTCTGTCAACTTGTACCTTTCCTTCTTGCTGGAAGTTTGCTCTCATTCAGCCAGTCCCAAAGAAGGGTGACCACTTCCAACCCTCCAACTATCGTCCAATTGCTTTAACGTCCTGTATTTCAAAAGTTTTTGAGTCAATTCTCAATAGAAAAATTTTAAGGCATCTTTCCTATCACAACCTTCTTTCCGATCGTCAGTACGGGTTCCGTCAGGGACACTCCACTGGCGATCTTCTCACCTACCTTTCAGACTCCTGGTCATCCTCCTTTCGGGACTTTGGCGAAAGCTTTGCCATTGCACTTGACATCTCAAAGGCTTTCGATCGAGTCTGGCATAAATCTTTAATTTCCAAACTGCCCTCCTACGGTTTCTATCCTTCTATCCGTGCCTTCATCGCTAGCTTCCTTTCTGGTCGTTCTATAGCCGCTGTTGTAGACGGCCATCGTTCTTCTCCTAGATCTATCAACAGTGGTGTTCCTCAGGGCTCTGTCCTATCACCAACTCTCTTTCTTTTATTCATCAATGATCTTCTAAGCTGTACATCTAACCCTATCCACTCATATGCTGATGACTCCACCCTTCATCTTTCCATTCGGTTCCCGCAACGCCCATCTCAGCAGTTACTTCAACAAACAAGGGATGAGGCTATGGCACACCTGATGTCTGACTTGGCTCGTAGCTCTGACTGGGGTAAAAATAATATGGTTGTTTTTAATGCATCTATGACAGTTCTTACACCTATTAACCCGACAAAATCTTCCACAAGTATACCCACTAATGTTTAATAACATTCAGCTTAATCCTGCATCATCCTTGAACATGCTTGGGGTTTCATTTGCTCGGGACTTATCTTGGAAAGATCATATTACATCTCTTGTAAAATCTGCTTCCAAGAGATTGGGTGTGCTAAGCCGACTCCACTCTTTCTTTACCCCTGCACAATTGTTGACTCTATACAGGGGTTTTATCCGCCCCTGTGTGGAGTACAACTCTCATGTATGGGAAGGCTCCCCACATACAGCTCTTCTCAATTGGGTGGAGTCAAAAGCTTTTCGTCTCATTAACTCTCCTCCTCTTACTGACTCCCTTCAACCTCTGTCTCTTCGCCGCACTGTTGCATCTTTATCTCTTTTCTATCGCTACTTTAATGGTCACTGCTCCTCTGAACTGTCTGCTTGCATTCCTCCACCTCTACGACGGGCGCGTAGCACCCGCCTGGCAGCAAACTCTCATCCCTTTTCTGTCCAACTCTCTAATGCAAGAGTTAACCGTTACTCCCAGTCTTTCATTTATGCAACAGGTCAGCTATGGAACTGTCTCCCTCCGTCTGTATTTCCTGCTGCCTATGATCTCCAGTCTTTGAAACGCAGTGTGTCCAGGCATCTCAAAATGATCGGATCTTGAATTTGGCTCTCTATTGTATTTTGTTTTTCTCTTGGAGGGAACTGTTACTGTGGGCTCTTGGCCTTTGGTTCCTTCTTCCTCGCATAAAAAAAAAGTAGTAGTAGTAGGGGTGGTACAACTACCATTCCTCTTATTACCACTACTACTATTATCAACACTACTCCAACTATTCCTCCTATTATTATTATTATTATCATCATCACCATGCTCATCATCATTATACAGTAGGGTTAAAACTAAGTCGGCAAAAAAAAAAAAAAAAAAAAATGAATTACCAGTACATGTGGCAAGAATCAGAATCAAGTTCGAGTAGAATCAGAAATTACTGCGACGCGAAAGCACTAAGGTTGTAATCAGTCGAAACCGATTTAATAATTAAAAAAAAAAAAAACGAAAGGAAATAAACTCCCAGTAACATAACAGGGCAAAATTTCACCATAATCTCTCGCTGCTTAAGATGCACATAAAGCCATGAAATAGGAGGGTGGAGGGACCTCTGTGGAAGTAGAAGTGGAGGGGTGGAAGGGGTGGAGGTAGGAGAAGTGGAGGGAAAAAAGATACGTGGAGGTTATGGGAGAAATGTGGGAGAGACGAAGGTATGATACACGAAAAGAAAAAAGTTTGAGTACTATTCTACTGCGTTAACTTCATGTCCGTCACTTTGATGTAGCGTTGATATTAATAACGTTGACTGAGCCGTACCTGCAACATACGAGAAGCTGCCTGGAGGAGTGAAAAAGGAGGGTTCTTTATGCACCACTCTGTACACCACGCTTCTAGGCGAACTTTTGTCTTTGCCTGTACGTAACGAGGAGGTGGTGATGGTGGAGGGGTGGAGGAACCAAGAGGTGGAGAGACGGGAGGTGGAGGAAAGGGAGGGAGGGAAAAGGAAACGTCAGAAATGTGGGAGAGACTAAGCACGATACAGTTGCATACATATCGGTACCATAACTATCGATTTACATCCCTCTCTCTCTCTCTCTCTCTCTCTCTCTCTCTCTCTCTCTCTCTCTCTCTCTCTCTCTCTCTCTCAAAATCTAAAAAAAAAATACAATAATAATCTAATCACACTAACCAACAAAAAAAATAACTGAGAGTCCTCGTGTCCTTGCTCTGAAATGCCACAGGTATCGATTACAAGAGTACGTGGCAGGAGGTGGTTGAGGGGAAGGAGGAAGGAGAAGGGGAAAGATGGAGGGGGGAAACGCAAAAGATGGAAAAGAGAGAGGGGGAGAAGGGAGAGAGCAGGGGAGAGGAAATGAGGAAGAGAGAATGGAAATGGGAAAAGGAAATGAAAGAGAGGAGAAGGGGAAAGCGGGAAAGGAAGGGGAAAGAGAAAGGTGATGTGACAAGAGGATCAAAGGTGAGAGGGGAAGGGAAGGGAAGGGAGGGAAGGGTTGTGTTGGTGTGTGTTGTGGTGCTGGTGTGTGTTTTGGTGATATGTGTTGGTGTGTGTTTTGGTGATGTGTGTTGGTGTGTGTTGTGATGACGTGTTGTGGTGTTGGTGTGTGTTGTGGTGACGTGTTGTGGTGTTGGTGTGTGTTGTGGTGATGTGTTGTGGTGTTGGTGTGTGTTGTGGTGATGTGCTGTGGTGTTGGTGTGTATTGTGGTGATGTGTTGTGCTGATGGTGTGTGTTGTGGTGCTGTGTTGTGGTGCTAGTGTGTGTTATGGTGACGTGTTGTGTGTTGGTGTGTGTTGTGGTATTGTGTTGCGGTGTTGGTGTGTGTTGTGGTGCTGGTGTATGTTGTGTTGATGTGTTGTGGTGTTGGTGTATGTTATGGTGATGTGTTGTGGTGTTGGTGTATGTTGTGGTGATGTGTTGTGGTGTTGGTGTATGTTATGGTGATGTGTTGTGGTGTTGGTGTATGTTGTGGTGATGTGTTGTGGCGTTGGTGTTGGTGTGTGTTGTGGTGATGTGCTGTGGTGTTGGTGTGTGTTGTGGTGATGTGTTGCTGTGTTGTGGTGTTGGTGTGTGTTGTGATGATGTGTTGTGGTGTTGGTGTTGGTGTGTGTTGTGGTGGTGTTGTGGTGTTAGTGTGTGTTGTGGTGGTGTTGTGGTGTTGGTGTGTGTGTTGTGGTGTTGGTGTGTGTTGTGATGATGTGTTGTGGTGCTGGTGTGTGTTGTGTTGAGTTTTTGTGTAGGTGTGTGTTGTGATGCTGTGTTGTGTGTGTTGGTGGGTGGTGGTGATGGCAGTTGTGGTGCTGGTGGGTGTTCGTGGTGGTTCATGTGGTGCAGTGGTGTGGTGTGTGTTGTGGTAGTGGTGAGTGGACTGGAGAGTGATCATGATGGTAGTCATAGTAGTAGTGATAGTGGTGGCGATGGTGGTAATACTGATAGTGGTAGTGATGATGGCAGCAGCGATAATGGTAGCGATGGTGGTAGCAGCGATGTGGTAGGGATGGTGATAGTAGTAGCGATGATGGTAGCGATGGTGATAGTAGTAATGATAGTGGTAGCGATGGTGGTGGCTATGGTGGTAGTTGAGATAGTAGTAGCAGTGACAGTGGTAGCGATGGTGGTAGTAGGGATGGTAGTAGCAGTGATAGTGGTAGCGATGGTGGTAGTAGCGGCTGTGTACTGTATTTAGCCTATCATGAGATGCTGGCTATAAAGACCCGTCCTACAAGGCGTACTTGAGAGAGAGAGAGAGAGAGAGAGAGAATTTCGTCTTACTACTTGTAAATACATCTGTGTGTGTGTGTGTGTGTGTGTATGTGTACGTACTCAACAATAATTTATGTGGGAATATTCAGTTTCGGTTCGATTTCGCCTCTCTCTCTCTCTCTCTCTCTCTCTCTCTCTCTCTCTCTCTCTCTCTCTCTCTCTCTCTCTCTCTCGCACACACACCGCCACACTACACTCATATACCTTGCACCCCGAGGCAAAGCAGTAAAAATTATCATATAAATGGGTAAATATACAGGTGTTGTAAATACAGTATATTACAAGTGTTAGCTATCTACTACTACTACTACTACTACCACTACCACCACCACTGCTACTACTACCGGTACTACTACTTTTTCTTCTTCCTTTTCTTTTTTCTTGTCACCTCCTCCTCCTCCTCCTCCATTAGTCTCTTTTTCTTTTTCTCTTCCTCAGTCCTATTTTTAATTTATACTGGTGAAAAAAAAAGTGATTTGGATCACCACAGTTCACAGATCTCTCTCTCTCTCTCTCTCTCTCTCTCTCTCTCTCTCTCACACACACACACACACACACACACACACACACACACACACACACAAATGACCGTGTGTGTGTGTGTGTGTGTGTGTGTGTGTGTGTGTGTGTGTTTGAATGTACTGTATGTATGTATGTATATGTGCGTGTACGTCCTTGTGTGTGCGTGTGTGTATATGCGTGTACGTCTTCGTGTACGTGTGTGTCATCAACGAAATAAGGTAGAGGAGGTCAGGTTTAATTAAGAATATCACTTTAATTGGAAGATTTTTGGAGCCAGACAGTGAAGGGAAGTGAGGGGGGGACTTGTGTATATTCACCAGGTTTGTGTAAAATAGAAAATGGGAAGCAGAAACAAATTAGTTGCCTTAAGGATGAAACGAGATAAGATGAACGGATGTAAGAAAGAAAGAAAGAAGGAAGGAAAGTAACAGAGAAAGAAAAGGAAACGGACAAAAGGAGGGAAATAAAATGAAAACCACGAGAACAGAAATAGGAAATAGAAACCGTAACGAAAGCATGCAAATAAAAACAAAGTATCTAACCCAACCTAGCTTAACTTCAGCTCTATTTCTCATCTCATCTCATCTCATCTCAGCTCAGCTCATCTCATCTCAGTTCAGCCCAACTCATCTCAGCTCAGCTTATCTCATCTAAGCTCAACTCACCTAATATCATCTCAAGTCCTCATCTTATCTCAGCTCAACTCATCTTAACTCAACTGAACTCATCTCATCCCAGTCCAACCTCAACTTGAATCCTCATCTCACCTCAGCTCAGCTCATTTCAGCTCAACTCAGAGCAACCAAGAAAATCCTAACCTAACCTAACCTAACAACCTAATCTTCTGTAGACA
This sequence comes from Coenobita brevimanus, assembly GCF_032717465.1. Lineage (NCBI taxonomy): Eukaryota > Metazoa > Arthropoda > Malacostraca > Decapoda > Coenobitidae > Coenobita > Coenobita brevimanus. The sequence goes on along the minus strand of NC_136977.1, from coordinate 44,856,881 downwards.
GATACATAAAAAATAGAGATAAGAGGATAAAATAACAGAAGATAAAAGATAACTATAAAAGAACTATATGCATATAACTAATTTAAAATAACAAGATAAAAGATAACTAAATAAAAAAAAAAAACTATATATATAACTCATTTACAATAACAGAAGATAAACGATAACTATACATAAAATAAACTATATAACTAATTTAAAATATGTGATTAACAGAGACGTATTTCGGGAAAGAATGGGAGGGGGAGGGGGAGGGTGGATTTGCATACTCAGGAGTCGTGTATAAATTAGAAAATGGGAAGGAGGAGGCCAGCCAAGGAGAAGCGTAGGAGCATATTATCTGACCTCGAGATGGAAGGAGATAAGATGATGGACGTGAGATAAGAAAAATGAAAAATACGTAATAAATAAACAAATAAATACAGAATGAAAGAAATAAAAAAGGAAAATAAATAAAATAAACAACATAAATAACTACATAAAAATAAAACATAAAATATAATAATAAAATAAAATAAGTAAATGAATAAAATAAACTTAGAAGGAAGACTCGTATATATACGAGAGAATTACCTGACCCCGAGATCAAGGAAGATAAAATGAGCAGATACCGACCAGTAAGAAATAAGAAAATGAGATAATGAAAATAATATATAAGACAAAAGAGGAATTTTTTTTTAAGTCATCCCAACTTCAATTCCACCCAAAATAAGTAACAATAAACTAACAACAAATATCAACAACAACAACAACAACAAAATAATAATAATAATAATAATAATAATAATAATAATAATAATTATAATAAGGATAATAATAATAATAATAATAATTATAATAATAATAATAATAATAATAATAATAAATAATGATAATAATAATAATAATGATAATAATAATAATAATAATAATAACAACACTATATACGAGTAAATGATTAAATGATGGTAGGGAATAAAAACTTCCTAGCCAGACCGAATATAAAATGATAATGATAGGTACTAGGAAGAAATGAAATTATACATACAAAGATAGATAAATAAATAAAATAAATAGATAAAGATAGACAGACAGATAAATTTGTAGATAGATAGACAGGTAGATTTCATAACCTAAGGATGACTGAAGGGAAGGTAAAGAAAATAAAAGTTATTCAGCATTTTCCCTCAAGAGTTCTTTCCTGACATGATTATTACCTTCACAAAATCGTCTCAAATTACCTGGCATACAACTCCTTATTCCTCTTTCGACGCCAAAAAAATTAAGAAAGAGGGAAAAACTTGAGGAATGTGGAGGGGAAAACCGAGAGACGAAACCCAGATAGGTAACAAGGAGGGGAGGGGGGTCGGGGTTAACAAGGGGGGGAATTAACAAGGTGGACATCCAGCTGAGAGGTGACCAATTAACAAGCCAGCCCTAACTCCCCCCCCCCTCCAGGCTAATCACCTTCTGCCACTGCAAGCATTTCAACACTTCTACCAGCTCTCCTCAGCATTGGTCTCCATCACCTCCTTCACTGTCATCACAGCATCTTTAACTTTCTTCTTGTTTCCTCTGCACCATCTTATCCATCTTAAGCCCCCTCCTTGAGAAGTGGGTGTAGAAATATGCCGTGCTGGAGTAGCTGTTTGTGGCTGAGTTTGTTCTGTGTTTGTGGCTGTGTTTGTAGCTGTGTTTGTGGCTGTGTTTGTGGCTGTGTTTGTGGCTGTTTGTAGCTGTATTAGTAGAGGTGTTTATGGTTGTGTTTGTGCTGTGTTTGTGGCTGTTTGTAGCTGTGTTTGTGGCTGTTTGTAGCTGTGTTTGTGGCTGTTTGCAGTTGTGCTTGTAGCTGTTTGTGGCTGTGTTTGTGGCTGTTGGTGGCTGTGTTTGTGGCTGTTTTTGTGGTTGTGTTGTGGCTGTTTGTGGCTGTGTTGTGTCTGTTTTTCAGAGTCCACACAAACAGACCTCCATCATTAACGAGTCCATTCTAGGAGATTTCAATGTTCACCACCACCTTTGGCTCTCCTCTCCTTTCACTGATCCACCTGGTGAAAAAGCCTACATCTTTCTATCCTTAATGACTAATGACCTAGAGCAGCTTGTACAGCACCCTACCCGTATCCCAGACCGCCTTGGAGAGAGCTCCAACATACTTGACCTCTTCCTTACAACTAATCCTTCTGTTTACACTGTTAATCTTTTCTCTCCGTTGGGCTCCTCCGATCACAACCTCATCACCTTAACCTGTCCTATCACTCCGGTACGGCCTGTGGACCCTCCAGGGAAACGTCGTCTGTGGCATTTTGGAGCCGCGGATTGGGAGGCCCTCAGGATGTACTTCTTTGATTCTCCCTGGAATGATTATTGCTTCCATGGCCGGGAGCCATCTGAGTGTGCCTTGCGCATTACAGAGGTTATTCTCTCGGGCATGGAAGCATACATTCCTTTCTCATATCCTTTGACTAATGCAAGAAAGCCTTGGTTTAATTGCGCTTGTTCTCATGCTGTCCACCACAAGGAGAGGACCTACAAAAGGTACCAGAACCAAGCCACCCCTGAATCACATCATCTTTACGTTTCTGCCCGGAATCGTGCTAAGTCTGTTCTTCGCTCTGCTAAAAACAATTTCATCCGTACTAAATGCTCTCAACCCTCCAACTTGAATTCTTCCCGCTCCTTCTGGCACCTTGCCAAAAACCTTTCTAACAACTTTACCTCATCATCCTTCCCTCCTCTTTTCTACTCTGATGGTTCTGTAGCTATTTCTTCTACTGATAAAGCAGATCTTTTCGCACAGACTTTCTCCTCCAATTCCACCTAAGACTATTCTGGTGCTGTTTCTCCATCACTTCCCACCTCTGACTTTCTCATGGCTGACATTAAAATTTCTTCAGCTGATGTATTTTCTGCCATCACTGGCCTCAATACTAACAAGGCATATGGGCCTGATGGAGTCACTCCTGTTGTTCTCAAGAACTGTGCTTCTGTGCTTACACCCTGTCTAGGCAAACTCTTTCGCCTTTGTCTGTCAACTTGTACCTTTCCTTCTTGCTGGAAGTTTGCTCTCATTCAGCCAGTCCCAAAGAAGGGTGACCACTCCCAACCCTCCAACTATCGTCCAATTGCTTTAACATCCTGTATTTCAAAAGTTTTCGAGTCAATTCTCAATAGAAAAATTTTAAGGCATCTTTCCTATCACAACCTTCTTTCTGATGGTCAGTACGGGTTCCGTCAGGGACGCTCCACTGGCGAACTTCTCACCTACCTTTCAGATTCCTGGTCATCCTCCTCTCGAGACTTTGGCGAAGCTTTGCCATTGCACTTGACATCTCAAAGGCTTTCGATCGAGTCTGGCATAAATCTTTAATTTCCAAATTGCCCTCTTACGGTTTCTAGCCTTCTATCTGTGCCTTTATCGCTAGCTTCCTTTCTGGTCGTTCTATAGCCGCTGTCGTAGACGGCCATCGTTCTTCTCCTAGATCTATCAACAGTGGTGTTCCTCAGGGCTCTGTCCTATCACCAACTCTCTTCCTTTTATTCATCAATGACCTTCTAAGCTGTACATCTAACCCTATCCACTCATACGCTGATGACTCCACCCTTCATCTTTCCATTCGGTTCCTGCAACGCCCATCTCAGCAGTTACTTCAACAAACAAGGGATGAGGCTATGGCACACATAATGTCTGACTCGGCTCGTATCTCTGACTGGGGTAAAAATAATATGGTTGTTTTTAATGCATCTAAGACTCAGTTCTTACACCTACCAACCCGTCAAAATCTTCCACAAGTATACCCACTAATGTTTAATAACATGCAGCTTAATCCTGCATCATCCTTGAACATGCTTGGGGTTTCATTTGCTCGGGACTTATCTTGGAAAGATCATATTACATCTCTTGTAAAATCTGCTTCCAAGAGATTGGGTGTGCTAAGCCGACTCCGTTCTTTCTTTACCCCTGCACAATTGTTGACTCTATACATGGGTTTTGTCCGCCCATGTGTGGAGTACAACTCTCATGTGTGGGGAGGCTCCCCACATACAGCTCTTCTCAATAGGGTGGAGTCAAAGGCTTTTCGTCTCATTAACTCTCCTCCTCTTACTGACTCCCTTCAACCTCTGTCTCTTCGCTGCACTGCTGCATCTTTATCTCTTTTCTATCGCTACTTTAATGGTCACTGCTCGTCTGAACTGTCTGCATGCATTCCTCCACCTCTACGACGGGCGCGTAGCACCCGTCTAGCAGCAAACTCTCATCCCTTTTCTGTCCAACTCTCTAATGCAAGAGTTAACCGTTACTCCCAGTCTTTCATTTATGTAACAGGTCAGTTTTGGATCTGTCTCCCTCTGTCTGAATTTCCTGCTGCCTATGATCTCCAGTCTTTCAAACGCAGTGTGTCCAGGCATCTCAAAATGAACGGGTCTTGAATTTGGATGTCTCTTGTATTTTGTTTTTCTCTTGGAGTAAACTGTTACTGCGGGCTCATGGCGTTTGGTTCCTTCTTCCTCGCATAAAAAAAAAAAGGTGAGAGTGGTTAGCTAATCTTACTAACTTCACTGAGACAGAGGCCTTACAACACACACACACACACACACACACACACACACACACACACACACACACACCTTACTAACCATTCAAATTCCAAATTAAACATGTTACATAAACCATACATTGCCCATTCACCTCAAGACATATCCTCTAAAAATTGTCTGGAGGATGCAAGAATCAACTCTAAAAATAAAACGACACAATGAAAGGGTTAAGGGATGAAATCCCCCCCCCCGCAGGGAAAAAGTGAATTAATCAAACTTTTGATTATTTTTATTTTTTACACAACCACGTTATCCATTCGACCACCAGCACCCATGAAAGAAAAAATATATAAATATAAAAGAAATAGGAGTTGGGGCAGAAAAACAAAACAAAACAAAACAAGAAGACAAGTAATCAACCACGTAGCCGAGAAAGAAAATCAAGTTAAACAGACAGGCTTACGATGGTGACACTAGGGGGAAATGGATCGTGTGTGTGTGTGTGTGTGTGTGTGTGTGTGTGTGTGTGTGTGTGTGTGTGTGTGTGTGTGTGTGTGTGTGTGTGTGTGTGTGTGTACCCTAAAGCAGACACATTTTTGAGCAGACACACACACAAAGGTAATTACTTTAGGTGGGAAGGCAGACGTTGATGTAGACAAATGACACAGAGACAAAGACGCAAAACGAAGAGACAGACAGACAGACAGACAGACAGACAGACGCAGACGCAAGGAAGCAGAAAATTAGGATACAGACAGACAAACTGATATACAAGACAGAAAGGCAGACAGGAAAAATGGGGAAAAAAATGATTTGTAGACAGATAATAAAGACTGATATACAGAAATGGAAGCAGATAGATATGAAAGGCGGTTTGTAGAACAGTGAGAGAGAGAGAGAGAGAGAGAGAGAGAGAGAGGACAGAAATAAAGAAAAAGGCAAACTTGAAACCATAAACCACACACACACACACACACACGCACACACACACAATCATTACACAGCTACCCACATAAGAAAACAAAAAACAAAAATAGTTAAACAAAAGACGTACCGAGAGATATACGTGACGGAGAGGGAGAAGCAGATAAAGCAGACAAGCAGACAGACGGACAAACGGGCAGACAGACAGGCGAACAAGCAATGGACGCGCTCTTGAGGTTTGCATGCACTAGCGAAGCGTTGAGACAGGGAAATTTATGAATATGTAAATGAAGAGAGAGAGAGAGAGAGAGAGAGAGAGAGAGAGAGAGAGAGAGAGAGAGAGAAATCAGTCCAACAACCAACATCTTACTCTCCAACACACAGTAAGGTTTCATCACAACAAGTTCCCTTTTTCTTTGTCCTTGCTATTAATTCTACAAATAATTAATGAAACAGTGCCATTTATAGTTCTACTGCTGCTTATTAACATGATCTGACAGCTTCCTACAGGTTGCATTACTAGGCTAATTGTACTGAAAAAGTCCTAATATCCAGGAACACATCCTTACTTATGTAGGCTCTGTGTATTCCTAAAGTACCCCACTACTCACACCAGAAGAAAGAAATCGGGAGAATAATGGTGAAAATATTAAACAAGACCTCACACACACACACACACACACACACACACACATACAAATCAATTCTTTTCCTACAAGCAACAGTCCAAATCCTCCAGTTAACAAAAGTTTCTCCTAAGTCTCCCCACGTCCCACCAAAAGAAAGAAAACGGAGGGAATAGATGATGATAACATTAGAGCACACACACATACTGTACACACAAAAATATACAAGAACAAGGAAAAACAGACACAAAACCCACCGAAGAGCCACAGTTTACTTCAAACCTCCAGCGATGCACCAGAAGTTTCCCAGTGTCTCCCCGCATCTCACCAGAGGAAAGAAAACGGAGCGGATCTTGAAATGGGCGGCCGCGTCTCCTTCTCCACCCCTCGCACTTTTTCATTATGCCATCCCAAAAGCTCGTCTACACCAGATCTCCAGCCATCACAAGTCTCCCAAAGTCTCCCCTGAAGAGAGAAAACGGTGGGGAGTCAGGTGGCCGCGTTCTGTTCGTCTCCCCCTCTCAGACTTTCATGTTACGCGGGGTGGTAACGACACCTTCATAATTTGGCGCGATTTTGGACACGTTGTGGTTGACAAACCTTACCCTGACCAAGGCCTAAAGAATTTTCTTTAGGTCTTGACCTGGATCCCACACCTGACCCTAACCTCGCGTCACCTCTTCCGTCCGGGTACTTTTTTGAGAGAGAGAGAGAGAGAGAGAGAGAGAGAGACTATGAAATTGAATATATGTCTATTGTGCATCCGGTAAACATTTAGAGGAATAAATTGACAGCATAAAGACAACTAAATACCATAGAGAGGAACATACAATCACTTTTATAAAATCGGCGATAACTAGACTTGCAGAAGACGCAGAAATACAAAGACTGACAACATTACAAACACAGATACAGCTAAATACACCAGCCGACAGAGAACAACACCTGTGCCAATATTTATAAGACTTAAGTAATTACTGCCTACCTTTGTACCTGTTACCTATAGTGGCAGGTTTACAACACACCTGCCAAACCCTTTCTCACCCACCAGAGAGTTACGTAGATAGATAAATAGACAGATAGATGTACAATATATACGGCAGAGATATACAATGAGAAACAGACAAGCACCAGGACAGATAGGCAGGTAATAAACATGAAGACCTCATCATCATCATCATCATTACCATCATTACCATCATCAACATCATCATCATCATGGTGCCTCTTTCTTTGTCATCCATAGGGGGGGGGTGAGGTAGGGGTAAAAAATTAAGGAAAAGGAAACAAAAAATACAATGGGAAAACTAATCACACCCTCGTAAATAAAATGGGCCACATACTCATTCACTCCCTTTTCAAGCCCTCGGAATCCTGGTTCAGATACAGATATTAATACAGGTAGACCAGTAAATGGAAGAGCTTTGAATACACCTGCCCAACCCTCTCACCCCTACCCCACCACACTACGTCACTGTCTCACCTGTCTCCATACGAATTAACCTCTCCCACACCTGCCCTAAAAGCCTGCCTACATGTACGCTCATATATCTTTATAAACACACACACAAACACAAAACCACAAACACTTGTCTTCATACTAATTAACCTCTCCCTCACCTGCCCTAAAACTCTGCTTACCTGTAAACTCACATACCTTTATACACAAACACATAAACAAGCACACACATATAAACACAAAAACACCTAACTCCATAGCAACTAACTTCTCCCTCACCTGCCCTAAATGCTTACGTACCTGTACGCTTATGTACCTTTAACCCCTAAACCACGGGGCATCACTTTCGTGACGCTCGGGCACAATGGATCATACCACGGGGCGTCACTTTTGTGATTCTGTGTTATTTTGAATTATCCCGGGCTTTCAAGTGGTGGCTTGTATCATCTATCAGTACTGCCAATGTCCAACACTAGTCAGCACTCCAAATCTCATCTGTACTCCCATCCATTGTTGACATTTTAGCCATTTTCCCCCGTTCCTGACTCCTCTCCCTACCTCCCCTCCATTACCCTGTCCTCTCACCTCCCCGGCCGTGCTGCGTTATGCAAATCTCCCCTGGGTTTTTCCACAGATTTCATCCATTGAAATAAGCCCTATGCCCTATACTTATACAAAATTATATATACCAAAAAAAAATAAGGTAAGTGATAGTGGTATGCACCAGGAATTGGCTAATTATCACCTGACAACACCTCACATGCATTCATTCGCTACATTCCCACGGTAATTTCCTCTTTGAATTATGCCTTTTAATCTATTTCTGTAATAAAAATATATATCAGAAAGGAAGGGAGAAGCCTAAGTGACATTTACATTCACCTGGAACTACCTATTTCTTTATGTATTGCCGAGATTTTCTACCAATAATTTATTAGCATGTAAGTTAGCAGCATTATCACTGTCAACCCTTGCCTTCTCAGATAAGCCGCGCCATTTAGTTCCTTGTCCTTCTCTGTGGTCAAAGCACATCGCACTCGTGCCCCGCCATTTCTGCCGCTTCTCCGCCCATCGCAAAGGGCCCCGTGACTTCTACACCCAGAAAAACTCGTGGGGGAAGCAGGAAAGGACTAAGTGACTCTGCAGTGGAACGTGAACTAGCCGAATAATCAATCATGATGATAGATAGTGACTTTGAGCCTTCAGTGGATTCGTGTGATGAGCCGGGTGAGGAAATCGTGCCAGAAACTACTAGTACGAGTGCTTCAGTGTCCCAAGTTATCCCTAGCTCCAAGGGAAAGGAGGCGTTAGTGCAGCAAGGGAAGGAATTTGGGAAGGGAATGAAAAGGCGGCGTGTTAGCCCCGGAACAATGGCCCCGCGTGACCCAGCCCGCCATGAGTCCCGAGTTGATTCACCTCCCCGTTCCCCAAGCCCCACTTCACTCATTTCTTCCTCTTCTGCTGAATTTTCTCCGGAGTCTTCGTCGTCGAAGTCACCACCAGCATCAACAGTGAAGGCAGGCCGTAGAGGAGGAGGTAAATCCCTGACCCATAAAAGTAGAGTTGCTAGTAGAGTAAGGGCTGCTAGTGCTGTACGGCAACCCAGGGTCAGTGCAAGTGACCTTGAACCTGATAAATCTGCCTCACAGCCACCCTCCACCCTCACCCACCCTACACTGCCACAACAGGGAATCCTGGACGCCTTCGCTTGGACGGAAGGGTCCGATTTTGTCCCTGAACATCTCCATTTTGACGAGAGTTCCTCAGGAGTACAGCCTGCCTTCACTCTTGACGAGGATGTTGAGTGTGTGGACTTCCTTTTGGCCTTCCTCGATGACGAAGTCATGCGGCACATATGTGATGAGACCAACAGGTATGAATCACAACGTGCTGCAAGTGGTACAGGTGCAGCCAAGATGCAACAGTGGTCCATGCTGGGAGTGCAAGAGTTGTATGTGTTCTTCGCCTTCATGCTTCTCATGCCACACTCAAAGAAGCATGAGTTGGAAGAATACTGGTCCATGGACCCCTTACTACCCTCACCCACCTTCAATAAGTACATGGCCAGAGATCGCTTCCGGAACATCATGGGAAACCTGCACTTTGCCGACAACAATGTACCTTCCCAAACCGACCCACTCTGGAAGATCCGGGAGATTCTGAGCAGAATGAAGGATAAGTTTATGACATTCTTTCACCCCTTTCAGAAGGTTGTCATTGACGAATCCTTGGTTATGTTCAGAGGACGTCTTAGGTTTGTGCAGTACGGTACATTCCAAGCAAACGCCATCACTCTGGAATCAAGTTCTTTGTACTATGCGACTGTAAGACGGGGTACATCCTTGACTTCGTCATTTATTCAGCCAGCACTGTCGATCTTGATAAAACACACCCCCTTGGCTTCTCAGGCTGTGTAGTGAAAGTGCTCCTTGAAAGGTATTTTGGTGGGAATCATGTGCTGTATACAGACAACTATTATACAGCACCGAAACTTGCCAAATACCTTTCAGAGCACGGCATCGGCTCCTGCGGCACTGTCAAGAGTAATCGTGCCCACTTCCCTAAATTCCCAGAGGCAGGAACCTCGCAGCGAGGAGAAATGCACCTACGCAAGTCTGAGAAGATGCTGGCAATACGGTGGCATGATAAGAGGGTTGTGCACATGCTCACCACCGTACACAAGGGGGAAATGACAGACAGTGGGAAGGTCGACCGTAGGACAGGCGAACCTGTGAGGAAACCTGATGCTGTCTTAGACTACAATATCAACATGCAGCTGGTGGACAAGTCCGACATGATGATTGGAGAGATTGACTGCCTCAGGAAGAATACTAGATGGTACAGGAAAGTTTTTCTGCATCTCATAGACATGACGATGCTGAACGCCTTCATCCTGTACAAGATGAAGGTCAAGCCACCCAAGTCCTACTCCCTGAGGTTGTTCGCCAGGACTTGTGTTCAGCAGCTGCTTGAAAGATACGGTAGGGTGACAGCAGCAACTCCAGGGCGCCATCTAGTAACACTTCCCAACAGACTTGAGCAGAGGGCGTACATGGATCGGCACAGACTGGTGCAAATGCCTGCCACAAGCAAGAGGATGGTTGCGATCCGCAGGTGCCAGGTGTGTGCACATACCACCCGACGCACACCTGAGCACAAACACACCTCTTGGCAGTGCGCTGAGTGCCAGGTTCCCCTCTGTGTTATCTACTTCTTTGATTACCACAGCCAGAAGCAGTTCTAAAAGTGCAAGTGAGAAAGGAAAATAATGTGAAAATAATGAGTAAATAATGTGTAAATAGCAAGTGAAAGCAATGGATGTACAGTACATATGATTGAACAGTGTAATATAGTTTTATGTTGCTGAAAGTGACAGTGAATAACATAGTGTTGTAGTGCCACACATTTGATATCCATGTATGTGTTTAGTAGTACTGTAATTTTAAGTTAGATAGGGTGTAACCTGAATATTAGTTTATAAGTTCCTACCCTAAGTAGTAATTCATATATTAATAATTACTGTAGGGCTAACTCTATTTTTATATGTATGTATCTCTGTATCTATGCAGTGGGTGATGTAATTGTGGATGTTGAGCTATGGGAATTCCTTAGTCAAGCCGAGTAATGAAAGACACATGCGAGCAGCTGATCCCCTCCCTTTGTGCGTCATTGCCGGGCGCCGAGTTTAAACGTTAAACAGAGTAATGATGAATATACAATTCTTTCCGTAACCTAGTTGTGAAATGTTTGCTAATGAAGCTGCTGGAACACAAGTATGTAAGATTAACAGTCCAAAAGGCCTAAATAATGTCATTTGTGAGGATTTAAAGTTCCGTTTATCTTGGCCGTCACTAGATGGCATGAGCTGCTTTCAGATTCAAATTGAGATAGTGATAGAATCAGTATCTAATTCAAGTAAGGATAAATCCCAAATTTTCCCCAATTCAATCAGGAGTCCTGGCGTCATGGGTACACTGCTAAATAAATTGTAAAGAGAATTGAAACCCCCTATATTTCAAAAACACCACCTCATTTGACTTGAGCAGTGGCGTCCTTAGTGCCCGACATACCCCACTTGCTGCCCAGACATCGTGTGTAACGGACGTTCGTTTAGGTGAGTCGTCCACATTTCTTCTTCCTCCCCCTCTTTTTCTTTGTTTAATCCTTACTTATTGTGAAGTATGAGAAGTAATATTGTTGAGAATTTAACGTAGTGACTTGCTGCCCAGACATCGTGTGTAACAGACGTTCGTTTAGTCCCCAGACACCGGCGGCGACGTCCGTGGGAGCACGCCATTATTCCCAAGTATTGCCCATAGACTTTTACACTTACACTTGCACCACTCACGAGTTATTATTACAAACCGAAGGTATTTGATGTGTTATTAATGATTCTAAGTGAATTCTTTTTTTGTAGCTAAGGAATAGAAGTATAGAAGTGATATGTTCTGTAACGGAAAGGAAAATTCAAATTCATCAACTGTTCTCTTCCTTTAAAATTAGTTTATGAGAAAAAATTATAATCAGGAGCGTGGAAGGGAACTTACTGATTGTGAGCAATAATGTGTTATTTGAGTTGTACCTTGAGGCTAAACAAGCCCGAGTGATTGAGGTGTTCCTAGTGATTGTATTTCTTTTTTTTTAATTATTCCTCGAGGCTAGACAGGCCCGAGAGATTATGTATTTCTAGTGATTATATAACATTGTCGATGGTGAAACGTGAAAAACAATACTGATTTGATGTGAGAACCGAGAAAACTATATGAGGAGAATACCTTATATGGGTGAAAGATGAATACAAATAATCATTCTTATTGATTCGAGGCTATGCCAGCCCGAACAGACAATTCATACCCGTAAAAGTGTCCCTGTCTTGAGGCCATTGTTGAGCCCAAGAGTAACGGCCAAAAAGAAAGTAAAGTACAACGACTCCATACCTCGCGTGAATCAAATTGTTTCGTCTGGTAACAATGTTAGAGGAATGATCACCCAAAAGCCTTAGTAACATTTACAATCCTCATACTAAAAAGGGTCATGTAATAAAAGAAATGTTTTTTTGTGGAAATTAACAGAATTATTAAAGTAGAGTAAAGTATATAGCATTTTCTTTTCTTTATTAGTATACCTAATTAAGGAAATTATGTCCTCAAGCCAAATTCACTCCCCTTCCAATTCAAGATTCCTTCGCTGAGGGAACGACAACCACCTGAGGTACCGACTAAATCTAAATCTCGGCCAAAAACTACAAACGCTACCACAATTCATTCTTTTCATAAATATTTACCATCCACTATACTAAGTCGAGTACCACTTGAATATCCATGGGTGAGTTGATCAATACCCACAACAGGTAAGAAAATACATACCCCCTATCATCATTACACTGGTGTCAGCCAGTGGCATAAAAATTCTTAGCATCACACTGGTGAATACCGGTGGGATAACAGCTCTTACCATTACACTGGTGTCAACTGGTGGGATAAAGAAACAGTTATTACACTGGTGGCAATAGCGGTGGGATACTCATCGTTCCCAAATTAGTGGTGCTGGTGAGAAAGTGAAGGGAAGCGAAGCGCAAAGAAAAGTGAGAATGCTAAGGGTAGCATTGGTTGATTATTCCCAAATAACTCCGCCACTCTACTGTATATTCAGAACATCCTGGTAGTAATGAGGTTCAAATAGTGTACTAGATACGGTTACCCCTGGGGAAGGGGGGAAAGAATACTTCCCCAGTATCCCTGCTTGTCGTAAGAGGCGACTAAAGGGGGCCTTTTTATCTCCAGTCTGTCTCCTTACTGTCCTCTTCTGCTTTTCTGTCCTACCTCTCGTCTTGATTTTTCCATGTTTTCAAGCTTAGTGCTAATTCTTCACTTTTCCTTTCCTTCCAACTTAGAATGTTAAGGGTTAGGTAATTATATGTTCGCTAGACAAATATTACCCAGAGACAAACATACACAAAACATCATACACTGTCTTGGGCAATACTTCATCGATTTTGGGACGTCACGAGGTATCGTCCTGGACAGCGGAGAAGAGCTCAGAAGGTTGAAGTCAATAGTTTGGTGTGGGCGAAAAAAGAGACCATACAGCCGGGTACCTGTAGAAAACTGAATGCCAAATGGGACGGCCCGTATAAAGTGATTGAAGTACTGCTAGATGGAAGTGTTTATATAATTGAAAATGTATTTAGTGGAAAAAAAATACAAAGAGCTGCAGAAAAGGTAAAACCATATTACGGTACCGAGGAATGGCTCTTAGAACCGTTGCAACAGGAGCTCGCCCCGGAGCCCGGAGATGAGCGATTACCGCCGCGAGTGAGGACTGCTCCTTGGAGACTCATAGAGGAGTGTTAGAAAAGTGGACAAGTGCATGTGACGAATGTTGTGAAAATAACTGCTTAAAGTTATGTTCCGGGTGGACTCATCCCCGAGGAGAGGGTGTAAAATGGAGAAGAGAGAAGAGTTCCTGTTGGAACCGGGAAGTGCCTTACTTCGAGGGGAGTAATTAATCCCCTCACCTTACAGTTAGCACGGTTTGTGAGGTAGTGGAGTCTTCAGGACAGAATGAGCGCTCATCTCTTGCGGGTGGAAAGCTGGAAACGAAAGGACAGAGTGAATGTGATTGCGAATGGAAGAGTGTAAGGAAGCGCCTCCCGTGGTGATCTCAATCTCGAGAGACCCTGTCGAGCTCAGGTGAGTGACAAGCTATCCTCCAAAACCTGAGGCTGACTGGGGCATAAATTCCCTCATAACATCTCGAGTAAGGAGTGATCATACCTCCTAATGTAGTGAGTAAGCGACCTCCCGAGGTACGCATCAGGTGTTTAAAGTGGACCGACAGGTGCCACCGATTGTGGGGAAAGGTATTCCAAATTCAAAGTGTTTATAGCAGTTATCAGAGTAACAACATTCCATCCATGCACATGTCATAGAAAATTGACTTGGGTAAAATTTGTTTTCCGAACGTGGGAGCCGTGTAGTGCCACACATTTGATATCCATGTATGTGTTTAGTAGTACTGTAATTTTAAGTTAGATAGGGTGTAACCTGAATATTAGTTTATAAGTTCCTACCCTAAGTAGTAATTCATATATTAATAATTACTGTAGGGCTAACTCTATTTTTATATGTATGTATCTCTGTATCTATGCAGTGGGTGATGTAATTGTGGATGTTGAGCTATGGGAATTCCTTAGTCAAGCCGAGTAATGAAAGACACATGCGAGCAGCTGATCCCCTCCCTTTGTGCGTCATTGCCGGGCGCCGAGTTTAAACGTTAAACAGAGTAATGATGAATATACAATTCTTTCCGTAACCTAGTTGTGAAATGTTTGCTAATGAAGCTGCTGGAACACAAGTATGTAAGATTAACAGTCCAAAAGGCCTAAATAATGTCATTTGTGAGGATTTAAAGTTCCGTTTATCTTGGCCGTCACTAGATGGCATGAGCTGCTTTCAGATTCAAATTGAGATAGTGATAGAATCAGTATCTAATTCAAGTAAGGATAAATCCCAAATTTTCCCCAATTCAATCAGGAGTCCTGGCGTCATGGGTACACTGCTAAATAAATTGTAAAGAGAATTGAAACCCCCTATATTTCAAAAACACCACCTCATTTGACTTGAGCAGTGGCGTCCTTAGTGCCCGACATACCCCACTTGCTGCCCAGACATCGTGTGTAACAGACGTTCGTTTAGGTGAGTCGTCCACATTTCTTCTTCCTCCCCCTCTTTTTCTTTGTTTAATCCTTACTTATTGTGAAGTATGAGAAGTAATATTGTTGAGAATTTAACGTAGTGACTTGCTGCCCAGACATCGTGTGTAACAGACGTTCGTTTAGTCCCCAGACACCGGCGGCGACGTCCGTGGGAGCACGTCATTATTCCCAAGTATTGCCCATAGACTTTTACACTTACACTTGCACCACTCACGAGTTATTATTACAAACCGAAGGTATTTGATGTGTTATTAATGATTCTAAGTGAATTCTTTTTTTGTAGCTAAGGAATAGAAGTATAGAAGTGATATGTTCTGTAACGGAAAGGAAAATTCAAATTCATCAACTGTTCTCTTCCTTTAAAATTAGTTTATGAGAAAAAATTATAATCAGGAGCGTGGAAGGGAACTTACTGATTGTGAGCAATAATGTGTTATTTGAGTTGTACCTTGAGGCTAAACAAGCCCGAGTGATTGAGGTGTTCCTAGTGATTGTATTTCTTTTTTTTAATTATTCCTCGAGGCTAGACAGGCCCGAGAGATTATGTATTTCTAGTGATTATATAACATTGTCGATGGTGAAACGTGAAAAACAATACTGATTTGATGTGAGAACCGAGAAAACTATATGAGGAGAATACCTTATATGGGTGAAAGATGAATACAAATAATCATTCTTATTGATTCGAGGCTATGCCAGCCCGAACAGACAATTCATACCCGTAAAAGTGTCCCTGTCTTGAGGCCATTGTTGAGCCCAAGAGTAACGGCCAAAAAGAAAGTAAAGTACAACGACTCCATACCTCGCGTGAATCAAATTGTTTCGTCTGGTAACAATGTTAGAGGAATGATCACCCAAAAGCCTTAGTAACATTTACAATCCTCATACTAAAAAGGGTCATGTAATAAAAGAAATGTTTTTTTGTGGAAATTAACAATTATTAAAGTAGAGTAAAGTATATAGCATTTTCTTTTCTTTATTAGTATACCTAATTAAGGAAATTATGTCCTCAAGCCAAATTCACTCCCCTTCCAATTCAAGATTCCTTCGCTGAGGGAACGACAACCACCTGAGGTACCGACTAAATCTAAATCTCGGCCAAAAACTACAAACGCTACCACAATTCATTCTTTTCATAAATATTTACCATCCACTATACTAAGTCGAGTACCATTTGTATATCCATGGGTGAGTTGATCAATACCCACAACAGGTAAGAAAATACATACCCCCTATCATCATTACACTGGTGTCAGCCAGTGGCATAAAAATTCTTAGCATCACACTGGTGAATACCGGTGGGATAACAGCTCTTACCATTACACTGGTGTCAACCGGTGGGACAACATTCATAGCTTTACAGTGTAAGTAAAACAGAAGTGTAAATATTGAAAATACAATAGAAAATGTAAATAGAAATGTAAGTAATTAGTAATATAAGGATATGAGTACAAATACTTGAGGTTATAACAGTGAAAGTGAATCCGTGGGTCTCTACGTATTTTACTGAATGAAAAATTGAATGACTTCAGTGACAATAAACTAATACTACTGAAGGAAACCTATGGATAAAGACTCCAGATATATATGTTATATAGTAATAGAAATAGAAAGTGTGAGGGGTTTTATGAATAATAAATGACAGAATACCAACAGCGAACTAGCGCAAGTGGGAAGGTCATACGCGCTCGTAATTTTCATTGTTTTCACAGTGTTTTTTTTTTGGAGTATGGATCCCAAACTACTTGATAATCATAGAATAGTGTTTATAGTGATAATATCTGGTTGTGGTAATCATATTACGGGTTGTCGGGAAGTATAAAGTGGAGACTTCGTTACCCAACTTCAGAGGTCTCCACAAGTCCTACAGTAATCGACGAAGGCTCAACAAACATCCCAGGAGAAAGCTGAAGGTATGTGCCATATGTATATTTAATTTTAATATTCTAGGACTAATAACTGATTTTTGGCAAATATTTTTTGAGAGTCTGTCAGAGCCCGAATAACCTCGCGGGACACGCAAAACATTGGGAATCAAGCCCGCGGTGTAAGGGTTAAATATATATACAGTACATCCCCACAGTACACGAGTTCCGAGTATGCGATCCCCCTTTTATGGGAGACCTTTTTTTGTGTGTGTGTGTGTGTGTGTGTATTTTTTATGAGTAAGCGAATTGATCTTGTAAGCGAGACATGCAGCAAGGAGTGGCCCAAATCTGGGGTTACCCCGAGTATGCGACATCGCCCCCCCAAGAAGCGATAACGAATAAAGATAAGCAGCCATATTCTTGTTGGTTTAGTTAAGCCATATCCTTGTTGATTTACCTAGTAAAGCCATAATCTTGTTGGTTTACTTTATTTTAGGTAATATATCTTAGATAGTTTCCCTGCATAGTACAATACTTAGGTCTGAAAGGCATCTCAAGAGTTGCCCATGAAGACGGGTGCCGCCCAAATGTAATTTTTCCCATAAGTTTATGTATTCACAGTACGCGAATTCCTAGTACACGACATCCTCTCCCACCCATATAGGTGCACACTAGGGGGATGTACTGTGTGTGTGTGTGTGTGTATATATATATATATGTATATATATATATATATATATAGATAGATACATACATACATACATAGATAACAAAGAAAAATCAGACAAGATTTTTTGGAACGGCGACGTGATAGTGTGTGACCTTTGACCCGTGGTATCTATATCTATACACTTGTCTATATATATTGTACTTTAACCTGACTTAAAATTGCCATCTCTCCATCTTGAATGCCGAGGAGTAATGACAGATTAGACCTATAATATGGTGCTAGTCACGAAAGAAGTGCTACGAAAAGGAGGTAGAGCCAGAGTAGTGTCTTTTTCTGCCACTGAGCTACGTGAACTGTTCTGTAAAAGGGCGTAAATAGGTCAAGTTAAAGTGAAAGAATGACACCAAGTCACACAGGCGTCTATACTCCGTTCACATTAACCGGGCATAAAACTGAACTATAACGTAATCATTAGAATACGATGCTAGTCACGAAGAGGTGTTGGGGGAAAAGATTCAAGGCAGGAATATCATCTCAGTCTGACTTTGAGCATCGGGAAAAAGTGAAAGAAGCAAGAAAATTTACGCCAGGTTGAAGTGAATGAAGAACAGGTATATTGCAGTAAACACGAAGTCACTGAAGGGTCAATGGGCCATGATTCGAATCCCAGCATCAATTTCTCGTTTATTAATGGGGGGTTCATGTTGGGTTTATACAGTTTCCTCATCTTCACAAACTTGGAAGACAGACACACAGGACTTCACACACACACACACACACACACACACACACACACTTCACGGCAGCTGTACATAGTCACAGGAAGATATATTGGCAGGTAATACACAAGCATATGTTCTCTCTCTCTCTCTCTCTCTCTCTCTCTCTCTCTCTCACACACACACACACACACACACACACACACACACATCACCCAGCTGACAAGACACATTATCCTCTCGACTTTAACACCAACACAAAGTGGCTATGACGCATCCACTCACCAGCTCGTGTGTGTGTGTGTGTGTGTGTGTGTGAGAGAGAGAGAGAAATATCAACAGCGAAAAATACTGAATCAAAAAAGTAAAAGATATGATACAAAATCCAAACTTAAGCAAAAAAAGGCATTCGATCCCACACTAAGTTTCAAATTCCTTACCCAACCCCCTGGCTCCTCTCCTCCCATTAAATATGTCAAAATTACAGTCAAGCTTTAATTAATAGTCAAAACTGTTCCGTGGCCCCTCAGAAGGAAACTATTAAATATTGAGCACACCGAATTTGGGACACGTCGTGCAAGTCTGCTTTCTTATAAGGCGTAACTTAGCTAAATGTGGAATTCCGGTATACACTTCAATGAACTCTCGTCCTTAATTATGTGCAACTGTTCTGAGATAGGCTTGCACCTGTTCTGAGATGTGCTTCCGGATACACACGCAGACATACGCACGTACACACAGACAGTACGTACATAGAGACAGGTACTTACCTGCATCCATACAGTCATCGGTTAGAATATTTAAGCCTACACTCAGACTGTACACACACACACACACACACACACATAATTTTACAATCATGGGGGACAATTACGGAGAGCTATCACACGTAGACTAAGGGGTCAGAGAGAGAGAGAGAGAAACAAAACATAATATAAAAGCCCAAGTATAAATACCGGTAATACAATCCCCAAATTAAATGCCCTACAACACGATTTAAATATCCTCTAATTTAAATGTCCTACAAATACTATACATATTTATAAACACATCTTAAATACAGTACTGATATCCTACAACATACATGAATTACATTTTGAATATCCTCACACACACACACACACACACACACACACAAACTAGCATGGAGAACAGGTATTTAGGAAATCTCTCTCTCTCTCTCTCTCTCTCTCTCTCTCTGTATAATTGTGTGTGTGTGTGTGTGTGAGGAGAGAGAGAGAGAGAGAGAGACATCAACAGCCAAATCAAACAAGTCCCCCCATTTTCACATCAGTCTTGCCCCCTCCAGGCGATATTATTCAGCCCAGGAGCAATTTTTCAACAAGAGGGGCTAGATACTGCCTTCCTCAACCCCTTCAGCACGAGCGTTCCTTGCTAAGTCTGTGTGAAGACAGCAGGAATAAAATTAAGATTTCACGCTACCAATATTATTACTCATTAACCCCTTCCCTCCGATGATGTATTTGATTACTGCTTCCCAAAGACGATTTTTACCCAACCTACGACAGGCCTCCTATACTCTTTTCACTCTAACTTGGTCTAAAATTGCAATCATCTCTTAATGCCGATCTCTAACAACGGAATAAGCATTAATAAACGATGCTAGTCACGAAGAAGTGCTATGTAAAAGATGCCGCGCCGTAGTACTCTTATTCTGCCACTGAGCTACGTGAAATAAACTGAAAATAGGCCTAAATCTGCCATCTTGCACGCCCCACAGTAACAATGGATTAACACCAGAATATAATGCTGGTCGCGAAGAAGTGCTATTTAAAGGATGCAGAGCCGTACTGCATTCATATTGTGACACTGAGTACAACAACATCAAAAAAAAAAAAATAATAATAATAATTATAATAATAATAATACCAGGATGTGTTCATTCTTAACTTTACAAGAAACTCCGCCAGACTTAACAAATCAACAAAACATAAAGGCACGAAATAAGCGGCAAAAAATAACCCCAAATATACAGCAAAAGAAAAGTTCATTCATAACCATTACAAAGTTCACCAGATTTCAGTAGAGGAAAAACAATATAAACAAAATCAAACCTAAATAAACAAGAAAAACTGTAAAAAAAAAAAAAAAGTATAATACATATAAGACAGAAAAATAGCATGAAGTAAATATAAACAAACAAATACAGTCTTGGTTCACATTCAACGTCGGTGTCGTATGCACGGAGTGACTTACGCTGGAAGTAACCGTTTCGCTCAGTGCGCATGCGCCGAGTGGCCGTTTAGCTTCCATTTTGAAAATATCCGCATATCTCAAATTTTGTGCCATTTATCAACAACATTGTACGAAATCCATGTGTCAGGAAGGTAGTTGGATATCTTATCGACCTGTAGGTAACTTAAGGTCGATATATGGATATACATAAATACAGATATATATGTATGTTTCAGGCAGATTGCGAAATTAGTCATTACGTGAATTAAGATTAGCTTATTTTAGGTTTATTTACGTTAGGTTGATCTAGGATAAGGTTAGGTTAAGGTTAGGTTAGGTTTGGTTACGATAGGTTAATTTAGGCTTAATAGAGAAGGGAATGGTAACTTCCAGCATAAAGTCACTCCGTGCATATGACTCCGGCTAACAAGAACAAACCAAAGCGTCGAAACAACAGAAATAATAATAATAATAATAATAATAATAATTATAGATTCATTCCTTAATCCCTAAAAATTCCGCTAGACGTCAATATACTAGCAAATATCAATAAATCTGAGAGGAAACAGCATAAAAATAAATATATAAATGTGAAGAATAAATAAATGTGAAAAAGGGCAGCAGACATTGTGACACCGTTGGATTAAAGGGATTGAGCAATGGCCGTTTCCTTGTTCGCATCGAGATTTCGTTACGCGTTTTTCCTTCCCACTAATTTTGCTTATTATCACTTAAATATTCTAATCTGAGCTAACATGTCTTTTTTATATCGACAAAGTTTGCAGCAGTAACATAAAAAGGAAGGCAGGGCGAGTGGGGCAAAATTTAAGGTTGAGAAAGAAGTACTGTGAGATCTCCAATGCCGGCAGAACACAACCCGCAATTGTTCAAACACGGAGCAATTCATAACTCACCTCACCTCCAGCCAAGTCCCTGCAACCTCGACGAACGCCATATTACTCCCATCATGGTCCAGTAATGTCCATCTCACTCCAGTAAAGCACACACGCGCAGACGACCGCTAGTTGCTGCAGAAAAATGTGAATAGTTGTCACAAAGTCAAATACGCCTCTCCCTTCGACAGCGCAGCATGCACTGAGGGTTCTTTAACTCCGGCAGGACCGGCACATGCGAGTATGTTTGACAGATCTTAATCTTGGTTTTATACAATATTTTTGCTGTAAGACCTCCCTTTTGTGTTTTCTACTAAAACCCTTCGTATTATGCGATGCTGTAAGTGTTTCCACAGTGATTGGTAATATTTAATGTTTGTGGAGGGATACAAAGGAAAAAAATTAAACCGAGATGGGTACTGTCATCAATGTTGGTCCGAGTCACGTGACTGATGCCGACGGGAGATGCAAGATTTGTCACGGCGACACGCAGTCCATTTACCAGAAATATATGTTCTCTTGTATTATTTCATACAATCCCAGGGTGTCGATACTGCATGAAATATAACTGTCGGTTGAATGTAGTTTATTTAATGCATGTGGACAAATAAATGAAGTTATTTCAGCTGGTCGGATGGGAAGCACTAACAGGTATGGTGATGCCACTGCAAGATCCCTTTTTTTACTTTCATCTCGTTTGTCCTTTGTCCACTTTTATTTGGCCTAAAGCTATCATCTCTATCTTTAAGCTGAACTATAACAAGGGATTAAAGGTGGAGTATGATGCTAGTCACGAAAAAGTGCCACGAAAAGGCTGTAGAACCGTAGTATTCTTATTCTGCTGTGTGAAATAAACTGCAGCGGAAAGAACAGTTTCACAAAATTAAGGTTAACAAAGCACCAGGATACCACGTTTAAACCTCCGAGTTTCTGGAAAATTCTAAGGAAATACCTAATGGGAGACTATTACATTATTCGGGTATTTAGGAAGTGTTATGCATAAGATTGAATGCGGGAGAAGTAAAATGAGTATAACAGAACTTAAATTTCTTTCAGGTCAGTATAGAGAGCGCTTTGGTATCTGTTAACGAATTATGCTGCTAATGACAACTCACTATCCCCTACATGTTATTCCAATCTTCTTCATATCGACATAGACTGCAAAAATAGCCTAGTAGAATATAAGAAAGCATCAGATACATAAATAAACCGGCACAAAGAGATGGTTGCGAGCCTCTTTAAACGATGCATGTCTTTAAACTGGATTTTGAAGCAAGTTCGTTCATGATGTTCGAGTCTTCCATGTCTTGTTCACCCTACAAAATAAAATCCGTGTTACGAGAGGGAAATTATGGTAGTGTACTTGATATTTATTCCTGCAGGATGGTGAAGGAAGGAAGATGCAGATTATTATCCTGTCTCTTGTTTTCTCTCTCTCTCTCTCTCTCTCTCTCTCACACACACACACACACACACACACACAAGCAGCAGTCATAGGCGTCTGTTTCGTATCAGAGCTACCAGGACGATGTGTGTTGAATCGGTAGTGGCAGTGTGTGTGTGTGTGTGTGTGTGTGTGTGTGAGAGAGAGAGAGAGAGAGAGAGAGAGAGAGAAATAAGGGGGGTTCCAAGATCCCTTTGAAGGTTTAAAATTAATGTCTGTACAACGGCTATTAAGGCAAATTAAACCTAAAGGAGAACAAAGGAAAACAAAAAGCAACAAGCCTATTAGTCCTTTCGAGGCTTTTCTTGTAGGTTACTTTAGGCAGGAAATGACGTACTTATTCTTAGTAATTTTTCTAAGGGGCAGATAATTAACGTTTTCTTGGTCCCAATCTTCCCCTAGCAGACTAACTTAAGTTCCATAACGGTCAGTAATAAAGCTGGGTGAACAGGGATGTGGGAAAACAAGCTTTGTCGAAGAGTCTGACCTGCCTGAATCGATTACAGGTTCTTCCAGTTGTAAGCCAAATGTTCTAACCTATACCTGCCCCCCTTCCCTTCCTCTGAATCCGCCACTGACAGAGCAAATAGAAATCGCTCCAGGGTCTGAAAGTCAAAACGACATGAAAGAAAACGGAAGAGTGTAGGACAATTTCAGAGGAACTATTGTGCAATATAATACACGTCAAAGAATAGGAGTTTCGTCATTCATCACATGAATTAATTTGCAACCGTGGATGTCCTTACCATTATTGCATTTGTCTCGGTCAAACTGCTTATAAGGACGTGAAATAAAGGAAGCGATTTAGTACTTTATTTCCTAAACATGTCAATATCTACGGCTGCACATCACTCTTTCTCATCAGCGTGGAAATACTGGAAGTTGATCTTAACACGCCCTCATCAATTCACCATTAAATCAATCTTGACCTTTTTGTCTGACATTTCCGTGGTGCAGTATAATGCATGTTAGATACTACTGTAATATAAAGAGTTTTCTCTCCACCCTACAATTAACATGATATATCCTAGTACATTATACAAGAATGTGTAAGAAATTTGCATTATTAAAATGGTATGAATGTGGCCGTAGGCTGACCACGTCACTCGCTCCTTCCCGCCACACAGTCAAATGATTATCTGTATTACCACCATGACTTCTGCGAGTAATATTTTATAATTTTTTGTCTAGAGCCATTAAATTATTTGTGTATTCATTCTTTAAAATTATTCATGGAGTAAAATTATCAATTTATTTTTATAAGATAGTTTTGGATAATGCATTAGCTTCCCTCTTTATGACAACAAAGACACCATGGCTGAGAAGAGGAAGCTGAAGAAAGAAGTACAGGTAAATCGCAAATAACACGCTTCTTACCCCTCACACCGCCTCATACTTTCACAAATACCCAAGTTAGGTTCCAGATCAACAAAATGAGGAGCCTGATGAGGCGTGGCAAGGCGGGAATAGGGCAGGATAAGGGAGGGCCAGGAGGAACAGCTGGCCGCCCCACCACCATGACGACCTGCGACTCCGAAGAACGCCATTGCGGTTCTGCCTTCCCTTCCCTAGGGTTCAATGACACCTCCTGACGTAGAAAATACAGACAGAGGGAGACAGTTCCAGAGCTGACCTGTTGCATAAGTGAAGGACTAGGAATAACAGTTAACTCTTGCATTAGAGAGTTGGACAGAAAAGGGATGAGAGTTTGTTTCTAGACGGGTGCTACGCGCCCGTCGTAGAGATGGAGAGAGGAAAGCAGAAAGTTCAGAGGAGCAGTGACCATTGAAGTAGCAATAGAAAAGTGATAAAGAAGCAACAGTGCTGCGAAGAGACAGGTTGAAGGGAGCCAGTAAGAGGAGGAGAGTTAATGAGATGGAAAGCCTTTGACTTCACTCTCTTGAGAAGAGCTGTATGTGGGGAGTCTCCCCACACGTGTGAGTTGTATTCTACACAGGGGCGAACAAAACCCGTGTATAAAGTCAACAACTGTGCACGGGTAAAGAAGGTACAGAATTGGCTTAGCACACCTAATCTCTTGGAAGCATATAGTCGATGGCAGGAGTCGACCAGCTCCTCCAGAAATCCTGCGAGGTGTAAGCAGATGAATGGAGACAGAACAGAAGAGAAAGGAGAAATCTGATAGAAACAAGATGGTTATGACTCAGGCGGTCGATTCGTCCAAGATTGATTCCCTCTCTTCTTTATGAGATCGTCTTGTCTGACGTTTTCAAGAAGGCGTACAGGCCAGCATTGGGACTAAACATTGGACTTTTTGTGCGTTTCCAGAAGCAGTAGAAATTCATAGACAAGGCCCGTTGGATTCCAGCCACAGAAGATGAAGATCTTGCACAGTGCTTCTCTGATGGTGGTGATCTCGTTCAGGCAAAGGCATCAGCAGTCAAGTATCTCAAGTCAGCATGGAACGGAAACTCTACCCAAGGGATGATTATGCAGCACTTCTTCTTCTAGCATTCATGTTCTTGGGTGAAGTCCCAGACGGCTCAGTTAACATCAGAAAGGCTGGTGCACTCCACTAAGCCAGGTGGACAGCGAAAGCCATCTATGCTCTCAAGATATACTAGTTCAGGGCTCAGTTTAAAGCCGGCCCTGAATATATATATATATATATATATATATATATATATATATATATATATATATATATAATGAAAATATAAATGAGAGAGAGAGAGAGAGAGGGGACAGATATAAACGCACAAAAGTGCAATAAACAAAATAATGAAAATCAACCCCCCCCACACACACACAAAACAAGGCAAAGTAAAACACACATGTACAAATATGGACATGATTTATTACACCAATGTCATAAATAAAATAAAATAGTAACCTCCTTATCACTTACCTTATACTATACCTCATAGCTTATACAGTAGGATTCAAGGTAGGGAAGATTGAAAGAAATAATAATAATAATAATAATAACAATAATAATAATGATAATAATAATAATAATAATAATAAAATAATAACTAACAATAATGGTAATAACAACAACAACAATAATAATAATGATAATAATAATAATAATAATAATAATAATAATAATAAATTAATAATAATACCTAATAATAATAGTAATAACAACAACAACAACAATAATAATAGATATAATAATAATAATAATAATAATAATAATAGGTACGGTTACAATAATAATAATAATTATAATAATAATAATAATAATGATAATAATAATAGTAGTAGTAGTAATAATAATAATTTAATAAGTGGAAAAACAAATAAGTATAGCAAATCAGTGCATCGGTATATAAAGGATTTACATGGGTATTTATGACCTAACAATTTCATTACAGAACAACATATCTCTAATATTCCTTTATTTAGGCTGCACATTTATCATCTCAGTGGCCATGAATATCATACTGTGTTGTTCTTTTATATTTGTTTCTCTTGATTGTCGGTTGAGTATGGCACAGGTGGCTTGACTAGATTAACCTATACTAGAAGAAGGAGGAGGGGGGGGGTGAAGAGGAGGAGGGAGAGGACGAGGAGCTTGGTTTGTGAAAAATCAGTAGGCTTGCCTTCGTTGATATTAATACAGCTATAGACAAATACAATCTCTTCACTACTCTGACGTCTGTAGGTAGTTTAGTCTTGTTGTCTCCAAACGAGTGTATTCTACAGGGGAAAGTTTTTTAAATTTTATTATTATTTTCTTTTTTACTGAAAGGGTTGGCAATATATTCATTAATTCATTCAGTACGATAATGTCACGCAGAGCTGAATAAAATCACCTGGAGGTAGCATGTATAAACTAGAATAAGACGTCAGTGTACTGAGGATGTTAATACGAAAATAAACGAGAAATACGAGTGTTAAGTGTGGTAAATTTAGATTGAGGGAGATGGTAAACAATGGACGTAACAATGTATAAACCAAAGCTGTATTATGATGGTGACATTATTAATCAAGTGATATTATAACTGGTAGTAATAATGAAATAAAAATATAATGTTTTAGTCATCATTATCATCACTGTCCCAGCCTTAATTCCCTCCTAAGAAATGGGGTGAAGTAGAGTCCAAAAAGTGTTAAATGATATACTAGTAACAGTGTACTTATTTGTACTTACAAGGTTCATTTTACGGGGCATTCTGTTGACGGTTATATTTTTCGCTTATCTGAATTCTACCCATGGAATTTATTGGTTGGAAACAAGGTTAGGACAATAGAAGTAAAGATAAATATTTTTTGTTATATTAACCATCATTTACAATATATAAAAAGTAGGAATAACAGTAAATAATAATTATGAAAATAATAAGCAACGTTGGGTCTGGTTAGTACTTGGATGGGTGACCGCCTGGGAACGCCAGATGCTGTTGGCATCCCTACGTGTCAAGTGGGGTTGGTGGAGGATTAGTGCCCCTCCCTGTAAAACAATTAACTCTAAGCCCTTGGCCACCCCGTCTGGGATACATGGCGTCTGGCAATGAATGAAAATGAAAAAATCTTCATTCTCACGAAGTCATGGTGACTAGCAAAGACTAATAAGAAATAACTTGTCAGTTGTAAAAAATATTATAAAAATTAGTAAACAAAATATACAATAGTAAGAAAAGCGAAAAAAAATAATAATAATGACAGCAGTTGTGTGTTATAATAACAAAAAGAAAATTTAGAATTTGCATACAATGCGAATCTTTCAAATATAAATAAATAACCACACACATAAAACCGATGATTCATATAGTTATCTGGAAGCAAAGTTATAGGTTATGTGAATGATAATAATAATAATAATAATAATCATCATCATCATCATCATCATTATAACTATAATAATAATAATAATAATAACAATAATACTAATAACAGATGAAAAAGTTAAATAGAAAAAAAAAGTTCAATTAGCATATAGTATTCCAGTCATCTATCAGTTCAGTCAGGAATGTTATCCCACAGAGAACGATTAGCCGGTACTTTCACTTCTAAAATTACTGCTTAAATTATTATATGTACTACACTCCCGGGAATCTACTTTTCTCACACTCACGGGAATCTGCTTTTCTCCAGTGTGTGTGTGTGTGTGTGTGTGTGTGTGTACATACATTTATGTAGCGATGATGATCTTCACTAATGGTTACATGAATGTAGGACCTGTAGGCATATATATATATATATATATATATATATATATATATATATGTATGTATTTATATATATATATATATATATATATATATATATATATATATATGTATGTATGTATTTATCGTTATCGCGTCTCTAAAGTGAGAATTGGGACTGGATTGATGATGATGATTATGGTAATAAGAAGGAAGAGAAAGAGAAGACGATAATGAAGATGATAATGCTGTGTTTATAATGCATCAAATACACTGGGCGTAGAACAGTAACGGTACCAGGCTATCACCTTTGCCCCGAGGCTTGGCTACCGTAGTCCAACCTAACACTTCAGTTATTTGTTTGGGCTTATTCCTGTTAACTCCAGGCGATTTTATTCATGTAAGGGAAGAACTCTTGTAGTGAAAGAGTTACTAAAGGCTGTAGCTAGCCTCTCCAATCGAAAAGTCTCTCCTAAGCTGAATAAAACTGTCTAAAGTTGGAATGAACGAAGTCATAAACACGTTCTCGGAATGTAAGGATTGAGTTAAAAACAGAGGACTGGCACTATCCAACACGTCTTATAAGAGCGACTTAATCATTTGAAGCACATCTTAGTGGGAATGTTTTTGTTTGCTGGGGTGGAGTGGAATGTTCTGGAGGTGTGAATGGTGAGTCAGTGGGGGCTTGGCACATTTTTGCTTGGCATTCTGGTGACAGTTCTCCTACTTTTGTGTTTTTACACAATTCTTGCTGCTGGATCCTGGTACAAACTGGGTTAAGGGACGATAGTGACGATGATGATGATGGTGATGATTAGTTTATGATGACAGGTATATGGTATCACTACATGGACTTCACTCATTTAGCACAGTACATAATAATGGTCCTGAACGATCTATCTACCTACCTACCTATCTATCTATCTTCTTTACATTAAAATATTTGTTAAATTTAAACATCGTTATAACTGAGTCTGTGTATTTACCGTATATGATATTCTAATTAGCTGCGTAAGTGAGCTGAGAGACAAAAAAGTATATTACAAGGAGTGTGAGAAGCGTATTATTAATCCTCATAGGACAGAGCCACTCGTAATTGGAGGAAAAATCTTCTGGTGTTAGCGAGAATAAAGAAGTTGGCATTTTTCACGTCTTTTGTCCCTTCATTACAATGCCGTCCATTTTATGTTATTCTTGCTACCAGTGGATAATTTCATTCAACTTAAAAATAACCTCATCGTAGAGAAGTGAATAATAAAGATATAAGGAACGCCTCCAGTTCGTAAAGTCCATCCTAAGCTGAATAATAGCCTCTGAATATAACAAGAATAAATTAAGTAAGACGTCTGTGAATGGAAGAGGTTAAAGCTTTGCGAAGGTATTTTCATCATGGGTTTTCAATGAATACTCTTTCCTCTTCAGGGTTGGATGCCTCTTCCTCCCTTTCTTTTGTATACAGTATATTCTCTAATTTCTCTCTCTCTCTCTCTCATCAGTGTTCATACTTTTGTCTTTTGTATTACATAAACTTGGCCTTCTTTTACTGTTCTTTCTCCTCATCTCATTCTTCACTCCTTTTCCTTGTTTTTAAGTCTGGTGTTTCTTTCCCCTTTGCCCCGTCTTTCTCATTTTTTCCCTTCCTCTTCCCTATTTACTCTTTGTTTTCTTTCTTTTCCTTCTCAGTGGTCAATCTCGTCTCTTTCTTTCCACTGTCGGTGCTCACTTTCTTTCCCCTTGTTCTTCCTTCTCGGTAGTCTCACCTTTTCAGCCACTTCCAGTGTTTCCTCGCCATGTTATTCCTATAAATTCAACGCCAGGTTATGGGATGGGAAGGCCGGGGAAGTGAAGGTGCCATATCTAGCACCACACCGTCAGCATGCTCATTATCTTCCTACCTCGTCTACCACTGTCTTACCCCACAACGTAATCTGCACTGTATCACCCACGACCATTATACCACTATATCCACCACACCATCTCTATATCACTATAACCATCATCACCAGCACATCACGAGAAGTGTGGTGTGTCATCCCAGTGTGACGACTTGCTTATGTACCTGAGTGTGTGTATGTGCAAGATCTGACCAAGCACCTTGGTGATGCTCGGACCCCCCCAGCAGCAGCGCCACTGCCTCGCTTTCTGATACCGGTGCCAGGCCCGCCAGACCCCCCAGGTTGTCCCCCAGTACAGTGGCATCAGTGCACAGCAGGGTGAGCAGGTCGGCGTTCTGGAGGACGGGAGGTGCACCCTTGTCCCGCCCCTCCTTGGCTGGAGTTGCCAAAGGGCTGTCCAGGCCCCACTGAACGTCACCGTCGTGTAGTGCTTCCTGCAGGGATCTAATGTAGGCTGACGCCAGCCGCAGTGTCGTGATCTTAGTCTTGTCGGCTGCGGCGTGGCGACTCACCACCCACGCTGGCAGGGCACACCGCAGGGACTCAAAGGCACGGTTAACCTGCCGCATGCGGTACCGCTCGCGAGCATTGGCTGTTTTCCTGCGGTAGCGGGACAGAGGTGGCGGTCGTGGCTTACTGTGCCGCAGCGAGTCCTGCGGTAGCGACCACTCGCGGCGACCCTGCAGCGCCCGTGGCCGCAGCTGATACTTGCCGCCGCGCACGCCAGATGCAGGGCTGGGGGCCGTAGTATCACTCTTATTGTTGCTGTTTTTATTATTGTTATTACTGTCTTTTTTGGTGTTGTTAGAGTTCATTGGGTCGTTCCTGCCTCTCTGCCCCTGCCCTTGCCACTGTCCCTGCCCATGCCCATCCCCTCCTCCTTGGCCCTCCTGCTGAGTCCTGGCCATGGTGCTGGGCCTCATGCACACCACAAACCATCAACACCGCAATAACACACCACACATACCATAGCTATCGTTATCTTTCTCTCGCACTGTAGTCACATTCTTACAATAGCAGCCTAGCATCGGCCGACCCTCATGCACGATATGTCCTCTTTTCTACACATATTCTTACTTTCCTCTGCTCTTGCTTTCTAATGTTACTTGGTCCTTATGTTTATTTGTTATGGTCCTGTGCTATTATGCTCTCATTCTTATGCTCTTGGGTTCTTGTCAGCCCTCAACACACGTCCTTCTACTGCTGCTGAGTCTTGTAGTGAACGACACTCCTATAGTGGTATGTATGTGTACGCTAGGCATAGGGCAGAGCAGAGCAGAGCAGGTCAGAGTATACAGTACAGTAACAGTGGGAGAGTGAGATCGCTAAGAGACTGACAGGAGTGAGATAGCGAACAAGTGAGAGCTAGGAGACTGGCGGGAGTGTGGTGAACTAACGGACAAGTGACCACTCCACACCACAGCCAGTGCCACACATCCTGCCTCACACACGCTGCCTACCACACTGAGCTGCCTGCCCTCCCCGTCTACCCCCCCCCCTACTCTCTGCCTCATCATCCCCTCCTCCTTACTTACCTCCCTCACCCTCCCTACCTCCATCTCTTTCCCCCTCCCTCCCTTTCTCCCTCTCTACTGCTTCACCCTCCCTGTACCTCCCTCCCTCTCTCTTACCTTCACCACCTCAGTTCCCAAACATAGTTTACCGTTTATAATTTTTTCCACCTTTTCCACTCAAAGTTTATTAAAGTTTTGTCCTCAAGGGGTGATTCAAGGAGTTCTTAGCCCTCCCTTGAACACCCCGCCCCACAAGGGTCAACGGGAGGGGGCCAAAAGAGGGCCAATATTCACAGATTTGACCTGGAACTGGAGAGGTCAAAACATCGTTGACTCCGGCTGAAAGGCATCCAGACCTCACCCCCTCCTGATGATCTTCTCTGTCTGTCTTGCGCGCTCGCCCCTGGTCATGGTTTCTACTCATTGTCTGTTCCCTCTTTCCTTTGCTCTTTTCTCTTTTCCTTTTCACTCTCGTCTTTTCCTCTTCCTGCTCGTTTATTTTATCAGATATCGCACCTCTGCTCCTCTTCTTCTATTTCATCGTCTTTTCTGTCTTTGTTACTTTTCTGTGCACTTACCAGTTATCTAACCTTGTCCCCCTTCATCTTCTATTCCCTTCTTCCCTTTTCTTCATTTGTCTTCTGTCTTCTGTCTTTTTTTCCATCTTCCTTATTCTCTTCACAGCTCTTCTTTCCAGCTTTCACTTTGCAGTAACCTGTCATTTATTAGATACCCTGTTTTCTTCCTTCTCTCTTCATCTCCTGTTTTCTCTTCCCTTCCATCCTCTTACTTTTACTTATTTCTTTATCATGTATTTTATTGGTGTTTCTATTGTTCTCGTCTTCCTTTAGTCTTACTCCTGCCTTTGTTTTCGTCTTTCTTTTCATTTATCATACTGTATGTTGTACTGCCATTGCCTTTTTCTTTCCATCTGGTCTCACTTCTGCACTCTTCTCTCTTCCCTTTTCATTTCTCAAGTGCTCTCTCTCTCTCTCTCTCTCTCTCTCTCTCACTCACCAGGTATCAAGCCTGTTCTTCCTTCTCTTCCTTTCCTCTCCCTTTTCACTTCTCTTCTCTTCTCTTCTCGTCTTTTCTTGGTTTCTTTTTTTTTTTTTTTTAGGTAAATCATCTCCTCCTCTGCCTCCTTTTCTTCTCTTTTTAGCAATTGCCTTCTCTGCTATCAGTTATCTTTCCTATTTTCCCCATTTTCCTCAGCTCCTTTTTTTTCCTTCTCATTATCATTTCCCTTTCTCTTTTCTCCTTTATCACTTATTTGGTAGCGTGTCTGCTCTTCATCATCATCACTCTTCCTTTCTCATCTCTTCTATTCTCCTCACCTCGCTTTATCTTCCCTTCTTGACAGCGTGGTCGTAGGTACCGTACTTGTAGGGAGATAGGGAGGTCGGTTGTAGATCGTTGGAGCACTGTCAGAATAAAGTCGTGAGACGTAGCATGGCTCGAACTTGACGCTGCTTATTATGCTGTGTGTCGTCGGCTAGAGTGAATAGGTAGCCCCCCCTCCTCTCTCTCTCTCTCTCTCTCTCTCTCTCACTTTCCCCCTTTGTGTATCAGCGAGGTGAGTTAGAGCACTCTTGGGTCACGGAGTTTATTATACAGTTATATCGAATTGTGATTTACAGCGTAACATAGCGTGACAGCAAAGCCTCTTAGCTGACCCTCGTGTTATCAGGCCTTCTTTCCAACTCTTTCTGATCTGAAGGGAATCTCTCCGACATTATATACAGCTTGGAGAGGATGTGTGGTGTGATGTAGTGTTTGGTAGATTTCTATTCACGTGAACTAACCGACTAGGGCTGGTTACCTCACGTGTTTGAATACGTCATGAAATTCTTGGTCGTCTGGACTAAAAAGAGATTGTTTGAGATACATCATATGTTGAGAATTCTTGATGGTCTGGGACAGCAAGACTGTTGATATACATTATGTGGATTGACATACCTAGTGAGAACCTGTGTATGTCTCCAGCAGACACTGCATCCTGTACATTGTGTTACGAGATATATACTATACTCCATTTTTTTTTTACTGAGGCGAAGATGCACTGGACGGGTTGATGATGACTGGCTGAATGCAACATGTCCAAGAAATATTTACTAACCCAAATTTCCCCCTCAGATATTTGTTGTCAGTTACTAGTGCTGGATTATGAAGTAATGTTGCATTCAGCCAGTAATCACCAATCTGTCAAGTGCATCTTCGCCTCGATAAAAAAAACTGAGTATAGTGCCTATATAATGTCTACATATCACTCACTCACGCGAAACTGGCGTACCAACGACAGTAAATACTGTCATAACATGTTAATGCATACTATATACACATTACAGTCAACTTGTAAGCTAATTAAGTGATATACATAATACTGTAAAAGTTACATAATTGTGATAATGTAGTGATTATAATTGTAGTTATTGTAGTAATATAATTGTAACATAAAATTGTACATAAACAATAGATATATAAATGTAATATTAATATTAATATAGCGGTAATACAATGGCAAGTCTACTGTAGTCAATTATACAATATATATGTGAAGGACTTGCTGTATAAAAGAGATATAATAGTATAATTAAAGCAAGCCTATATTATGTATTACCCACATTTTGTTATTTTATATAAAATAGCCTCTATAAACAATATTTACAGTATTTACTCAGTTTGTCTCACTTGTACAGAACAGTTCTTAAACACTGATTTCTCCTTGACTGCATTCTGTGCATGGCCAAAAGTACTATAGCAAATATGGTGGAGAAAAATAAAAAGATGACTGGAGCTGGGCTGTATACATAATATGGGATGAACATAATCATACTGTATTCTTCCCAAGGTTGTATTGTCTGATTTAGTATTGCATGGTTTCATACTTGGGTGAAGTCAACTTAATGTGTACACTTATATTTAAGTTCATCCTAGGTAATGGCTGTAAGTATTTGTGTGTGTGGTTGAGAATGGCGTAATGGTTTTTAATGGCAAAGTGGATAGTGTAGGTGTCAGAACTGCTCAGTAATCTGGTGAGATGTATAAACCAGATGCTAATGTATGGGCTGGAGGTGTGTCTGGGCAAGTCACAAAAACTGATGTATTTTGATTAAAGTAGAGAACTGTGAATGTCCAATGTGTTGATGATGGATGAGTTTATCTGGAGCGAATGCGAAGTTGCAATGATGAGGGATATCATGATCTTTATGATAGCCATTTCACAAGGGACTTTCTCAGCTGGCTGAAACGTGAACATGTCTGCAGGATAATGATGAAATGCATGTAATGACGTGCGACACTTATGCTCAATTGTTGTTTCACTAATGAAAGTGACAGCGACCTGTTTCTTGGAGACTATGATGACTTCTGTTTTGATGTTGATGATGACTAATGAGTCATCTTTCTTAGAAGGAAAAGGGTATATTTGATAGACTGAAAAAATCCATCTGTTACGAACGGTACATGAAGTACTATTGATGTTGGTGTGAGTGTTGCTTCCAAATATGGATAATATAACATCAGATTTCTTTCCTCAAACAGAGGGTTCAATCCATGCTTATGTATGCCTTGACTAATTATCTGACGGAGATTGTGAATGGGTAGTAGATTAATGGTGATCCCTCCGTTACCAGCATTAGCAATTCATTTCATGAAAGACTGATAACGAGATGTAATTGTAGTATTATTACGTCAATGTGTTCCGTGATCACAGAGGGGTGTTGGAATAGTATATTGTTTCCTTCTAGTGCATTTACTTTCTCCACAATTCCTAAAGTTGATGCTTCTGCCTTCCAAAGGTTCTTCACAATCGTCAGCATTAAGGTGTTCTGGGTATCAGCCAACTTATGTTGATATGCGAGAATTTGTGCAATTTTGTTAAAATTGTTATTGTATTTATTTCCTCTAGATCAGTTTCTGTAGCCAATCCTAAATGTTGCCTGTAATTGCTCCACCTAGGTCGAACAAACCACGTCTGTAACGTGTATCTGTGATGTTTCCTGCCCCATGTGTGTCACTCCCAGCTGATGGCTTGTCCTGGACCATTATATGCTTAGCCTGTTCTAGCTTCCAGTCTGTTAACTGAAAACCTACTACGGGATAGATTAAGTCCTCCGGCGATAGATAAAAATGAAGATAAAGAAAAGTGCTAATCATCTCCGCTACCTGAGAAAGTGTTAACCGGAGCAGTGTGCAACAACCTTATATTTGGTACATAGTTCCCCCCTGATCAGTAACATTACTTAGTTCCCTCCTGATAAGTAACATTCCCTGCTGGTAAAAAGAAGAGGAGGAGGAGGAGGAGGAGGAGGAGGAAGGAGAAAAAGAAGAAGAAGAAGAAGAAGAAGAAGATAAAGATGAACAGAAGAAGAAGAAGAAAAAAGAAAACCCTACGTCCTTGGCCTGGGAAAGTGCTATACAGATTTTGTGTGTGTGTGTGTGTGTGTGTGTGTGTGTGTGTGTGTGTGAGTGTGTGTGTGTGTGTGTGTGTGTGTGTGTGTGTGTGTGTGTGTGTGTGTGTGTGTGTGTGTGTGTGTGTGTGTGTGTGTGAGTGTGGGGGGGGTGATCCTGTACACAAAAAAAAAAAAAATCGAAGCCTCTGCTATGACTGGCATTTTGAAACAGTCCCGTTTTCTAACTGGCATGAAAGACTTCGTAGCTTCTTTATCTCAGCGAATTATTTTTCGTTTCACACCTTCATTTTCTCTTTTATGTATTTATTATAAATACCGGTAGTTCTACAATCGACATGGTTTGCTTCCGTAAATACGTGACGACTAAAAGATATATCAGGCAAAATAAATCGCTGATGAAAAGGAGTTACGTAATCTCCCAAAGCCACTTAAAATGCGGCCTTGTAACAGTGCGTACAGGTTTGGACACTTCAGTTTGAGGACGTGATATCTGTTGAACTCTTGTTGCTAAGAAGACATTTTATTCATCTTAAGAGAGAACCCTACAAAGAAAACCAAGATATATTGAAAGATATGGTATTATTTTACTTTAATCCCACCCGGTCGCTGGAAAATGTGACGTATCTCTATATGTCGGGTGTATTGAGTACATCATTTTCTTCTCAGTAAACATCCGTCGCAAATAAATACTTTCCGAGATATATGTTATTTTTCTTAATTATTTGAGATGAATGTTGCGCCATATTTGCTGGTGCGGGCACGTTCACTCGGTCTAAGTCGGCTGGACTCGAGTGTACTCGGCTGGTAATTTCGTATATGTGAGCTTTAAAAACAGCCAATCAGGCGACGCAAAGGAAGAGGGACTTTTGAAACCAGCCAATCACAACAGTCGTAAGCAAAACCAGCCAATCGGCTTGAAGTATTTGTGGGTGACGCAAGTACGCCCGAGATTTGAAAGTCAGTCACAGTCATGGCCTCCGGTGCAGAAGAACGTGTCGATTTCAAAGCTTGTATCGGGAATAAGACGGACTACTGGCAGATTAGCAAGGACTATCACAGTAATAACGAAACATCTATTGAACTACTAAGAAAACACGGGGTTTTGCAAAGTGCAGTGAAGTGTAAAGAGTGTGATTTGCCCTGCAAATATCGGGAAGACAGACATCAGTGGTACTGTGGCCGGTGGAAAAAAAAAAAAAATAAGAGTAGGGGGAAGGTACAATGCAAATTCACCGTTTCTGATCTCTAGGTAAGCATTCCCCTAGGATAGGTTAGGTCAGGTTAATGTAATGGGGGGGTCTGGGGGGCGAAGCCCCCCAGTTAGGAAACGGCCAGGGCTGGGGGGGTTCTGGGGGGGCAAAGCCCCCCAGTTAGGAAACACGAACTCAAGGAGCTGAAAATTATATTTTTCCGAATGATTTTAGTGTTTTTCGTTTGATTTGGATACCAGTTCCAGTCGGAAATCACTCGATTTTCCGTGTTTCCCCCGCCCAAAACCACGCTTTCCCACAGGTCCCCCATTATTCTTTCTCAGGAGTTTCAGAATGCAATGTTTTAGTGTTATGTGATTCTGGTGGTAATTTTCAGTGAAAATTATTCGTTTTCGTCGTATTCCCCCAATAACCTTGGTACAGTGGGGGGGGGGGTACGGAAAACGAGTGATTTGCGACAGAAATGACTATCAGATTCACATGAGAAACACTATAAAACATTGCATTCTGAAACTCTTGAGAAAATATGGCAGGGTGGGACTAAAGTAAAAATTTACCAAAGATATACCAAACTCTTCCAGTCCGATGTTTTTTTTTAATGCAAGGAAGAGAGAACCACAAGCCAGAAGTCTGCAATATTGCTCCCTCCAGGCATAAGCAAAAACAAGGTAATAAAGAGCCAAATTCAAGATTCTTTCATTTATCTTCTTTAATCTAAATAAATCTCGTGAAGTTAGCAAGAATGAATTATGTGACGTCCTCAGGCTGAAGGAATGCGAACACTGCTCTGTTTTACTGTATGTTGTATTTCAATGACTGTATGTTAAATTCTAGCATGCCATTCATTGAAATGTTTCTATAACTGACTCAGGTAATAAAATCACCTGCGAGAGAGAGTGAGAGAGAGAGAGAGAGAGAGAGAGAGAGAGAGAGAGAGAGAGATAACTCACTCAGGTAATAAAGTCACCTGCGAGAGAGAGAGAGAGAGAGAGAGAGAGAGAGAGAGAGAGAGAGAGAGAGAGAGAGAGAGAGAGATAACTCACTCAGGTAATAAAGTCACCTGCGAGAGAGAGAGAGAGAGAGAGAGAGAGAGAGAGAGAGAGAGAGAGAGAGAGAGAGATAACTCACTCAGGTAATAAAGTCACCTGCGAGAGAGAGAGAGAGAGAGAGAGAGAATTTAGGATACACGTTAAAAAGGGGTAGTTTGAAGGATAAGTTTTGGTGTGAGGAATGCGAGGAGTGGTGTGAGGGGTGCGAGGGGCGGTGTGAGGGATGGTGTGAGGGGTGCGAGGGGGTGTGAGGGGTGGTGTGGGTGGTGTGAGGGGTGGTGTGGGAGGTGTGAGGGATTGTGTGAGGGGTGGTGTGACAGTAAGAAATGATGTGAGGGATGGTGTGTGAAGTGTGTGAGGGGCAGGGGGAGGCCATGACGGCAGAATGGCGGTCAGGCAGCCAAGAGAGGGGGTGAGACCGTGAGGAGAGCAGGGAGGGTTGTGTGTACAGGGTCTATCAACTGTCATGGTAAACCTCTAGATAAATAACCCCCCTATGAGAAAGAAAAAAAAAAAAAGGAAAAGGAATGTATAATCTTTTTTTTTTACTTTATTTAGGTTCATTATTTACTATTCAGTACAAGCCCCAACACTCTGGGGAACACTGTCCCTGAAGGTCAAACAGGGAAGGGTGCAGGAAAAAAGAAAAGAAAAAGGTACCTTAGGGTACTGAAGGTATAGAAGTAATTATCATTACAAGCACAATGATGAACAAAGACATACAATGGCACATACATGGTACAAAGTTTTGAGATGAGTAAAGTGGTACATAGATACACACGTATGTACTGTACATACTTATGCAGAGAGAGAGACACATATGCCTACATACATAGAACTATATAACTATACACATATGTATGTACTCATGCACATGCAGCCACCGACATACTGCATGTACAGGATAGGTACGCATGTATAAAAAAATGTGTATGTGTACAGGCGTGCATACATATACATTTGCGACATGCACATTATGATATATTCATATATACCTCGACAGGGAGACATATATACATATACACCCTAATTAGATACATATAGTATATGTATCTAATTAGGGTGTATATGTATATGTATATGCATGTATATGTTTTACATAGTCACATACACAGGGAGATAGACAAACAAAAACGATAGGCATTATAAAATTACCTCTTGATTCAAAATCCCAGCACTTGGACAATACATGCACATGCACCTGATGTGTGCGTGTGTGGACAACACACACACACACACACACACACACACACACACACACACACACACACACACACACACACACACACACACACACACACACACACACGACACGCACGCACGCACACACTTACACGCACACACACACAAGTTTGTATTCATATAATATATACAGTATATATGAACATATACAGGACATATACACAGATATATATATATATATATATATAAACAAAATGTCCCATCATTGTCCTACAGTAGTTCCAGGGCATTACAATGAAAGGAAGTCGGGGTGAAGGGTGAGAATGTCTTTGAGTACATCAAGATTTGCGATGATGTAGGTACATAAAGAAGAAAACAAGAGTCCAGGGGGTCTGAAGGGGACAATAACTGGGCAGTTAACGATGTGATAGGATAATGCTTCATCCATGGGATTGTTACAAAGTTTACATGGCCTGTTGGAAGTTGGTTGTCCGGTGATTACCCCTGGGGAGCGATACCCCAGGCTAATGCAGTCGACGGCCACATCACAGCGGCGGGTGAGGGTGGGGTGCTTGTCATAGGTGTGTCTCACGCCACGGTAGGTGTCATAGTGCTGCATGGCGACACTAGTGGGAAGTTCAGCATCGGTGGGCAGGGCTAGGTCCTCTCTGGACTCCTCGAGAAAAATTCTCCGGACAATTGTCATAGACACGGACGGCAGCTAGATGGAGGTAACAGGCAGCTCAGGTCGGGCGATCTGCCAGGTCGTGGCGCATGTGACCAACATGGGCTGGGATCCAAATAAAAGAGGTCTCACGAAGTATTGTACCTTGCCTCCCCTAATCACTCTCCGTTTTCTTTATCTTTAAGACGCTATCAGATCAAGTGAATTTTGAGTCAAAAGGTAGTCACGCTTCCTTCAACATTCTGAGTCTCCTTGTGTGGAGAATGTCTGATAGTTGACGGTCGAATCTAATAACAATAATCGTAATCTAGGCGAGGGAAAATTACAGTGGTGTCGGGAAGAGAGAGAGAGAGAGAGAGAGAGAGAGAGAGAGAGAGAGAAATCCTGACTGGAGCCGAGACGAACCGATCAATGCGACACCGTACGTGACATTGTGTTCTGTACAGAGGGGGATCCGGAACTAGTAAATTTATATATTGCCTCGTTCCGTATATTTTCTCTCGTTTTAGAGGGACGTGATGCATGAAACCGTTATTGTGGATGCTGTGAGGAACGGCTTAACGGAAGGAGATGTAACTCCAGATCCAATCGTTTTTTGTATTTTGAGTGAAGAAAGTAATGACTGAACAAGATTTCATATTCGCAAATCCATGCCTGAAAGAATGGACATGAAGATAAGATAATCTTGTCTGTCACGGTTTAGGGAAATGTGGTTTTAATATTGTGAAGAATATACAAATCCTTCACTATATTCGTAAATCAAAACTTAAAAGAACAGATATTGAAGTAAACTGTATCTTGTCCTTAACGGCATAAAATACTGGCTGTGTAAGTTGGGTAAGAGTAAGAGAGAATGGGAGTATGGTTGGGGATCAGTTGGCTCAAGGATTGTGTGGGTAAGATTGAAAGTTGGACTACAAATGTGGGCGATTCTATGGATGTATGCGCCAACGCAAGACCGTGCAAGCAGAGTGAGAGATGAGTTCTGGACAAATGTGGAAGTGTGCATGGAAAAGTTTGAAAGGAATGAGAGAGTGTTTTTGATTGGTGATATGAATGATAAAGTAGGGAATGTGAAGGTGGATGGAGTAGTCGGTGAGTGGGATGTGCCTGCCGAGATACATGAGAATGGCAGTGTAGACATCTGTGCCGGGAGAGGGTTGATGGTAGCCAATACCCTCTTCAGGCATAAAATGATCCACAGGTATACATGGCGAGTGATGAGAAGGGTGGATGGTGAACTGAATGAAAAGGAGGCAATGATTGATTATGTGTATGTGGATGAAAGGATGCGAAGATGTGTAATGGATGCAAGAGCATACAGAGGTTGGGGGAGTGGACTTTCTGATTCTGGTGGTCAGAATCAAGGTCCAAGTAACATGGAGAAAAAGAGGAAGGGAAGGACGGGAGGAAGGTGTATATGCAAGGAGAGCGGAAAGGTTACAAGAGGATAAGAAAGAGGCAGAATATAAGAGAGAAGCGGAGGAACGATTGGGTAAATACGAATTGGAGCAGATGGGGGACGTGGAAGGTGTGTGCAAGATATTCACAGAAAAAGGATGTGCAGCTAATGAGGTGGTATGTGGGGTGAAGAGAAGACGAAAGGGGGTGAAAGGAACAGCATGGTGGAATGAAGAGGTGAGACAGGCTGTGGCTCAAAAGAAAAAAGCATATAGTGAGTGGATGAGAAATAGGGGCGTGGAAGAAGTTGAGAGACGGAAGAGAGAGTTACAAGTAGAAAGGAAGAGAGAGGTGAAAAGATTAGTAAAAGAGAGTAAGAAGAGAGTGGATGAGGAATTTAGAAGGAATTTGAGTGTAAAATGGAGGGAATGTAAGAAAGTGTTCTGGAAAGAGGTTAAGAGAGTCAGACAGAGTGGCAATGAAGTTAGTGGGGGAGTGAAAGATAAAAATGGTAGATTACTAGTGGAGAAGGGAGAAAGAGTGAACAGATGGAAAGAACACTTTAAGGAATTGTTGAATATAGAAAATGAAAGTAATGCGAGTATAAGTGGCTGGGCAATGACTGGGAGAAGGAGGGAGGTGAGAAGAAAGGATGAAATCAGTAGGATGGAAGTTGTGGAAGCAATGAAGAAAGTCAAATTGGGGAAAGCCCCAGGAATTGATGGCGTGTGTGGTGAAATGCTGAAGCATGGGGTAGAGATAGTAGTAGAATGGATGTGGTAGATGTGCAGATTGGCCTGTGAGGAAGGTATAGTCCCGGAGGATTGGAAGTCAGGTATAAATATTCCCTCGTACAAAGGGAAAGGGGAAAAGCAAGCGTGTGGTAATCATAGGGGCATTTGTCTTCTTAGTGTAATAGGGAAAGTCGGTAGGATACTTATTGACAGAGTTAGGGAAATAACAGAGGAATTAGTTGGAGAAGAACAGGGAGGCTTTAGGAAGGGAAGAGGTTGTGTAGATCAGATATTCATTCTTAAATCTCTAGTGGAAAAGTTACTAGAGAAGGGAAAGAAGTTGTATGCGGCTTTCATGGATTTGGAGAAACATATGACAGCGTGGATAGACAAGGATTGTGGAAAGTATTAAGAATATATGGAGTAGATGGGAAGTTGTTGAATGCTGTGAAGAGTATGTATGAGAGTCCTAAGGCTGCAGTGCTTGTGGATAGTGAACTGAGTGATTTTTTCTCTTTGAAAGTTGGGTTGAAACAGGGATGTGTCATGTCTCCATGGTTGTTCAATCTGTATATGGATGGGATCATTAAAGAGATACAAGGTAGGACATTGGATGTTGGAGTGGCCCTAATGGGAGAGGGCAGTGTTTGGAAACTCCCTGTATTGTTGTTTGCAGATGATACTGTGTTGTTAAGTGAAGACGAAGGGGAGCTGCAAGGCTTGGTGGATGAGTTTGGGAAAGTGTGTAAGAAACAGAATCTTAAGGTGAATGTAGGGAAGAGTAAAGTTATGGTCTTTGAGAGAGGTGAAGTCAGTGAATGTACAGGCTATAAAAAAGGTTTCGGCACCCTTACGACACGATACATTATGATACACCACACGAAGCATTCTGAATCATCTCCTGAATTTCGGTGTGCTTGGTATCCATGGCCCTGTGTTGCTGGTGTGTGTTACTTCGTCCGCTAATGATGAAATCCAGTGGGAGAGTGAGAGAGGTACAGGGATATCAACCACACAACGTATTCTCGCCGTCTGTAACAGTGATCGTTGCGAAAGGTATCAGAGCAGGGGGTGCCGAAATTTTTTTTAGGGGGTGTGCAGTGAGGGTGGATGGTGAGGAAATGCAAAATGTTAGCACGTTTAAGTACTTGGCTAGTGTGATGAATAAGGATGGAAGTTCTGAGGATGAAGTGCTTGAAAGGGTACAACAAAGAAGAAAGGTTGCTGGTTCCTTGAAGGCAGAGATAAGAAGCAGGGAAGTGAGCATGGAAGTGACAGTATTGTGATACCAACTCTAACGTATGGAAATGAAGCTTGGACGTTGTTGGAGGGACACAAGTCAAGAGTGAGAGCAGTGGAAATGAGTCATTTGAGAGGAGCCTGTGGAGTCACATGGAGAGACAGACTGACAAATGAGGATGTGAAGGAGCGTTGTTGTGTGGATGTTGATGTGCTAGGAAGCGTCAGGAGAAAAATATTGAGGTGGTTTGGCCATTTGGAAAGGATGGAGAGTAAGAGACTGACGAGGAGAGTGTATGTGAGTGAGGTGGAGGGGGAGAGAGGGAGGGGAAGGCCAGGGTTGAGATGGAGGGATGGAGAGGAGCGATATATGAGAGAGCGGGGTGTGAATTGGGAGCTGGGCAGTGAAATGGCAGGGGACAGGTGATATGGAGGCGATTTGTTTGTTGTCACCCCGTATAAGGGATTAAGACGTCTGGCAATAGATAGATAGATAGTAAGTTGGGTTATAGCTTCTAGTTTCATGCCAGAACTTATCAAAGAAGATAGTTACAAACAATGGAGAAACTGCTTTTTTTTCTTATTCCATGTGCTATTAAACTGTGATTAATTTGAAGTTATTCTTCTGCTACAGAAGACGGCGACTGGTATACCCACGGTAACGGTGTGTTTCTCATAGTCTTTAGTGCCAGCATGTGTGAAAGCGCAGACCAATCCTGGATCCGCATATTTGCCACACACTCGGCATGTCAAGTCCGAGTTTGCTAGGAGAACTCTGTGTTGGTTGTACCTCCTCTGTCTAAGCTGTTTTCTGGCCAGGAGACTAGCGCGCGCACTCACACACACGCATACAAACACAC
The DNA here is from genome assembly GCF_032717465.1 of Coenobita brevimanus. Taxonomy (NCBI): domain Eukaryota; kingdom Metazoa; phylum Arthropoda; class Malacostraca; order Decapoda; family Coenobitidae; genus Coenobita; species Coenobita brevimanus. Next base: position 44,812,548 of record NC_136977.1, on the reverse strand, counting down.
AAACAGATGGATAGTTAGATAGACAGATAGATAGTTAGATATTTGTAGATGGATAGACAGACAGATAGGTAGATACAGCTTTAAATTTAGATATAGATAGAAAAATAGATATCAATTCTATATCAAACCCTTCCAGTTCGATAAGTCTCTAAGTCGATTCTTATCGTCTGGAGGTACCAAGGGACAAATAAAAAATGTCATTTTACTAAACTGTTTAAAAAAGACCCCAGAGTAGACGAGAATAGGGTCTTGGTGGCTGAAGGAAGACAAAGAAAAGGGTGAAGGAAGATAAATCTGTGGGGATCACGTGAGGGTAAGACTGATTCATGTGACTCAGCGTGACCAGAGAATAAACGAAGAGAACATAGAAAGAGGACGAACGAAAGGAAAGTGAATTTGGTGTTGGTTTAGTCCATCATCTCTTGGTGTGGTTACAAAGAAATTAAACTGTGTGAATAGTTTTTGCCTGTGAGAGGAAGCCGGGAATTTTGAAGGCTTGAGTTGTGAGTGGATGAATATACTGACCTTATCCCTGGACACTCTGATGATTGATTAATTTATCTGCTTTTACATTTACCTTTTGCTATCCCTGGATCCCATCACGGTGGCCATAATGACATAAATGACAGGGTTACTTAAGGGGTAAATGCCTTTTGTCAGACTAGTCTCACCTTAACTTAATGTAATTGTGTTGTATTTATTCAGAATTCTAATTCTCATAGGGTAGGTATGGATTTTTTTTTATGTATGGGCGTGTATGTATGGATATAAATGGATTTTTTATTAATTTGTTTTTCCTTCTCTTCATCTTGTGTTAGAAAAAGGAACAGAAAAAGTAAAGAAAAATCGTTGTACCCAGGGAATAAAGTCAGATTTTTTTTTATTCACTTGTTTCTCCTTCCTCTGTTCTGTTATTTAAAAAAAGATAGTAACAAAAGTTTCATTTCTTTAGTTATTGCTGTCTTCTTTACGTTAAATATGTTAATTATAATCAAGTGACATCAGGTAGGATTAATAAAGAAGAAGTCAACGTATTAAAAGGGGAAGCGGAAATTGTTGTCAACATCTAACTCCTTTGTTGGGTGAAATATTCCTAAATTATGTTACATGTGACAGTGAGAGAGAAGAGGAAAGAAAAAAAGAAAAAAAGAAAAGAGAAAAGAAGAAAAAAGAAAAAAGGAGAAAGAAAAAGAAAGAAAAAAAGAACGTTAGGAGGGATGAAATTCAGAACTCGATAAACTGGTAAAGTTCGTTTCACATAACTGCGAGGATGTCATAACTTATAGAATTAGACCCGAAGAGGAGCCATAGGGAAGGAAAGTGAATATGCGACAGTCAAGTAAGGCAAGGGTGAGGGGAATGTGCCAAGAAGAGGAAGAGGAGTATCTGTGTGGTGTATGAATCACGGGAGAATGTGCATGACAGGATGAAAGAGAGTACATGATAACAGGATTTTTTTTGTGTGTGCATGGGAAATTTGTTGGAAAGAATTAGGGTCAGGTACGGAGAGTGAGGCAAGATGGGCTAGGTAAGGAGAGAGAAAAATGAAAACGGAGGAAATGACAGTATGGTAAGAACACTGAAGTTAGGAGAGGGATGTAAGAATAGTAATGGAAGAAGGAGAGGGAGGAAAAGAGAGATGCACGTGATGTAAAGAAGGTATGGTAACGACTGGAGTGAAGATATAATAGTGAAGCAGGGATGGATGAGGTAAGAATGAAGTAAGGGTGTGTAAGATAAGGATGGGTAAGATAAGAATGGGTGAAGTATGGGTGAGGTGAGAGTGAGTATAGGTGAGGTAAGAGTGAGGTAGGTATGGGTGGGGTTAAGATGAGGTAGTATGGCGGGGTAAGGATGAGGAAAGTATGGGTGAGGTAAGGGTGGGTATGGTAATGATGAATGAGGAAAAGATGGATTATGCAACAGATTAGGTGAATGAAGTAAGGAAAAAGCTATGATAAGGAAGAGAGAAAAATTAGGCAAGTGAAACAAGGCGCTATGCAAGGAAGATTGAAGTAAACAAAAATGAAGATAAAATGAGTCAGTTGATAAAACTGAGGCAAGAAGGTAAAAAATGTGAAGTAAGACGAGACAGAATGACACAAGGAGGTGAAAATTTGACATTTGAGGTAAGATGAGGCAAGCAGCCTTAGGCAAGCCAGCAGTTAAGCCAGGTAGGAGTGAACGGAAGCCTGTTGGTACCTGGGTTGGTGAAGTAAAGTGGAAGTGTTAAGAAGTGAGAATAGAATAAGCTTGGGTGATCGATAGGGAAGGTAATCTGTCCCGCTTTCTCTACGTTGGTGATAGGCGGTTTGAGAGAAATGAGAGAGAGGGAAAAAGGAGAGTGAGTGAGGTAGGTAGCTAGGCACACTGGTAAGAGACCATTGTAGAAAGACAGGAACATAATGTATATATATATATATATATATATATATATATATATATATATATATATATATATATATATATATATATATATATTATATATATATATATATATATATATATATATATATATATATATATATATATATATATATATATATATATATATATATATATATATATATATATATGTATATATATATATATATATATATTTATATGTCTAGAGGAGGGGGAAAGGATAAACAAAACAGACAGTGAATGAAGGAAGAAAAGAGGAACGAAAGAAAGAGAAAGAAAACGAAAAGGAAAAAGGAAGGAAAAAGGTAATGGATTTCATATTCGTACTTCACATACAGGCTACAGTAGTTCCTTCTTTAGCTCCAGAACGTCGGTGTTATTTCATTCTTGCCATCCCCAGACGGTTTTAATAAGCCTAGGATAGACTTTTGGCACTGCACAAGTAGATTATAGCCTTCATCAACCCCCGTTACTACTAATGGGCTTTTGCATGTTGAATAAAATCGTCTGGCAGCAGCAACAATAAACTACAAAAATGCATCGTTCGTCTTTCTTTCTCTCTCTCTCTCTCTCTCTCTCTCTCTCTCACACACACACACACACACACACACACACACACACACGAGTACTTTCATGAGAATTCAAGATCTCTGGGATGAGTTAACCCCCTTCAGAAAGGTGACACATATCTTTTTTTTTTTTTTTTTTCTTTTACTGAAGCCACCGCCAGACGATTTTATTTAGCTCTGAGATTTAATAAGATTAGATATAGCCTCCATCAGTAGCAGAGGGGTTTTCTCAAGTTGAAGAAAACCGTCTGGATGTAGCAAGAATGAATTAAATCAATGCATTATCTTAACGAAGGAACTAAACGTCCCTCATTCTGAAGCGAACTATACTTATCAGAAGGGAATAAATATTTCTTGCGGGTACTACATGTGTGTTACGGGAACAAAAACTATGTTAAGGGAACTAGAAACACCACGAGGAACTTAAGGCCTCTGAGGGAAATGAGACTAAACCTATCCCAGAATCATTTCGTGACTGACGAGGAATTGGATCGTAATATTGGAGGATTAAGTAGCCAGTGAAGGTATTGTATTCCGGTTAGGGACTTTTTTTTAACGTTCCTCTGAGGGTATTGTTCTCGAGAGTCAAGGTGACTAATTCCTCTTCCGTCACGTGTTTTTTCTTGCATACGGCTTAAATACGACTGCTCTTCCTTACCATTTTTTTTTTTGTACATATTCTTTAATTTGTGGAGTATTTAGGCAAGGTAATATCGACATAAAAAATGCACAAAATAACAGACATGAAGCTGCAAAGGTTTAACATGAAATCTACAGTCTCCTAAACTCCTTGACTGTTTAGTTTTGGCTAATGCTAGATAGATCTTTCTTGCCGCGAGAAATGTTTAGCAGTAAAAGCCTTCATCACATATTCATCTATTCATCTTTTAATCATAGCAGGTATTTCTTTTCATAATTCTCATCCAGCAAAAATCAACACATCTCATTTTCGTCACGTCTACCCGTGCTTGTACAGTCGTGGTCATAAATAATCACCTATCCTCCGGTACCCCGTGGCTCAGGCTGGCTCCTTTATGGGCGGTAAGTCACAATGGAATAAGACGGGCTGAGAGAGACTTGACAGGGGGCCAGAGAGAGAAGGGAATGTGGGTGGGGGAACGACTGATGGTGCGGGGATGGAATGAGGGAGGGAAGGAAGAATGAATGGGAAGTGGTGGTCGCATATTTGTCTATTTTCTTTCATTGAGGGCATGATATAAAGGAGATAATATTCAGTTTATAATGCTGCATTACACCTTGAATAGCGGCGTCAGATAACAAGCTGTAAATAGGTGCTGATATCAAGGGCTGGCTCGTGAGAGAAATATACCGGCGTGAGAGATCAAACATTAGTGCAGAGCCATCGAGACTGTGGGCTCATTGTCAAAGCGTGGGAGCCAGAGAACGAGAGGACATGGGCCCGCCTCCTCTAGCACACCAAGGACGAGTGGGAGCGGTTTAGACAAAACCAGCAAACTATCAACAACATTGTTTCCTCTGTGCCGCGAAGACTGCAGGAGGTTATTACGGCAGGACGCCACTGGACTACTTACTAAGGCTTTGGCTTGCCCATTGTCGGTAAACATTGACATAGATATATTTTGGGAGTTTGGGTAGGATTTTGCTTCATTTTCCTTCTCATATTTTATGAGATGTTATTGTATTCAACCATGTGTACAAACATCAGATTTATTTACCTATTATGCGCAATTATTTTAAATAGTCGTTTCATATAGAATTGCCATAATATAGATGACATGATGATGGATGTAATGAGGGAATGTGTACGGAGAGGATGATCATATTTAATGTGGACAGAGCCATCTCGAAAGTTGCATTATGATACAGTATTCAGTTCCAAAAAATACCTACTTGTAAGAGAAGAGGACGTTTCTTACACAAACATTACGGAAGTCAAAGCCACCCAGATTCAGTTCTGCGTCCGAAGTCACGGATAAACACAAACATCAGGGTTCGCACTAATATTTGCTCTGTCACGTCAGTAGATTTCTCTCACGAGCCAAACCTTAATATCAGCACGTATCTAAAGCCTGATATCTGGCGCAGATATACAAGATGTAATGTAGCATTATCTAATGCATATTATATCCTTTATATCATGCCCTGGATGAAAGAAAATAGACAAATAATGTGACCACTTCGCATTCATTCTCTCTCCCCTACTTACCCTCCCTCCCCTCCCTCACTCCATCCCCGGACCATCACTCGTCCCCCCACCCACCTTCCCTTCTCTCTCTTGTCCCTCCCTATCAGCCCCTCTTACTCCTCTTTGACTTGCCGCGCATAAAGAACCCAGCCTGAGGCACGGGGTACCGGAGGATAGGTGATTATTTGTGACGACGACTGTGCAATGGTGCAAAACTTCTTTTTGTCTCCTGTGCTGCCTTCGACCTCTGCCGAATCCTGAATCTCTGTATGTATATATGGATAACTGTTGTTTCTCGTGGTGCTAAAATCTCTGTTGGTATGATAATATAGGCTATAACCGCTCGTTATGTTCTGTGCTGGGTGTGATCTTTGCCAGTCTCTGTATGCATAGCCACCTCCTATTTGCGGCAATGGAAGTGGTCTTTCCCAAAATCTCTGTATCTTCTCCACCAGCACGTAACTATATAATGATGAGTAACCAATTGTTCTTTCACGGGCTGTATGTGGTATTTGTCGAGGACTGCATCGTCCGCCCAGCCAGTCTGCCTGCCTGTCTCCCGTACAGCCTTTCGACCTGCACAATTGCGTCCCTATCTCCGCGTTACTGGAGTCCACGTCACGTAGAGGAGTAGGACTTGTGGTGGTGGTGGTGTGGAAGTATCAGGGTCGTGTGAGAGTGATGGGGTTGTGTAAGGGTGATGTGAGAGTGATGGGGTTGTGTAAGGGTGATGTGGGAGTGATGGAGACGTTGTGTGAAAGTGATGAAGGTGTGGTGGGGAAATGGAGATAGCATGTGGAGGAGGTGGGGTCGGTGGGGGTTATGGATGCATGTTGTGATGGTGTTGTGTAAGGGTAGTGGTGGTATTGTGTGAGAGAGTTGTTGGTGTGATGTGGAATGGGGGAGGTGCTGAGGTGGTGTGGTGTTGGGAAGGTGATGTAATGTGAGAGTATTGGTAGTGTATCGATGAAGATGTGGTGTGGTCTGGGAATGTGGTGTTGCGTGGGAGTGATGCGTTGTAGAAGTGGTTGAGTTGAGTTGTGGGAGAGATAATGCCGTTGTCTGCAGGCGAAAGTGTACTGTGTCAGTGTGGCGGATGGTGTGGGTGTGGTGGAGTTGTGTGAAAGAAGTGAAAGTGTGTGGTATTGTGGTCGGCTTGGTGGTGTGTTGTGCTGACATACAAGTACTTTGATGCTCAGATACGAACATCGAAGGCCTGAGTGATGACTGGATGGTGTGTCCGATTTTCTTTTGGCACTCTGATGACAGTTCTACTTTGGGCTCTCCATTAATCCGTGTGTGTGGATTTTTGCCTTCACCATGCAAACCGCTAGCAGCAGGAAACAGGCTTATGATGATATACTGGAGACTCTTTGGTGTGCTAAAAACATCAATAGTAATGGCGGGAGTGTCGGTCGAACATTTATGACCCTCTAAATGTCACGGGTGTTCCACAGTTGAATATAATCAAAATTTAGCAATTGTGAAACTCATAAGTGCAACAGTTGCTCTTGATGTTTTTAAATCCCTTCCCACTTACCCCTTCCCCTAGTCACTACGAGAAGTCTTTCCCGATAAAACTATAAAAAAACGTCATTGTAATGCAAGATTAAAAATTACTTTCCTTGACCTCGTTACTGTGATGGCACCTGTTTATATTCTTCTTCATGACCTTAAATATTTATAGCTAATTAAGAGAGACCCTTCACAATGAGGAGGTGAGAAGTTATCTTCAGTAAGTAAGGATATTTTCACCCTTTTAACACGAGACCGTATTTTTGTCTTCTTATTGCCACCTACGGCTTTTTCTTTTCAGTTTGAGTTAGATATCTAGTGAAGGCTAACTCTAAACTCTCCACTTCCTAAAGTATCTCCAAAGCTAAGTTAGATCGTCCAGAGAACAGCACGAACAAGTAGAAATAACGTTTCCTGACTGACGGGTATAAGAGATGTCTTCAAGGTTGTAATGATTTCCCACGGTAGTGCCCTTAAGGTTGAAACTTTTATGGCTAGTGTGGGATGTGAGGGTGGAGTAATTAACGCTGTGTAACTGTAGTGGTGTGAAATGTACTGGTGGGCGTGGAAGGAGTGCTGAAATGTACGTGAAGAAATGAGGGATTAGAGAAAAGTATTGTGTGGTTTGGATAAGTGACAGAAATGAAGGGTGCTCACGATACAGACTGCTGGGTGTGGTGGTAGTATGATGTGGTTCCGTGATGGAGGTGTGGCCTGTGGTGTGTGGTGTGGTGTGATGTGGTGTGGTGTTGTGTGGTTTGGTGTGGTACAGTGCTGTGAAGAAACGCGTGGTGTGGTATTAGTGTGTGGGAGATATGATGGGTGCAAGTTACTGCGGGGAGGGTGTGGAGGTAGTATGATAATGAGAAGCTGTGTTGGAGGTATGGTGGAGGGGTGTGTAGTGGAGGGGTGTAGTGAAGGGTTGTGTAGTGGAGGTGTGGTGTGGTGGAGGGGTGTGTAGTGGAGGTGTGGTGTAGTGGAGGTGTGATGCAGTGGAGGTGTGGTGCAGTGGAGGTATGGTGTGGTAATGATGAGTGGCAGAAAACAGAGGTGCAAACTACAGCAGAGAGTAGATAGTAAATGGTTGGGATGTGATGTGTTGATAATTAATAGAAATGAAGTATCCAAGTAACAGCAGACTAAGTGTGGTGGTGTGACTGAGTGGTGTGGTACGTTATGTGATGTGGTAGAGGGATGTCGTATGACCTCTCTGTCTATCGGTGGCCTGATATTGCAGTATGTTAGGGGTGTCCTCGACCCAACAAAAAGACGAAGAAAGTACAGTGTGGGTGTGGGTGTGGTGAGGTGAGGTCAGTGGCTTAGAGAGAATAAGAAAGCATCATACCCAACCAAGCTCTCCCACTAAAACACCACCACTTCTCTGAGTTGACTCTTCCAGTTTCTTGATTATCATATAGTTATGACTTAATCGACCCATTCGGCCCGGCGTTGTGTCCTAACAAGCCAGAAGCCAGAAGTTAAGCCTCATTCAGCAGGTATCAGATCGGCAGGACCCGGGAATGTAAGGCAATTATGTGTATAAATCCCACACTCCGGCCACCTGAGCATAAATATCGGGGAAATGTGCAGGAGCTGGGGTATTGTCTGCTGGGTTTCTTGTGGAGCCTGGTGTGGGTGTGGGTAGCTCATGTGGGAGTTTGGGAGAGTGTCGGGAAAGGAAGTAGAGAGAGGAACTGATGGGTGAGTAGGAAGGAAAGTAAGGGAGGGAGGAAGGGGGAGAACGGTGGAACTGAGTGGGAGAAGGAGTGAGAAAGGAAGTGGGGAAAACGAATAGAGGGAGACATTTGGGAAGGGTGTGGGGGAGTGTGGGAAAGGAATAGGGGAGTGTGGGAAGGGAGTGGGGAAGTGAGTTGTGCGACAGAGAGAGCGAGGTAGTGGGAGGCTGGTGAAAAAGGAGGGAATGGGAAGGGAAGTGAAGGAGGGCACTAGGAAGAGTGAATCGTGAAGAAAGTGTGGGGAGGGAATGAGAATGGGGGTTGGAAAGGGGGCTGGGGAGGGTGGGAATGAAGTGGGAGAGTATGGGGGTTTGGGAAGTGGGAGGAGGAATTGCAAAGGGGAGAGGGGAAAACGAGAGGGAGGAAGAAGAGGGGATTCACGGAAGAGGACAATGAAAGAGATACTGGGGACTGGGGAAAGACAGAGGGAGATGGAGTGGGGGGAATGGGAGGAGAATGTGAAAGGATGTGGAGGAAGGGACTGGTGAAGGACAGAATGAGAATGTGAGTTAGGAAAGGACTGGATAGGGAGGGGGACAAGAGACTGAAGGAAGTGATTACAGGCCTTCCAACTCCTGACAATCGAGGTGAGGCACACACGCTTTTAAAATGTTAATGTGTGTGATAAATTCCTGTCTGCCCAGACAGGACTTGTCTGACGCGTTCTGGGTGATGGGCAGTACCGCCATCTTCCTCCGTAAATCATGGTTATTTATATGATCATTCTTACTATCTGGTTGAACGTAAAATTTGCGTGCTGTATAATATATACGTTTATTTTTCATACAGCCAACCAAGGACTCTCTTGAAATGACTTTATTTTTAATCTTGTAACGCCAATGAAATAAAGAGGCTGGTCTTCTACCTTCAGTACTGTACAACGGTAGCCTAGCCTTGTGTCCTTGCTCCTCGAAGAGGGTAATATGATACTGGCAGTGTTACCGAAATCAAGATGCCCATTTTCAGATGCCTGGGTCACGTTGTACTTACCACTCAACCTCGGGAAGTGTCTCAGTAGCGAGTAAAGTTGACTGACGTTATCCAAAGTAAAATAGACAAGTTGCCCTGCAAGGGATCGATTAAACGTCAAGAGATCGTAGACAAAGACAAAAACAGAACAAGTTAAACGCAGTCAGAGAACGCAACGCCAGTACCAGACAGCTCAGATCACTACCAAAATTTACCGGTAATCAACTCTTCTTTGGCCCAGGAGCCACATATCTACAGAATTTCAAAGAAATCCATCAATAACTTCTTGGAGGTAACTTGTGGACAAACAAACAAACAGAGGGGTAATGAGAAAAATTATTCCAGAGTTTACCAGTCGGGTTCATGAAGGTCTATGAGTGCATTAAATAATGAAAACTTAAATGATGAGTAACATGTTCTGGTAAATTACAACCTTTTTTATATACTTTTTTGTATGTACCAGTATGTGTTTAGCCATAATTATCATCTTAATCATCCCAACTGTCTCCCACTAAAAACTGGTCTGAGTTTTCTTCTCTAGGCCATACAATTTTCATCCTCCTCCTCATCATCGTCCTGATCACCATCATCATTATATCATCACCATCATCATCATCATCATCATCACTTGAATGAGTGCATTCAAGTACTTGGGTAGTGTGATGAGTAAGGATGGAACTTTGGGGGATGAAGTGCGTGAAAGGGTACAGCAGGGAAGGAAGGGTGTTTGAACACTGAGAGCAGTGATGAGATATAGGGAGGTGAGTATGGAAGTTAAGAAGTCACTGGATGATAGTACTGTGATCCCTACCCTGACGTATGGAAGCGAGGCATGGACCTTACAAGAGGGGAACAAGTGAAGAGTGAGAGCAGTGGAAATGAGTTACTTGAGAGGAGCATGTGGAGTGACGTGGAGGGACAGGTTGACGAATGAAGAAGTGAAGGAACGCTGTGGGGTGGATGTGGATGTGGTTGAGAAGATTAGGAGAAATACACTGAGGTGGTTTGGACATGTGGAGAGAATGGAGAATGAAAGACTGACTAAGAGGGTGTATGTGGGTGAGGTGGGGGGAGGGAGAGGGAGAGGTAGACCGAGGATGAGGTGGAGGGATGGAGTTGAGAGGTATATGAGCGAGGGGGGGTGAGTTGGGGGGAGGGTAGTCAAATGGTGGGTGACAGAGAGGCTTGGAGGCGTTTTGTCTGCGGCCACCCTTTGCGGGATTAGGGTGTCGGGCTATAGATAGATAGATAGATTAACCGATATTTCTAACCTCCTAACGGCGATGACGTTTTTATTGCTTTGTTGTTCCTACATTTACCTTTGGATGATTTTATTCAGGTTCAGGGAAGACGTATCTAAGTGGAAGGGTTAGACATGGCCTTCATTAACCAGTTCGTTGCAATGATATTTTATTTATTATAGCAGTTTCCTCATCAATAGATGCTAATGGTGGCAGTGATGATGATGATGATGATCATATTGCTGCAGATGATGAAGATCATGCTGCTGCTGTTGCTGATGATGATATTTTGTTAAGGATTAATGAAATTCAAACTTTCTTCTGCACTATAATGACGCCTTACTTACCTTACCTATATTTGGGTTACAAGCCCATGATAGATTTTCTCGCTCTTCTTGTTTATTTCATTTATCAGATTCTTTCACACGTATAACGAAGTTGTTACCCCTCAATTTCGGTGGCATATTACTTATATTAATTTACCTTTACTTACTCTTACTTATATTCGTTTATCTTCATGTGTCAGAAGTGTTTTTACAATTTCCTCCGTGTGTCGAGGAATGGTGCATTAACACTTTTAGCGAAGCCCTTTTCCGGCAAACGTGCTTACTCAGCCAGCATAATTGGGCCACCCCCAGCCTCTGATTCTTAATTCAGGCTAGACATTACACGCTCTCCCCTCACCCAGTACAGGTTCAGCTGCTATCCTTTCTTGCTTGGCCATCTCTCTCTACTCTTATCTATCTGTCTGTCTATCTATCTATCTATCTGTGTACCTATCAATCTATCTATTTATATACTTATTTATTATTTACTGCTACTACGTGATTTTACTTAAGAGCATCTTATTTTATACTGGGTTGCTTTCAAGTTCCCTGGACACAGAACCAACTTGCTTTACTCGATGTCTTTATTTAACCCCTTTTCAATACATTATTGCTGCCACCCCCTTATTTTATGCCGAGGTTAGCCATCACACCCTCTCACTTCACCTGACATAGGCTCAGTTTTCTTGTCTCGCGCTGTCTAATTTCTCTGTTAGATTTCTTTATCCGCCCTCATCCGCACTGCATCCACTCCCTTGTCACTTCCCACACTGCACCCACTCCCTTGTCACTTCCCACACTGCACCCACTCCCTTGTCACTTCCCACACTGCATCCACTCCCTTCTCACTTCCCACACTGAATCCACTCCCTTCTCACTTCCCACACTGCACCTACTTCCTTGTCACTTCCCACACTGCATCCACTCCCTTCTCACTTCCCACACTGAATCCAGTCCTTTGTCGCTTCCCACACTGCATCCACTCCCTTGTCACGTTCCACATTGCATCCACTCCCTTCTCACTTCCCACACTGCATCCACTCCCTTGTCACTGCCCACGCTGCATCCACTCCCTTCTCACTTCCCACACTGCATCCACTCCCTTGTCACTGCCCACGCTGCATCCACTCCTCTGTCACTTTCCACACTGCATCCACTCCCTTGTCACTTTCCACACTGCATCCACTCCTTTTTCAGTTTATTTCTGCTGGTTTATAAGATTGTTTGTTATTTTCGGTAGCGTTGTAAATTGTTTTAAGGTTCGTGTCTTTATCTGTACTTTTTTTTTTCCTCCACCAGTATGTGATCTTACTCAGCGAGCATTAATGTACCACTGACAGCCTCTTGATTAAAGGCTGGCGATAGACTTGACACGCTCTCAGTTCCCTAGATACAGCCCTCCACTGGACGTCTGTATCCTCTGTATTTCGTTCTTGCCACTCATACACGACTTTTTTCACCAGTAAGAAAACTGGAGTCAGATGTTACTCAGGTTTACGTGCACTGTATTTGCTCTCCTCTGTACAGTACCTTTCTTCACGTGCAATGTGTTTTCGTTGTTCTTATTTTCCTGCCACGGTTGCATGCTTGTATTCAGCGTCTTTATCCTCTTTTTTTTTTTTTTTTTTTTTTTCTATTGTTACATGAGTTTATTCTACAGTGCAGGTGTCTTCCATCCAGGATCATCCGATTTTAAGTTGCGGCTACATATTACGTGATTATCGGTCCACTCGCATGTGTTCTCTCTCTCTCTCTCTCTCTCTCTCTCTCTCTCTCTCTCTGACTTATTTATCTACTTTATTCTGGTCACTGTTGTAAGATTTTATTCGGCATCATATTTTATTCACTAGTGTATTGATTCAAATTGAGGTTAGATATTACGCAGTGTTAAGTTCACTCGATCTGCTATCCTGTTTCCTTTGTGAACGTCTTTATGTTCTGTTCTGCCGTGTTCTTGCCACCGTTACCTGTTCTTATTGAACATAACTGGGCTACTGGCATCCTCCGATTCTGAGGTGAGGCTGAAAGTTACGTGCTCCCTCTCCTCCTGTTCAGCCAACGTTTGCTCTCCTGAATGTCTTTATCTCCTTTTTGTCTTTTCTTCCCTTACCTTCGTCTTGTTTCCTTCACGTGTCTCTTATTCATCGCCATAATCTATTCAGCAGTATCTAATTTGTGACTAGACATCACGCACTCTCAGCTCGCTAGATACAACCATGATCTGCTCCATAGGACGTGCATATCCACTTCATTATTCCTCCCACTGGGTTATTTTATTCGGCAGCATCTGTTGACACGCTCTTAGGTCAGACGGTACAGCGCAGTTTGGTCCTTTCTGTTTGCTGTGTATCTTTATCGAATGACATATGTTTTATTTAGGTTTACTTAATACAGGGCCAAACTGCTCTTCCTTTTCCTGCTGGACGTCTTAATGTATGGTTTTATTTTATTTTTGTCACCGTCTGATGGCTTTATTCAACTTAGGAGAGATATAGCTGTTATTAACCAATCCAGTATTAGACAGGCTCATGTAAGTATAAAAACTGACTGAGAGTTAAAACGCACGTACGCACTCACCCTCCCCCCTCCCCCCAAACACAGTATCGCAATGAAAGGATCACGCAGGGAAAGAGAAAGCAGCCCACTAATTCAGGGTGACTAGATCCCCCTTTCCAGCCATGAACCCTTACAGTATGATGATGATTTTTTTTTATGCCTCCAGACGATTTTATGGAGGTTTTGAAAGGCCTCTCGTACTGAAACGTGAAACAGACTCTACTAACCTCTCCATGAACTGAGTGTGATTCCTTTGTTAATGGAAACTTTCAATCCCTTTCACTGTGTTGCGTATCATCAGAGTTAAATAAAATCATGTGGGGATGGCAAGAATGAAATAAAAAACAATGACATCATTCTATTGGCCGTGGTTGATGGTGGCTGTTTTATGTCCCATTCACCAATATACTCATATAAGTCTAACCTGGCACAGATTTCCGTCCATTTGCAGCTTATTTCCCGTCCTTTAGTGGCAGGAGAAAAAAAAGAAAAAGAAAAAAGAAAGCTACTTCAGCTTTACGTCCTTTCCACATCACTTCTTGTTGACTAGCATCATATTCTAGCGGCAATTCTATTGTTACATCGCAGGATTCAAAGTGGAAAGATATCAGTTTTAGGCCACGTTAGAGTAAAAAAGGTATAGCTGCTTAAGTTGATTATGGAAGTATCTAGAATACTGTATAAACCAAGGCGTCATCATAATAAGGAGGGTTAAAGGATGGCATAAGAATGAGTACCCGAAAACGTAAAATAATAGAAATATATGGAAGTGACAAGAAGTAGATACCGAGAAAACAGCGCCCTGAAAATGTTGACAATTTCACTACGATTTTTTTATACTCTAGCCAAGGAGGTTATGTTTTAACCCACGTTTGTTTGTTTGTTTGTCGGTTTGTTTGTCTGTCTGTTAGAAGGATTACTAAAAAAAAGTTGCGAACGGATTTTGATGAAAATTTGTGGAAGGGTGGTCCATGGGCCACTGAAGAAATGATTAAATTCTGTTCCGGATCCGGAGTATCCCGCACAATATCTTCAAAAGTTCTCAATGAATTTCAATGAAATTTTGTGTTAAGGTGGGCCATGGACCAAGAAAGAAGTTAGTCGACTTTGGGGTGGATCCGGATCCGGATCTGGATCCTATATCCACGGATCCGGATCCGGGATTATGCAAAAAGTAATGAACGGATTTTGATGATATTTCGCGGAAGGGTGGGCCATGGGCCAAGGAAAAAATGATGAAATTTTGGGGTGGATCTGGATCCCGCACAATATCTCCAAAAGTTCTCAATGATTTTCAATGAAATTTTGTTGAAAGGTGGACCATGAACAAAAAAAAGAATTGATTAAATTTAGGGGCGGATCCAGATATATTTTAATGGCAATGGCATTGGCAGTGGTATGCCCACTCTGAGTGTTTTTTAATTTTTAAATAAAATCCTTGTTACCAAGCGAACGATTATGTTCAGCTCCGGAGAGGTTTTTTGAAATGAAGGTGTTAGGAATAGTCGTCGATACTGGGGTGATAGAGGCTGAATTAATTTGTTCATCGGCGGCAAGAGTGAAGCAAAAACAAAGACGTCAGAGTAGGAAGGCGGGTTAATAGTTGGCATGAGAATGCATCCCTGGAATTGGAGATGAACTTAAAACAGGGGTGGCTGACTATAGTGGGGGTGAGAGAGAATGTGTATAGCAGGGTTGGGGAGAGAGACAGCGTTTGACAGAGTTGGCAGGTCGGAACGGAATCGGTCAAGGGATGGAGGAGAGCTACTGACTTACCTCAGAACGCAGAGTCACAGGCACCAAAATACAGTTGTTACTGTCCCGCTGAGAAATGAAGGGTGACTGGGTTTCTGACAGCTTTGTGAGTGAAAATCGTCGTACCTAATAGTGCACTTGAGTTGGCGTCCTGTCAATAAATGAAAACTGTTTCATATGAATAAAATAATTTTAGTTGGCAAGCAGGATTCAACGTAGAAATTAAGAAAAAAAAAAAAAAAACTATTTCTCTCGGTTGCATAATAGAGCACTACCTTGATTTGGAGAATCACGCTAGCCAAAAATAATAATTAATGTCTTACAGAGAAATAAAAACTGCTAGGGTTTCTGGCAGTTGAAATGAATGGTCAGTATAAATGTAACACTGAAACCAGTCTTGGGGTACCGTTACTGTCTTACCTCAGAATGCATAGTCACAGGCACCAAAATACAATAGGTTTCCTTTTGGGACCTACAAGATGCTAGGGTTGCTCGCATCTGAATAAGATAGTCGCTCGCCTGAATAGTGGGTCAGAGGAGAATACTAATGTTATCGTTCTTTGGGTAAACTTGGGAATGAAGACACAAAATAGTAAGCATTATCCTTAAGTACAGATGCATCTTTATCGGCACTAAAATATATTATCCAGCTAAACAGAGATCTTTCGTACTTCAGGAATGAACTTTGGCTGCTAGGATTTCATTTCATCCCAGCAAAATCACTTTATATCAGCATGCGAAAACTGAGTAAAATATAGCACCTGTGTCCTGAGGAGGAAAAAAAAAAAAACACTTCCAGGGTTTCCTTCATCTGAATAAAATAGCCCTACTTAAGAATGCATAGTCTGTCTATCTATCTATCTATCTATCTGTCTATATAAGACCAGACGCCTTAATCCCGTAAGGGGTGGCCACAAACAAATCCCCTACATGTCGCCCTGTCCAACTCCATTTCACTGCTTTGCTCCCACCTCACACCCCCCTCTCTCATATACCTCTCCACTCAATCCCCCCATCTCATCCTCGGCCCCCCCCCCTCCCACTCACCCCTCCACCTCACGCTTATACACTCTCCTTGTTAGTCTTTTGCTCTCCATCCTTTTCACATTGCCAAACCATCTCAGAGTATTTATGCTAATGCTTTCTATCACATCCACATCCACACCACAACACTCATTCACTTCCTTAATTGTCACTCTGTCTCTCCACGTAACTCCACATGCTCCTCTCAAATAACCCATTTCTACCGCTCTCACTCTTGACTTGAGGCCCTCCAACAAGGTCCAAGCTTCACCTCCATACATTAGGGTTAGTATCACAATACTGTCATGCAGCGGCTTTTTTACTTTCATGTTCACTTCCCTGTTCCTTATCACTGCTCTTGAAGAACCAGCAACCTTTCTACCCTGTTGTACCCTTTCAAGCACTTCACCCTCTAAGCTTCCATCCTTACTCTTCACACTGCCCAAGTACTTAAACGCACTCACATAGTCTATCTATCTATCTATCTATCTCTCTGTCTATTGCCAGACGCCTTAATCTTGTAAGGGGTGGCCACGAACAAATCGCCTTCATGTCGCCCTGTCCCCCGCCATTTCAATGCCCTGCTCCCAGCTCACATCTCCCTCTCTTATATACGTCTCCACTCCATTCCCCCATCTCATCCTCGACCTCCCCCTCCCTCTCCCCCCTTCCACCTCCACCTCTTTCATATACACTTTCCTCGTCAGTGTCTCGCTCTCCATCCTCTCCACATGGCCAAACCACCTTAGTGTGTTTCTCCTAACGCTTCCCATCACATTAACATTCAAACCACAACGCTCTTTCTCTTCCTCATTTGTCAGTCTGTCTCTCCGTGTGACTCCACATGCTCCTTTCAAATAACTCATTTCCACTGCTCTTAAACTTGATTTCTGTCCCTCCAACAAGGTCCAACCTTCAATTCCACACGTTAGAGCTGGTATCACAATACTGTCATGTAGTACCTTTTTCACTTCCATGCTCACTTCCCTGTTTCTTATCATTGCTTTCAAAGAACCAGCAACCTTTCTTCCTTGTTGTACCCTTTCAAGCACTTCATCCTCTAAACATCCATCCTTATTCATCACACTAGCCAAGTACTTAAACGTGCTCACATTTTCCATTTCCTCACCATCCATCCTCACTGTACATTCATTGACTTCACTTCTCTCGAAGACCATCACTTTACTCTTCCCTACATTCACCTTTAGATTCCGTTTCTTACACACTCTCCCAAACTCATCCACCATGAATTGCAGCTCCCCTTCATCTTCATTTAGGATCACAGTATCATCTGCATTCTGCAAACAACAGTACAAGAAGTTTTCAGACACTGCCCTCTTTCACCAGGGCCGTTCCAACATCCACTGCCCTATCTTGTATCTCATTTATAACCCCGTCCATATACAGACTGAACAACCATTGAGACATGACATATCCTTGTTTCAATCCAACCTTGAGATAGAAAAATTCACTTATTTCACTATCCACACGCACTGCAGCCTTAGCACTCTCATACATTCTCTTCACGGCATTCAACAACTTCCCATCTACTCCATAAATGCTTGTCTAGCCACTCTGTCAAATGCATTCTTCAAATCCATCAAGGCCGCATATAACTTCTTTCCCTTCACTAGAAACTTTTCCACTAAAGATCTAAGAATGAATATCTGATCTACCTCTTCCTTTCCTAAAACCTCCCTGTTCTTCCCCAACTAATTCCTTTGTTACTTCTCTGACTCTGTCAATAAGTATCCTACCATATACTTTTCCCATTACACTAAGAAGACAAATGCCCCTGTGATTACCACACACTTGTTTTTCCCCTTTTCCTTTGTACACGGGAATAATTAAACCTGATTTCCAATCATCCGGGACTCTACTTTCCTCCCAGGCCAATCTGCACATCTTCCACATCCATTCTTCTAGTACCTCTCCCCTATGCTTCGGCTTTCACCACACACTCCATCAATTCCTGGGGCTTTCCCAATTTTGACTTTCTTCATTGCTTTCACAACTTCCATCCTGCAGATTTCTTCCTGTCTTCTCACCTCCCTCCTTTTCCCAGCCATTTCCCACCCACTTATACTTGCATCACTTTCATTCTCTATATGTTCAACAATTCCTTAAAGAGTTCTATCCATCAGCTCACTTATTCTCCCTTCTCCACTAGTAATCTACCATTTTTATCTTTCACTCCCCAACTAAGGTTCTCTGGCACCTGTCTAACTTTCTTTACCTTTTTCCAGAACATTTTCTTACATTCCCTCCACTTTACACTCAAGTTCCTTCCAAATTCCTCATCCACTCCCTTCTTACTCTCTCTTACTAATCTTTTCACCTCTCTTTTCCTCTCTATATATAACTTTCTCTTCCGTCTCTCAACTTCTTCCACGCCCCCGTTTCTCATCCATTCACTATATGGTTTCTTCTTCTGTGCCACACCCTCTCTAACCTCTTCATTCCAGCATGCTGTTCCCTGCACCCCCTTTCGTCTTTTCACTTCACACACCACCTCACATGCTGCACAGATTTCTTTTGTGTATATCTTGCACACACCTTCCACGGCCTCCATCTGCTCCAATCCATATTTACCCAATCGCTCCTCCACTTCCCTCTTATATTCACAAAGTCATGAAAGCTTAATAACGTTATTATTATTTTATTTTTTTACGGAAAAAAAATGGAAATAAAGACAGATAAAAAAGAAGTTATCATCTGTAAGTTTTACGTTTGTCTGTTGGGATTTCCCAGAAATCCCAACTCCTTTAGAGTACAGACTTTGGGAACAACATAAATTACTGTTTCAGACCAACACGAATTAACCCTTTGACTGTTGTTATTTCTCCCAGATCAATACAATCATCATCTGTCAGCAAATGGGATCACACGGAGAAATGGAGACCAAAATTAGTAAAATTCAGCCTTTTGATTTCGATTATATACTTGTCAGCTTAATAATAATAACAAAAATAATAATAACAACAACAACAACAACAACAACAATAATAATAATAATAATAATAATAATAATAATAATGATATGATAATAATAATAATAATAATAATAATAATAATAATAATAATAATAATGATAAATATATTACAGACGAGAAACTCAGGTAACAGTAATCGCCTTTTTCTGTACTGTTTCTTAGATCTTTTCCTTGCCGTCAGCTCTAGATTCTTTGCCATCGCCTTTTATTCTGTAATTTTGGGTCCAGTTACATGTCTCCGTGTTTTCAGCAAAGGAGCTTAATTGGCGGGTTCTAGTTAACTCTCAGTCTAGATGACTTTATTTAGCTGGGAGAAGCCTTTTATAGTGAGTGTTACAGGCGAAAAAATCCATAACCTATTCATCGTGATGGTACGAGACTCAGCTCCTGAAGAATTTATGGAACTGAGAAAAAACCTAGAGAAAAATACAACATGGGTTGTGAGACACTATAATAGTGGGTTGGTGAAGTGGTTACCACATTTAACTTGTGGTTGGATGATCCCAAGATCAATTCTAAGGCCGGTCAGACTTTTGCACAAAGTCTGTTTTCGCCTTGTTCAACTTGGCAGCATCACTGGGGACCTGGATGTAACTTACATTGTTGTGTGTCGTCATCTGAGGGAAGATTTTACGGCTTAATGACCCTTGTGTGGTTGACAGGTATGAACACAGACCTTATTCGTTACCTAAGGCTTTATTAATTCTTAGGAAGAATGGAAGCAGTTTCATCGGTAGTGAATATACAGCGATAAGAATCTCCATAACTGTACAAAGGCTGAGAAGTGATATATTTGACGGGCTATTCGACCTATACCGATAAAGATAATATTGATAATATAATAATAATAATAATAATAATAATAATAATAATAGTAATAATAATAATAATAATAATAATAATAATAATAACAATAATAATAATAATAACAATAATAATAATAATAATAATAATAATAATAATAATGATATTATTAATGTTATTATTATTATTATTATTATTATTATTATTATTATTATCATCATGATTATTATTATTATTATTATTATTATTATTATTATTATTATCATGATTATTATTATTATTATTATTATTATTATTATTATTATTATTATCATGATTATTATTATTATTATTATTATTATTATTATCAGTCTGTAGCCTATATATCTCTCGGTATCAGCCTCTCAATCTGTCTGTCTGTGCTCGGTACACGCAGCTGAAGGACCTCCGACAGCAACTATCATTGAGAGTTAATAGTCCTAACATATTAATACATATTATATACACATTATAATGAACTTATAAGCTAATTAAGTGAAATACATAATATTGTAAAAGTAACATAATTGTATGAATATTGTATACATATAATATTTGTAGTAAATAGTGATTATTCAGTAATATTACATTTTAAACAAGTTGTATACATATTTGAATAAATGCATTAAAAGTAAATTATTTAACTGTAATACAGTATGTACTTGGGTTATTGTAGTGAAATGCATAACTGTGTTGGCCTTATAATTGTAGTTACATTTTGTTAATGCAACTGTTACATAAGTGTCTTGGCCTTATAATTGTAGTTAAAGTTACATAAAAGTTACATCTTGTTAATGCAGCTGTTACATAATTGGCAAAGTGTAACATAATGCAATCGTTTGTCGTTACATAATTGTTACATATCGTTTGTAGGTACATAATTGTAGTTAAAGTTACATAAAAGTTACATCTTGTTAATGCAGCTGTTACATAAATGGTACATATTGTTTGTAGTTACATAATTGTAGCAAGTGTAACATAATGCAATCGTTTGTCGTTACATAATTGTTACATATCGTTTGTAGTTACATAATTATAATAAGTGTAACATAATGCAATCGTTTGTCGTTACATAATTATAATATGGAGTTACATAATTGTTACATATCGTTTGTAGTTACATAATTGTAGCAAGTGTAACATAATGCAATCGTTTGTCGTTACATAATTGTAATAACTGCAGTCCTGACATATGAATCCGGTCGATGATATGATGTGCCATGCCACTGGCTTGTGGAGACAACCGTTTGCTTTTTGTTTGTAGTTTAGGTGGTATTTTCGCATTTGTAGTAACACTTACACTTATTTTCATTTGTTTGTTATGTGATCTTACTCTATTTCTCTCTTTTTTCTTTCATACTTTTTCTTTCTTTCTTTCTTTCTTTTTTGTATGTATTGATTTTCCATAGTTTGTTTTTCTTCGCTTGTGTATGCTTTTTCCATGTTGT
Source organism: Coenobita brevimanus (assembly GCF_032717465.1). Taxonomy (NCBI): domain Eukaryota; kingdom Metazoa; phylum Arthropoda; class Malacostraca; order Decapoda; family Coenobitidae; genus Coenobita; species Coenobita brevimanus. Next base: position 44,791,022 of record NC_136977.1, on the reverse strand, counting down.
TCATGGTTGCATAATTACTGGGTAATTTCCTTGGGGTACTTTTTTAAAGTTTAGTTTATATTGCACAGATATTATTGAAAATGATATTATATAGTCCCATATTTTGTTATTTTATATAAAAAAAAAATATATACTATATACAGTATTAACTATATACACTGACTTGTTGTTCACTTGTACCTATCGTGGGTAATATGTGTGTCAGCACTGTGTGGAAATCATTGTCTTCACGATTATGTGGAAGATGTTCACTCTTGCTAACGTCATTTGTGTTGGCCATTTTTTTTTTCTCTAGTTTACCTTGTAACTTAATTTGTATGTTTCCACTAGGTAGCTTTAATTAATAAATGTTTAATACAGTTCTTTTAATCACTCACTGAGTAACTGTGAGTGTATATTTTCTTTATCACATTGTAGATGTAATAATGTATAGCTGTATATATGAAACACGTATTTTATGTAGGTATAAATGGTAACACTCGTTGGTAGTAAATAAATGTTATAATAAATGAATGAATATATACGGCGTAGAATATTTATTGTTGTTGATTATTTAGTGTTTGAGGTATGCAGATAACTAAAGTAAGTATGTGTATTTAAGCTGTAACTATACAACACGTTTTATATGTTTGTGCAGAAGCTTATTGTCTATCACTGTGTATTGTATAAATGAAGTAACTATGTAACTCACTAATTTTTACCGTGGTGGGAATGGTGTGACTGGTGGTGCCGGTGGTGTGTTGACCGACGTGGCGTCTTTTCAGCAAGCATGCATGATGACGTCGACTTCCCACACTGGTAGCTGTGGTGAGAGAATAAGTAGCGATGAGTAACTTGAGTGAAGACGAGTGAGTAAGATGAGTTATGAGTCGTGTCTCACTCTTCGTTTGTTTGTTCCGTTTTTCTTCCTCGATGTTTTCTCGGTCCTTTTCTCTTGTGATTTACTCGTTGTAGGATGAAGACTGCCGCTACTTGTAGGTGCATGTAGAAGATTATACAGACGACTCGTAGAGTCATAATCATAATAGATAGATAGATAAATAAATAGACAGACAGACAGATAGAAGCAGGGAGTCAGATGATGAGAAGGTATTGTGTCTGCGAGAATCGAGCAATGCTAAACATGCTTACACACTCTTAACTCAAGGAATGCTTTATAGGCACACGACAGCGCCTAGTGACCATACACACACATACACACATACTCACACACAGGCTTCTAGAACTTTCCAATCACAAGGAACACACGTGATACGACTTCTGCTACACCAGAATTTAGGAAAGAGAGCTCAGAAGGAGACAGGCCTTAGAACAGGCAGGTCAGAGGGAGAAGGGCTTAGCAACTTCAGAGAGAGAGAGAGAGAGAGAGAGGGAGCGAGAGCGAGACAGAGATAGCTAGCAGGACTCTATACTTCGCTCTATGTGAGAGACTTATTAATATTTCCAAGACAAATAAAAATAGTCCCATACTATTCTTTACCTCTCCTGTCACTACATGACAAATGGGAAAGAAGATTATCTTACAAGCTACTCCAATATAACAACCGCTCGCCCACAAGTCTAATATATAGAAAACTCCACTACAAGTAACTACAAAGTTTTTTATGACATCCGTCCATACATGTACCTATATTGTTAACCTTAATATAATGATTGAAGAATGTATGGTAAACAATATGACCCGTTTTGAAAACAAACGTCTATCTATCTATTGCCAGACGCCTCAATCCCGTTTGGGGTGACTACAAACAAATCGCCTCCAAGTCGCCCTGTCCCCCTCCATTTCACTGCCCTGCTCCCAACTCACACACACCCTCTCTCATATACCTCTCCAACCCATCTCTCCATCTCATCCTCGGCCTCCCCCTCCCTCTTCCCCCCTCCACCTCACTCACATACACTCTCTTCGTCAGTCTTTCACCCTCCATCCTCTCCACATGGCCAAACCACCTCAGTGTGTTCCTCATAACGCTTCCTATCACATCCACATCAACACCACAACGCTCCTTTATATCCTCATTCGTCAGCCTGTCTCTCCATGTGACTCCACAGGCTCCTCTTAAATAACTCATTTCCACTGCTCTCACTCTTGACTTGTGTCCTTCCAACAACGTCCAAGCTTCACTTCCGTACGTTAGAATTGATATCACAATACTGTCATGTAGTAACTTTTTCACTTCCATGCTCACTTCCCTCTTTCTTAACACTGCTTTCAAAGAACCAGCAACCTTTCTTCCCTGCTGTACCCTTTCAAGCACTTCACCCTCCAAACCTCCATCCTTACTCATCACACTACACAAGTACTTAAACATACTCACATTTTCCAATTCCTCACCATCCAACCTCGCTGTACATTCACTGACTTCACCTCTCTCAAAGACCATCACTTTACATTTCCCTACATTCACCTTTAGATTCCGTTTCTTACACACTCTCCCAAACTCATCCACCAAGCCTTGCAGTTCCCCTTCATCTTCACTCAACAACACAGTATCATCTGCAAACAACAGTACAGGGAGTTTCCAAACACTACCCTCTCTCACCAGGGCTACTCCAACATCCACTACCCTACCTTGTACCTCTTTTATCACCCCATCCATGTAAAGATTGAACAACCATGGAGACATGACACATCCCTGTTTCAACCCAACTTTCAAAGAGAAAAAATCACTTAGTTCACCATCCACACGCACTGCAGCCTTCACACCATAGTACATACTCTTCACAGCATTCAACAACTTCCCATCTACTCCATATATTCTTAACACTTTCCACAATCCTTGTCTATCCAACCTGTCATATGCTCTCTCCAGATTCATGAAAGCCGCATACAACTTCTTTCCCTTCTCTAGAAACTTTTCCACTAAAGCTCTAAGAATGAATATCTGATCTACACAACCTCTTCCCTTCCTAAAGCCTCCCTGTTCTTCTTCAACTAATTTCTCTGTTCTTTCTCTAACTCTGTCAATAAGTATCCTACCATACACTTTTCCTATTATACTAAGAAGACAAATGCCCCTATGATTACCACACACTTCTTTTTCCCCTTTTCCTTTGTACAAGGGAATAATTATACCTGACTTCCAATCCTCCGGGACTCTACCTTCCTCCCAGGCCAATCTGCACATCTTCCACATCCATTCTATTACTATCTCTCCCCCATGCTTCAGCATTTCACCACATACTCCATCAATTCCTGGGGCTTTCCCCAATTTAACTTTCTTCATTGCTTCCACAACTTCTATCCTGCTGATTTCTTCCTCTCTTCTCACCTCCCTCCTTCTCCCAGCCATTCCCCAGCCACTTATACTCGCATTACTTCCATCCTCTATGTTCAACAATTCCTTAAAGTGTTCTCTCCATCTGCTCACTTTTTCTCCCTTCTCCACTAGTAATCTACCATTTTTATCTTTCACTCCCCTGCTAACTTCACTTCCACCCTGTCTTACTCTTTACACCTCTTTCCAGAACATTTTCTTACAGTCCCTCCACTTTACACTCAAATTCCTTCCAAATTCCTCATCCACTCTCTTCTTACTCTTTCTTCCTAATATTTTCACCTCTCTCTTTCTTTCTATATATAACTCTCTCTTCCGCCTCTCAACTTCTTCCACGCCCCTATTTCTCATCCATTCCTTGTATGCTTTCTTCTTTTGTGCCACAGCCTGTTTCACCTCTTCAGTCCACCACGCTGTTCCTTGCACCCTCCTCCGTCTTCTCTTCCTTCCACACACCACATCACATGCTGCACATATTTCTTCCGTAAATATCCTACACACACCTTCCACGTCCCCCATCTGCTCCAATTCATATTTGTCCAATCGTTCCTCCACTTCTCTCTTATTTGCCTTTTTCTCATCCTCTTGTAACCTTTCCACTCTCCTTGCAACTACTCCTTCCTCTCGTCTTTCCCTTCTTCTATTCCTCCATCTTACTTGAATTCTAATTCTAGCCACCACCAAGTAGTGGTCAGAAAGTCCACTCCCCCAACCTCTATAAACTCTTGCATCCATTACACATCTTCACATCCTTTCATCCACACACACATATCATTGCCTTCCTTTCATTCAGTTCACCGCCCACCCTTCTCATCACTCGCCATGTATACCTGTGGATCATTTTGTGCCTGAAGAGGGTATTGGCTATCACCAACCCCCTCCCAGCACAAATGTCCACTAACGCACTCCCATTCTCATCTATCTCAGCAGGCACACCCCACTCACCAACTATTCCATCCACCTTCACATTCCCAACTTTACCATTCATATCACCAATCAAAAACACTCTCTCATTCCTTCCAAACTTTTCCATGCACACTTCTACATTTGTCCAGAACTCTTCTCTCACTCTTCTAGCACGATCTTGCGTTGGCGCATACACACACACAATCGCCCACATTTGTATTTCAACTTTCAACTTTACCCACACAATCCTTGACCCAACTGATCCATACTGTCTTGCTCCTCTTCCATCTTTTACTCACAACTGTACATACTCCTTCCTTTGCCCTCTCATTCTCACCTACTCCTGCACATATACCCCATCCATACTCCCATTCTCTCACACTTTCTCCTCTCCATTTTGTTTCAGTTATTCCACATACATCCACTTTCGCACTCTCAAGCACCTGGACAATCTCTCTCTCTTTCACCTCATCATTCGCTCCCTTTACATTTCACCTTCCGATAACCATGTCCCTTGGTCGTCATCGTTTGGTCAGTCCATGTCCGAGGCTTATTGTTTGTTTTTTTAGTTAGTTGTTTTCCGGGGAGGGGCACTAACCCTCCGCCAACCCTTTTAGTCGCCTTTTACTGCAAATATTTGAATATATGTACAATCTTGAGAATACCAAGGTCTTCCTATGGCTGTCTCCCACATCTGAGAATACTAATGCAGTCCAAGTAACCAGAGGATATGGTATCAAAATTATCTCCAGCATCACAAAATCTACATGCACTAAGAATAATTAGGTGATACGCTTCAAGATTACCTTTCTCATGTCTGCATACGCTTATACTGAATGTAATTGAGTCGCCTGGGAATAAAGATACACAGAGATTACGACGATATGCTAGAGAGAGAGAGAGAGAGAGAGAGAGAGAGAGGAAAGAGGAAAGAAATGAAGAAAAAGGCAATGGACTGAATCAACGTCGATATTAACCCCTTCAATCCGTTAACATACTTTGTTTTCTTGCTACAATCAGATAACTTTATTCCGATATATGGGAGGTTTCTTGTAGTGAGGGTTATAGTAAGGGATTTATCTAACCCCCTGTGAGCGGATAATCTTCCCTAAGCTGAATAAAATCAGCTGAAGGTGGCAAAAATAAAGTGAAAAAAGCGTAATTCTAGTGAAGAGGTTAAGAGGACACAAATACCATACCTGTACACAAGAATATGCAGATGTAATATATATGGAAAATAAATAGCTGAGGAGCCTCCCCCACTAGCAAGAAAACAAGACACGGACAATGTGGTGAGGGAACTCCTGAGAGAGATATCTGTATGGAAATATTTGGCCGTGAGATGTCTCGCTTGATTTTTATTTTAATATCTGAAATGAGAAAGGAAAAACAAATGAATAAAAAACTAATCCATACACCAGATTACAGGTGCCCCATTCATAAAAAATCTGTAACAGTTGGAGTTGAACAGCCCTAGGTTGAAGTTTTGAGGGAAACCACTCTGGGGAAGCGAGTTCCGAAGAGATGCAGTTCGGAGAATAAAAGAATCTGATAGGTAGAAGCTCTGCAATATGGCAGAGTGACTGTCCAATCATGAGCGCAACAGGATTCCCGCATAGTGCGAGGGAAGGCATGGACAGGTGGCACAGTGGATACAACTTCGTCTGAGCATTTGCCATAAAAGTATCTGTAAAATAATGCATGGCAGGCAACATTCCTTCTTAACTGTAGGGGAAGTACCGGTAGTCCATTTGTAATAGTAGAGTTATTAATAAGTCTAACAGCTTTGTTCTGAATTTTGTCCAGTTGTTTTAGTGCAACCTCTCCACATCCATTCCACAAAGGAGAGCAATATTCCAGCTAAAAGTGCACATGACTCTTGTAACTTATAGCTAACTGCTCATCAGTGAAGAAGTTACGGATCTGTACAATAATCCAAGTTTCTTTGAATCGGTTTTAGCAAATTATTTTACACACTCTCTCTCAGACTTTCCCCGTCAGATTAAAACCTTGGTTGAGGCGGCGGGCGGCAGTAATCAATAAAACGATATAAAGATTTACGTGTCACGGATTCCGCTGGCGACGTGGAATATTCATGGTATCCGCGAATACCGGCCCTCGAATACTGAGTTAGCGGAGGAAATATCCAGGCTGGACTCGGGAAAGGAAAGAGGGATTCGCTAGGAAGGAAACGAAAAGTTTCGATTCATCCAGTTTTGTTGTTTGGTCCTTCAGTGCATCCACAAGGTTGGGGGATTCAGAAAGGAAAATCGTAATTTTTTTTGGATTGGTGAGTGGCCTTGGTCTTATTCACCACTTTATATACTACTACTAATAATAGCAATAATAATGACAATAATATTAATAATAACAACAAGAATAACAATAATAATAATAAAAACAATAATAATAACAACAACAATAATCATAATAATGATGATAATAATAATAATAATAATAATAATAATAATAATAAAGAAAATCATTCGCCCGCCAGAATATGCTGTTGGCCAAGTCCATGATTTTGGCCATATCTTGATACCCTGAAGGTTTCATGTTGATAGCTCAAGCCGTTCATGAGATATAATGGGAACACACACACACACACACACACTCGCTCCGACAGACACACATAGGCAGGTAAACCATTGGCCTTGCTAAAAGGAGGACGGTAATAGTAATAGTAATAATAATAATAATAATAATAATAATAATAATAAAAATAATAATAATAATAATAACTAGAAAGGCACTCAGTAGAGCGCATTCCTCCTCCAGGAATAAGGTGTTGCCCTATTTGTTACTGTAAGGCAGCTGAAAAAAAAACTACCCCTCTGCAGAAGGCATATTTAAATCCGATAGATCCGGAATTTTACATGGATCCGCGCCAAACTGTACATATTCGTAGATACCAACATCCTAAATAAGCTTGAGTTTTTTCATCAAAGTCCATGCAATATTCACTGAAAAATTTACAAAAATGTCTAAAAACTCCCTATCTCCCAATGTTAAAGTGAAAAAAAAAAAAAAAAACTGGATCCGCACCTTTATCCGGATCCGCACCAAAATTTAATGGACAAGGCCCATTCTTCTACCAAGTTTCATGAAAATCCGTCCAGTAGTTTTTGTGTAATCTTGCTCACAAACCAACCAACCAACCAACAAACAAACGGACTGGGTTGAAAACATATCCTTCTTGGCGGAGGTAATAATTGTAATAATAATAGTAATAACAATAATGATAATAATAATAATAATGGCTGAGATTATGGCGGATGGAAGGGTGCAAGGAATAAATGTGTTGGGAGAGTTGAATGATTCTTTGATCACGAAGGAGGAAGTGGAGAAGGCAGTAAGGAGATGAAAACAGGGAAAGCTGCAGGTATGGATGGGTGTGCTGTGGAATGCCTGAAGGGTGGTGGAGTGACTATTGTTGACTGGTTAGTAAGATTGTTGAATGTGTGCTTTGTGAAAGGTATGGTGCCAATTGACTGGGCAAGTGCTTGTGTGGTCCCGTTGTATAAAGGCAAGGGTGATAAGTATGAATGTGCTAGCTTTAGGGGTATAAGTCTGTTGAGAGTTGTAGGTAAGGTGTATGGTAGAGTGTTAATTATGAGAGTTAGAGAAGGTACAGAGGGAGTGATTGGTGATGAGCAGTGTGGCTTTAGGAGAGGGAGGGGATGCGTGGATCAGTTGTTTGCTGTGAGACAAGTGTGTGAAAAGTATTTAGCGAAAGGCAAGGATGTGTTTTGGGCATTTATGGATTTAGAGAAAGCGTATGATAGAATTGATAGGGAGGCTTTGTGGACTGTTTTAAGATTGTATGGACTTGATGGTAGGTTACTAAAAGGGGGGAAAAGTTTTTATTTAAATAGTAGAGCGTGTGTAAGAGTGGGAAATGCTGTGAATGATTGGTTTCCCGTGAGAGTGGGGCTGCGACAGGGATGTGTGATGTCGCCTTGGTTGTTTAATATTTACATGGATGGTGTTGTAAGGGAGGTGAATGCACGAGTTTTAGGTGGAGGTCTGAGTCTGGTGAATGTTGATGGTGGAGAGTGGAATCTGAAGCAGCTGCTGTTTGTAGCAGGACCCATATACATACAGGGTCTAACCATACCGACCCCAAAACGAGTCGCGTTTGCGCATGACGTCATGGCGAAGACACCAGGTGAGGTCTTCCGAGAAGGGGTTGCCATATAGTGAGAAGTAGACTCAGTTGCTCAGAGGTCACGGCGCCAAACAGATCACCTCTGTCACCTGCACTTTATTCCATTGTATGTGCCCAGTGAAATAATGCCTACCAATTGTGCATTGTTTGGCTGTAACTCTTTACTGAAGAAAGGTGGGGATATAACTTTCCATATTTTCCCCAAAGATGAAGAGATTAGACGTAAGTCGATTCATCTGTGCAAGAGGAAAGACACAATTAATCCGAGTACTGCTAGCATCTGCAGCCTTCACTTTGATAAAAGTGCTTATAAAAGAAATCTAAAATATGAACTTCTCAAACTGCCTCTTCCAAAAAATCAAATACGCCTTGAAGAGCACGCCCTGCCAACGCTGAATCTGCCATCAGCTTCAATATATGTTAAGTCCCTTCCCCTCTCTCTCTCTCTCTCTCTCTCTCTGCGTAGGTGCATATCCCTGTATATGGTGGGCTTTGCTCTTTATAAGCTGTACAGTATATCTCCCCTCACGGGGTTAGTGCTTGCAGAAATGTGGAAAAGCACGTGGTGCATTGCATTTACCAGGCCAGGTAAAATAAATTGAGGCAACTGGCCACCGCACTAGTATGAGTTGCTAGTATTCATATTTACCCACCATTATTTTGTTCTACCCACGTACTGTAGGTAACCATTACTGAGTACCCTAGCAAGAAAGCAGTAGTGTTGAAAATTAAGTACGGTATATCGCTGAATGTATTTGTTTAAAGCAGGTTCGTAACGTAGTAATTCCATCTGGAAGCGTTTGGCAAGATGTATGTTATCATCCCCCCCCCCTTCCTTCCCTCCCTCCCTCCCTTCCAGGTCGCAAAAACAACGGTGCCAGGTCGTTGGAAATGATTTATACAGCCACTTTTCGTTCTCAAAGAGTGAATAATTCGTAAAAACTATATAGCTTTTTATGTACATGAAGCCACAAAGAGTATATGAAATACATTCACATATATTTAGTAGCTCGGATTAAGAGATTTGTTATTTATAATTAACAATTTGGTATCTACGCAGTCTCTCTCTCTCTCTCTCTCTCTCTCTCCATGATATATGCCGAATATATACATTTGACATACTGTGGCTTAAAACCAGCATAAAACCTAAGCCTTACCAACGGTAATTTAAAAGACAACTGGCAAGGCATTGTCAGTACTAATATATAGGCATGTGTCTCTTCCTACTGAAGTAATTAGCCTTTTTGTTCGATTCCGAGTATTTTTCAGGATGCGGGTATTAAACAGAAATTTGGCTAACTCGACACGAAAGCTGCAGAGTAAGATGTGGAAGTTAAGGAAATGAAGCATGCATAGTAACATAGTCAATACCGGTAGCAGTACTTATAAACATCCGGTATCATTTATAACAAGATGATATCCATGTATCCTAATAAATGTCACTATTAGAGTATATTGAGTTTATTTGTAAATCATGTACCTTTAAATATGAGAAGGAAGAGGTTAAACAATCATTTGAACTGAGGAAATGTGTGTGGGGAACAGAGCTGTGTAAAGGAAGCAAGGTGGGAGGGGTGGGTATGGAGGATGACAGACAGCTGCACCTCACCGCGACTTGAGACCTCCCTCTGAGGTCCCAAGGGAGATGGTGGGTGGGGAGAAATGGGGGGAGTGCCCTGTCTCAAGCGTGACGTCAGTAAATCTGCGTAGTGGAAAGGTGTGAGAAGACCCTATATGTATATGGGTCCTGGTTTGTAGATGATACTGCACTGGTGGCTGATTCAGAGGAGAGATTGAGACAGTTGGTAGAGGAGTTTGGATGGGTGTGTGAAAGGAGGAATTTGAAAGTATATGAGAATAAGAGTAAAGTGATGAAGTATACGAGGTTGGTAGATGGCAGGGGGATGAATATAGTTTTGAATGGCGAGTTGCTTGAGGAGGTAGAGCGTTTTAAATATCTTGGGTCACATGTTTCTGTGGATGGAAGAATAGATGCAGAAGTGAAGTTTAGAATAAATGAAGTAGGAAAGGTGCTGGGAGGAATGAAAAAAGTGTTTAGATGTCGTTTGCTTAGAATGGATGTAAAGAGAAGGCTGTATGAGGGTGTTGTGGTACCGACTGCATTATATGGGGCTGAAACATGGAATATGGGTGTAGCAGAGAGGAAGAGTTTGAATGTAATGGAAATGAGGTGTCTGAGGAGTATGTGTGGAGTGACGCGTATGGATCGAGTGTGAAATGATGAAGTGCGAAGGAGAACTGGAGTTGTTCGGGAGATGGCTGGTAGAGTTGAGCAGAGGGTGTTGCGATGGTTAGGGCATATGGAGAGAATGGATAGTGAGAGATTGGTGAAAAGATAACTAGATCTGATGTGAGAGGTGTAAGGCTGAGAGGAAGACCACGAATAGGATGGATGGACAGTGTGAAGAGAGCGCTGGATGAGAGAGGGATGTCTGTTGAGCAAGGAAGAGTGGCTGTGCGTGACAGAAATAAATGAAGAGAAATTGTGAATGAATAAGTGATGACGCAGCCCTGAGGGGATATTCTCCCGCATTTGGTCTGATCAGATAATCAGGTCAGGAGCGGGTAAGGGGATGGGTCTTATGATGTGGCAGGGGTAAACCAGTTCTGCTGTCGGGCCCTGCTGCGGATGTCACTGATTGCATTGCGCAGTTGACCCTTGTGCGGTGTGGTGCGGTGAGGATCTGTCCGTTCTCCCCTTTGGGGCTAAGATGCGAATGTATGTGTTTGAATGGATAAGTAAACTGGGAGTGTGTCGTCCTGTCTCGGCTACCTCCCTTTCCTTGGGGAAAGCAGCCTAGGTATATACTGTAGATAGATGGATTATTATTATTTTTATTATTATTATTATTCTTATCATCATCATCATTATCATTATTATTGTTATTATTATTATTACTATTATTATTATTATTATTATTATTATTATAACATTGCAGAAGTATACGTAATAATGTTTTTGTTCACTTTGCTGGCATGGTTTATCCCTCCTTGGAAGGAAGGGTCATGAGAGGGTGAGAGAAAGATTCATAAAAAATAAAATAAAAATAATAATAATGTTTCGAACCGTCGGGGCTTGTTGGCTTGCCTCAACGAGTCCCGAAGCTTAATTTCGTACAGATTGTCGCTTGAATAGAATCGTATGTGGGTCTATAGAATGAAGTTCGAGCTCAACCGTCGCAGTGAAAGGGTTACAGAGATGGCTTTTAACTGTAGCTCAGCAGGGAATCTCTCAGCTTATAAAATTCGTCTGTATAAAATCAGCATTGGGATACTCTGGTCGCATGTCGCTGCTAGAAGATTGAGGCGTGGGTAGTCGTTGTGCGGTAACTTAAGTGGTTGACAAAAGGGAAAATGAACATGCACGAAGGCTGTGGGTGGAAATTTATATTAGGTGTCTAGAGGGAAGGTGCAAACAGGGGGTGTGGGAGGAGTGCGTGTGTCGACAGAAAATGTGCAGTGTGTGTGTGTGTGTGTGTGTGTGTGTGTGTGTGTGTGTGTGTGTGTGTGTGTGTGTGTGACAGGAGTGTGGAGAGAGTGTGTGGACACGAAATGTGTTTGAATAGTGTTGGCATAGAATGGAGAGTACTGAGATCAAGTAGTTAAATTTGTACGTAGAAAATATTAATAAAAATCGGTTTGAAGGATTTGAATATGAAGTAAGACTGGAGGAATTGTATAATGTGTATGTTGAGAATATGTATGTACAGTACTGTTTATGGTGATCGTCAAGAATCGAAAATGTAGAGTTGGAGCAGGGGTGAAAAGTTTTAATTAAGAAGATTTTCTAGAGAGTGTCGTTACCGGGTAAGGGTAAGAAATGCGGATATGAAGTTGGGATGAAAGGATTTGTGTAATTTGTACGGACAGTGTTGGCATTGGTGTGTGTGGATATAACGTAAGGATGAACGGTTTAGTCGTGGCGTGAGCAGACGATGTTGACAAAGAAACGGGAAAGAAGGTATGGATGGTATGGAGCGAGAGTGGAAGATTTGTGTGTGGTAGGCGGGCTGGCCACCATTCCTTCACTCGATGTAATGCTGCTCTTAGGTGATTACACTGCATAACGCAGCAGATGGCTTTTTGTACTAAAGTAAACCATTAATTACGCTGGGTGGTAGCCATAGAGCCAACAAATGCACATCTGATAGTATAGTGGGTTAAGGCGTTCCAACCAGATGTGGGCCATTAGGATTCGAATTCAAGTAAGAGTCTGATCCTCACATAATGCAGCTCAGGCGTGGGTGACTGATATCTCTTGTCTTAATAATCTGGGTGACCTAGTCTAGCCTCAGGTCCCTGCGATCCTACTGAGGTAATACGGGGGGAGGGGGGAGATAGTGAACAGTTGGATGGGGTAGGGGTAGAAACTGCCAGCAAAAACAGGGCAGCGGACATGGATATGGAGCAAGAATGGAAGGTTATGAGTGGTCAATGTGGTCAGAGTGTGTGGGCAGTTAGTATGGGCCGAGGGTATGGGTGGTGATTATGGGTGATGGAGGTGAGCAAGAAGTTTGAGTAGGTTGGGTAAGTATGGGATTTAGGCGAGAGCTGTTGCCGCCAGTTTGAGAAATGTGCGTCAGGTAGATAAATGTGATAGTTAGATAAATATAATAGTGTTAGATGGATGTTAGTGTTAGGTGAATGTGTTTAGTATTAGATGAATGTGCCAGACTTAGAAAAATGTGCTACCATAAGAAAAGTGTGCTACAGTTAGATTATTGGTCTGGTTTGATGAGTGTTGTGTCGTATCCAGTTAGACAGATAAGTGTTGTGTCCAGATATGAGTTGTGTCCAGTTAGAAAGGTGCTGCGCCTAGTAAGATAAACGTGCTGTGACTAGGTAAAGCTTTCACCTCACCTAGAAAAAAAAATAGAAAGTCTTAGGTAAAAAGGCTGCGTCTAGTTAGGTGAAAATGTTGCGTTCAGCTCGCCAAAAATGTCTCAAGTTAAATATGTGTTCTATAAATGCTTCATGTTAAATTAGTGCTCTGTCCAGCTAACTAAGTGCTCCGTCAAGTTAAATATGTGTTCCAGCCAGAGCAGTAAAAGTGTAGCGTCCAAGAAAGGGAAAGGGTGGAGCAGAGTGTGAGAACCAACGTACCCTTATTGAAGAAACAGGGAACACACTCCTAATATTCTTTATTAGATATTTTGTTTATACTTTTACCAACGACAAGACACTTCACCATCAAACTAGAGTGAAAAAATAATGCGGAAAAATACGACAGAACAAAATAATCCACACTTATATTTTCATTGCCATGGAAGACACATCCTTAAAGTTAAAAATGAGTTAAGAGCCTTTTTGAACGCGGCCCCTGACTCCTCTCCTGTGCACCCCCGTAGCTCTGTCACTGCCACCCCTCTAATTGTGGTGCCACCGTCCCGCCCAACAGATCACAGCGGTAATTTTAGGGCGTTCCAACCTAAGTAAGTCGGTTCACTTTCCGTCAGCGCACAGGGAGGCGTGGCTTTTGTGTGACGTCAGTTGGCATAAGTAACAGAAAATTTATAAAACCGCAGATTCAAATTAAACATTTATAACAAGGGAAAACGAAGCAGAGGAAGAAGTGCTTCCCTCGCACCCCTACACCTTTCATCACACCCACACACATTTCAGTCCCTTCCCTCACTTCACCGAACAGAAAAAAAAATTGTTTCAGTCTGAGTAGTGGAGCATAGCATACATCCACCCCCCATCATGGTCAGGAGTTAACTGAGCTGGTGTTTCGTGCGCCGTGCCAGAGCCAGTCGACGTCACTCCGATGCTCCACCCCCTGCGCGAGCTTGGAGCCGTTTTAGAAGGAAGTGAACCGACTTGGTATTAGTAGACTTAGGTTCCAACGGTCTCACTTTCGCCACGCCACGGCCACACCAACCTGACAGGGCGCTGACGGATGGCCGGATGACAGTCTGCTGGTATCCTGACCCCTCCAGCCCTAGAGATTACACCTGAACTGACGGAAATCATTTAGTGAGACCCAGACTAGGATAGAAAATGATGCTCTTGGATCGGAAGGGGTTAATGGATTTGTTCTGACCTTCCAGTCCTAATAATCTCTGAGTAACAGTTGTCGATGACTAAAGCAGATCATTTGGGCTCGTGGGGTAAATCGTAGATGACAATATAACCCAAATTATATTCTCAAGGTCCTCGGTTGCGAACATTAAGACTCACCTTCTTTGGGTGCTTTCTTTATGAGACTCGCCTACGAAGGGATGGCTGGAATGGAATAGGCTGTTACTCTAATTTCATCTCCCTCTATCTCTGCCCCACTTTGTATCCCTCTCTCCCTCTGCAACTATGTTTCACTTTCTATTCCCCTCTCCCTTTGTCACTATCTGTCTCACTTTCTATCCCTCTCTCCCACTGTCTGTATGTCTGTTTCACTCTCTATCGCTCAGTCCCTCAGTTTCTATCTCTGTCTCACTTTCTCTCTCCCCGTCTGTCTCTGTTTCTGTCTCACTTTCTATCCTTCTCTCCCTCTGTCTCTATCTCTGTCACAAACTCTATCCCTCTCTCTCTCTGTCTCTATCTCTGTCTCACTTTCTATTCCTCTCTCCCTCTGTCTCTATCTCTGCCTCACTTTCTATCCTTCTCTCCCTCTCCCTGTACCCTGCGGACTGTTTTAGTACCCTGCAGCGAGGCGGATCATCCATTTAACCGGAGTGCCCCCTACATCACTCAGACGGCCCCCATCACACCCACCCGCTACCTGATACCGCATATTTGATATTCATGGGGCACTGAGAGAGAGAGAGAGAGAGAGAGAGAGAGTCCATCTACAGGCTCGTCCTTAGGTGTGCTGAGGGCGTGGAGACTCCCTGGCACATTTTTCTTGAGATTAGCAGCTTCCTTAACTGTTTTATTTGTGTCATGATAATATTCCCATACATGATATTTATGCGGTTGTGCAAAGGTATTAGTACTCTTGTGAGCTTCACTGCTTTAACATTATGACGACTTTCACGTTTTATCCTAGCTATCACCAGACAATTCTACTCTTTTGGGGGACGACCTCTCGATATTCCAGTTGCTTACCTCCTTCACTTCTAGGGGTCGTACTTACGTTGAAGGATGTCGTTCTCTGTTAGGAAGAAAAAACCACTAATGTCGTCATAATAATAAAGGGGTGAAGAGGCTTTCTGGTTCCTCTTCCTTGATGGTTTGGTTCTGCGTAGGGCGCGATAATGTCCTCTTCGCCCGTAATCCCTTTGGTTAAGGATGCTCCTTAACAACTCCTCCTCAGTGACTTATTTTGCTTATTACACCTTATCGTCCTCTTCTGTGCTACTTAAATAATTCCAATATCACCATACTTTCCATATAAAACGTCTGTCTATCTATCTATTGCCAGTCGCCTTAATCCCATAAGGGGTGGCCACAAACAAATCACCTCCATGTCGCTCTGTCCCCCACCATTCACTGACCTGCACCCCAGCTCACACACCCCTGTCTCATATACCTCTCCACTCCATCCCTCCATCTCATCAATGGCCTCCCCCTTCCTCTCACCTCCTCCACCTCACTCTCATACATTCTCCTCGTCAGTCTCTCACTCTCCATCCTCTCCACATGGCCAAACCACCTTAATGTGTTTCTCCTAACGCTTCCTATCACATCTACATCCACACCACAACACTCATTCACTTCCTCATTTGTCAGTCTGTCTCTCCATGTGATTCCATATGCCCCTCTCAAATTACCTATTTTCACTGCTCTCATTCTTGACTTGTGTCCTTCCAACAAGGTCCAAGCTTCACTTCCATACGTTAGAGCTGGTATCACAATACTGTCATGTAGTAGCTTTTTCACTTCCATGCTCACTTCCCTGTTTCTTATCACTGCTTTCAAGGAACCAGAAACCTTTCTTCCCTGCTGCACCCTTTCACGCATTTCACCCTCTAAACTTCCATCCTTATTCATCACACCACCCAAGTACTTAAACGCACTCACATTCTCCATATCCTTCCCATCCAGTCTCACTGAACATCACTGACTTAACTTATCTCGAAGACCATAACTTCACATTTCCCTACATTCACCTTTAGATTCCGTTTCTTACACATCCTCTCAAACTCATCCTCCAAGCCCTGCAGCTCCCCTTTGTCTTCAGTTAACAACACAGTATCATCTGCATACAACAGTACAGGGAGTTTCCAAACATTGCCCTCTCTCACTAGGGCCACTCCGACATCCACTGCCCTACCGTGTATCTCCCCTATAACCCTATCCACATACAGACTGAACAACCATGGAGACATGACACATCCTGTTTCAATCCAATCTTCAAATAGAAATATTCACTTAGGTCACTGTCCACACGTACTGCAGTCTTAGTACCCTCATACCTACTCTTCACGGCCTTCATCAACTTCCCATCTCCTCCAACTATTCTTAATACTTTTCACAGTCCCTGCCTGTCCACCCTGTCATATGCTTTCTCCAAATCCATGAAGGCTGCAAACAACTTCTTTCCCTTTTCTAGAAACTTTCTACTAAAGATCTTAGAATGAATATCTGATCTACACAACCTCTTCCCTACTGTACTAACAAACGTACAAAGCGATATTAGCCAGCCGCATCCAAAATTAATTCGCTGAGGAATATGTGTTAGGGCGTTTCCTTGACTGCCCAGAGTACGAAGTCTTGTGTAAAAAATAACCAAATACCATACAAGAGAGTATTTAAGCCTTTCAGTCAGGGAGCCTCGCATTGATTTTATTTTATTGTTATTTTATTTTCCAAACGATTGCACTCGGAATCATGGGGCTTGTCGTAGCGAAGGAGTTAACAGAGGTATATTTAACCTCTTCACAGCCAGCCATCTCCCCTAAGTTGGCTAAAATCGTCGAATGATAGGAAGAACGAAAATACCTCATTGTATTTAAAGGGTTAAGGTCACCCCGTTATCTGGCTACATAGTTACCACCCAGCTCTAAAAATGGTTTCCTAGGTTACAGGAAACACATTTGGCTAGTCGCCCAGTGTAGATCCACCTGAAGCAGAAAGAAGGGTAATAAATAGTGACAGGAAGGACAGGACAAATAGGAAAAGAGGGGAGCAGACACAGATAAAGAATGATAGACATGAGGCAAGAAGTAGTCAGCACTATATCAAGTGAGTGGATGATGGGCGCCCCCATCTACCAGCAAAAGAAAGGTGTAAATGGGCCAAATGAATCGTTGTCGGGGAAGATACAGTGGGAAGGGGTGAGGGGTACTAGGGAACATACGAAGTCCACACAAATACACAGCTACTAAGGAAGTAGGATGGACACAACAGGAAGCCTCGAAAGCCCACGAGAATACATGGCTATTAAAGGACGACGGCGGATGGTGTCAGGGAGACTTCTAAGCCCATTAAAGAAAGGTTAACCCTTTGAGATTCCGACGACGTAATTCGCGTCATCATAAATCAAACCGTTGAGATTCTGATGACTCGGATTCGAGTCAAACGAAACTATATATATATATATATATATATATATATATATATATATATATATATATTGTTCCATAGCCTATGATTTCATCATCCTTTGTATAATTCTAACGTACAGTATGCTGCATGTTTGATCACGATTCGCCTCGTGGCTTCCATAGTGCGTGTTCTACCTCACTCCCCCCCTCCTCCCTTGTAGTAGAGTAAGTCGTTCTTTCTATTGTTCAGAGCATGAGTGTCAACTCTTTGTCCCCTATGGCTTCATTTGCACGTCCTTCTTACAAGTTGTATCAAGCTCTGCTGGCCCCTATATAATGAGCTCAGTCTCTGCATTAATTGCTACTTATATCTACTCCTCATTTTGTTCACATCTCTGTCCTCCCCTGTACAGTTGTTATTATTGTGAGTGCTCAGGAACTCTCCAACCATCTAGCAGCTGTGTAATTTGAGTATAAGTGTTATTACATTTTTTCTTGTACTGTATAGCATAAAGTGTTAATTCTTAGGCCTAGTGAGGTTTTTGTGATTGGTGTAGAGTTTTTACTGTCAGCCAGTAGTAATAATATTTTGTATCTGTAATTATATATCTTGCATTAACTGAGCATTATCCGGTTTTCTCATTTTATCAGGACTGACTTAGATAAATTTACTCTTGCTAATTTCGTGTTAATAGAGGCTATTGCAGTTAACCATATATTTAACGTGTTTTTTGCCATTACATTATCCTTATGAGTCCTGATTGTTTAGTTGTTAGTTTGAGCATTAAACTTTAACCTGTAATTTTACCTAACTTTTGTTTTGAACCTGGAACTTTGCGGGACAGTTTTCTCTGTTCCATAACATAAATTTGTCGACCTCTTATCAGGATATTCAGGATATTATCATAAGGATATTGCTTGATATTTTGTGACTGTGATTTCTTCATAATGTCTACTATTACTACGCTTGACGAAGCCAAAGATTTTTTGTCAAATGTGCAAACAGTGTGTGATGTAGAAAACAGAACAAAGAATGAACTTAAGCTTGTTGCTCAACAATTGGGAATTGTTGTTCGCTCTCATCATTCTAAAGATCAAATTGTTGACATGATTAATGAAAGCTTGTTCAATGTAACTCCTCCAGATGAGGAAACGCAGATTGAATTAGCTAAGTTACAGCTAGCCCTGCGGGAGGCCCGTGCTAAGGAGGCTGAGGCACAAGGTGAACTTGCTAGGATTCAGGCAGACCATGAGTATCGCATGAAACAAGGTGGAACTGGATCATCTAGCTCTGATGATTTTGATGTGGCTAAAAATGTTAAACTTGTCCCTCCTTTTAATGAATCTGATTTAACAAAGTATTTTCAGTTGTTTGAGAGGGTAGCTACAGGTTTTAATTGGCCCAAAAAGTATTGGCCAGTACTCCTTGAAACTGTTCTCACCGGTAAAGCTCAAGTAACTTATGCATCTTTGTCTCAGGATCAATCTGATAATTATGATGTAGTTAAGAGCTTGATTCTTAAGGCCTATGAGCTTGTTCCTGAAGCCTATAGAGTAAAATTTAGGACAACTTACAAGCAAGATAAGCAATCCCATGTTGAGTATGCAAAAATCAAAGAAGATCTGTTAGAGCAGTGGTTAAATTCTAAGAATGTGGATTCTGATTTTGGTAAATTTAAGCAGATGATTTTGCTGGAGGACTTCAAAAGGTGTATTAATAAAGATGTAAGCCTATATCTTGATGAGAAAAGAATAGATAATTTGTCTGATGCTGCAGTTTTAGCTGATGAATATGTTCTCACTCACAAGAGATGTTCTAGAGAAAAAAAGGAAAGCTGAGAGTAAGTACGTTGCCTCTACTCAGAGTACAGGTAACAGGAAAGAGAATAAAGATGATGTTTCTCAGGAAGTAAATACCAGCTTCACCTCTAGATTTCAGAACATTAAATGTACTTATTGTAGCAAGCTTGGTCATACCACGGAGAAATGTTTCAGGAGACAGCGTGATGTGAACAAAAAGGAGTCTTTAAATATTCAGTCATTTGGTCTAGTGTCCACCCTTGAGAGTTCCCAGAATTCTTTAACCGAGTTAACTGAACCTGCTTTGAGGGGTAAATTAAATTCTCATGATGGAGCTCCTCTTTTGAGCAGTAACGTGGGTGACACTCTCAAGAGTTCATGTGCTAATTTCCTGTCTGATGGTTTTGTCAGTCCTCTGGACAGTAATTACAGGAAATCAGTTAAAATATATCGTGATACAGGTGCTTGCCAATCCCTTATGCTGACCAGTGTTCTAGGCTGTAATGTTAATTCCTCTGATGAAACTGTAATCTTACAAGGTGTAGGGAATAATTACTTCTCTGTCCCTCTGTGCAGAGTGAATTTAGAGTCTGGTTTTGTTAATGGTTCCGTTATGGTTGGGTTGGTTGAGACACTCCCAATGTCAGGTGTAACTTTCTTACTTGGAAAAGATATTGGTGGAAGTCAAGTGTGTCCAGCTCCTCAATTGTCTAGTGAACCAGTGGCTGCGACCCAGGATTGTGATGTCCCTGATGTGTTCTCTGCATGTGCTGTCACTAGGGCTAAGTCTAAAGTTACTGGTGACTTAGAGGATAATGATGATGATGATGTTATCCTAGCTGACACTTTTCTTGCTAATTTGGACCACTCACCAAATGAGGCAGTACCACGTAGTGTTGATAGTTTGTCTCGTCAAGAGTTGGTTGAGTTGCAGGTTGCTGATCCTGAGTTGAAAGGTCTAGCTAACTCTGCTTGCAGTGAGGAAGGGTCAGCTGGTGATTCTACTTGTTATTATATAAAGTCAGGAGTACTTATGAGGAAGTGGAGACCCCCAACAGCATCAGCCGACTGTGAATGGGAGGTTGTACATCAAGTTGTCATCCCTCGTGTTTGTAGGCAGGATATCATTAGAGTGGCTCATGATTCCAGTTTGGCAGGACACCTTGGAGTGAGGAAGACTGTGGCACGCATTTTGAAACACTTCTACTGGCCAGGTATCTTCAGAGATGTTTCCTGGTATTGTAAGTCTTGTCACACCTGTCAAGTTGTGGGGAAGTGTAATCAGACCGAAAAGGTAGCACCTCTAGTTCCCATTCCTCCTTTTGAGGCGCCATTCACCCGTGTGTTGGTGGATATTGTGGGCCCTCTTCCTAAGACATCTTCAGGATTTTCTTATGTGTTGACCCTGATTGATATGGCTACTCGTTATCCTGAAGCCATTCCACTTAGAAATATCTCAGCAAAGAACGTGGTTAAGGAAATGCTAGGGTTCTTCACAAAGTTTGGTCTACCCAAGGAGGTACAGTCAGACCGGGGAAGTAATTTCATGTCAAATGTTTTCAAGCAGTCTCTGAAAGAGTTGGGCATCACCCAGATCACGTCTTCAGCTTACCATCCCCAGACCCAAGGAGCGTTGGAGAGATATCATCAAACACTCAAATCGATGCTCAAGAAATACTGTTTGGAACATCAGAAAGACTGGGATAAAGGTCTTCCATTCGTTGTATTTGCCGCAAGAGAATCTCCAAATGAATCACTGGGCTTCTCACCTTTTGAACTACTGTTTGGCCATGAAGTAAGAGGACCCCTTAAGTTACTCAAGGAATGCTGGCTGTCGGAGGAAGATGACGTCAACCTGCTGGAGTATGTGATGAAGTTCAAAGGACGGCTGTCCACTGCTTTACAGCTGGCGAGAGAGAATTTAGGAGCTGCTCAGGAGAAGATGAAGACTTGGTATGATAAGAAGTCCAGGTTACGCCACTTTCAGCCAGGATATCAGGTTTTGATTCTGCTACCGGTGCATGGGGAACCTCTTCAAGCCAAGTTTAGTGGTCCTTATTTCGTGGAGAAGAAACTCAGTGATGTCAACTATGTCATCGCCACACCAGATCGTGGAAAGAACAAGCAACTTTGTCACATCAACATGCTAAAGTTATATCACAGGCGGGACGAAAATAACCCAGTCTCCACTGTAGCTATTCCACACGAGTCTGCAAGTGAAGTTCTCCCATGCAGCATGAGCCTGAGTGATAGTTTGGGGAAGAATCCTGATATCATGAATGATCTCCAGACTAAGCTTTCTCATCTACCTCCCGAGGAAAGGCAGGAGTTTTCGGCATTACTGCAGGAGTACCCGCAAGTGGTCCGTGCCACTCCAGGAAGAACCACTGTGTTGATGCATGATGTCGATGTTGGAGAGGCAAAGCCAATTAAACTGCCTCCTTACCGTGTGCACCCAGTGAAAGTTCGTCTCATCCAGAAGGAGCTTGGCTACCTGTTGGACCACAAGATGATTGAGCCCTGTCAGAGCGAGAGGAGTTCTCCTGTCACTCTAGTCCCTAAGCCAGGTGGGTCACAGCGGCTTTGCATCGACTACAGACGTGTTAATCAGATAACCAAAACAGACACTTACCCTCTCCCTCGCGTGAAAGATTACATAGACAAGATCGGAAAGGCTAGGTACATAAGTAAGTTTGATTTGTTAAAGGGATACTGGCAAGTACCTATGACTGAACATGCTAGGGAGATCTCATGTTTTGTAACACTAGGAAAGACTTTTGCATGTTCTGTAATGCCCTATGGTATGAAGAATGCACCAGCCACTTTTCAGAAGCTCATGAATGTTGCAACAGAGGGTTTGGTGTGTTGTTTATATTGATGATGTATTAATCTTCAGTGACAACTGGAAAGATCACCTATGCCATGTCAGTAAATTTCTTGAGCGTTTGGTTCAGGCTAATCTTGTAGCAAATTTATCAAAGTGTGAGTTTGGTCAAGCTAAAGTTCAGTACCTTGGGTACGTAATTGGTGATGGACACGTTGCACCACCAGCAGCTAAGGTTCAGGTTATAAGTGATCTTCCCAGACCTAAAAGTAGGAAAGAGCTACAAAGATTTTTGGGAATGGTAGGTTATTACAGGAGATTTGTTCTTAACTTTTCAATTCTTGTATCACCACTTACAGACCTACTGAAAAAGGGAGTTGAATTTGTCTGGACCGATAACTGTGAATCCTCTTTCAGCAAACTTAAAGCTATCCTATTAAGTCAGCCAGTGCTCGCTACTCCAAATTTTGCTAAGCCTTTTAAGATGGCTGTTGATGCAAGTGATACAGGAGCTGGGGCTGTTTTGCTGCAAGAGGATGATCAGGGTATTGAACACCCTGTATCTTATTACAGTAAGAAGTTCACTCCACCTCAAAAGAACTACTCAACTACTGAGAAAGAGCTTTTGGCCTTGACTTTGGGTTTACAGCATTTTTCATTTTATTTGTGTTCTGGTTTTGACCCCATAGTCATTTATACCGATCATAACCCACTGAAATTCCTTAGTAAGTTTAAAGATAAAAATCAGAGATTGACGAGATGGAGTCTACTTCTTCAGGAGTATTCATTAGACATAAAACATGTCAAGGGGAAAGAAAATGTTATTGCAGATTGCTTATCTAGACTTTAGATTTAGAGTAATAAGAAATTTCCTTTGTAAATTTCTTTTTCTTTGTGGGGAGGTGTTACATAGCCTATGATTTCATCATCCTTTGTATAATTCTAACGTACAGTATGCTGCATGTTTGATCACGATTCGCCTCGTGGCTTCCATAGTGCGTGTTCTACCTCACTCCCCCCCTCCTCCCTTATAGTAGAGTAAGTCGTTCTTTCTATTATTCAGAGCAGGAGTGTCAACTCTTTGTCCCCTATGGCATCGTTTGCGCGTTCTTCCTACAAGTTGTATCAAGCTCTACCGGCCCCTATATAATGAGCTCAGTCTCTGCATTAATTGCCACTGAGATCTACTCCTCATTTTGTTCACATCTCTGTCCTCCCCTGTACAGTTGTTATTATTGTGAGTGCTCAGGAAGTCTCCAACCATCTAGCAGCTGTGTAATTTGAGTATAAGTGTTATTACATTTTTTCTTGTACTGTATAGCATAAGGTGTTAATTCGTAGGCCTAGTGAGGTTTTTGTGATTGGTGTAGAGTTTTTACTGTCAGCCAATAGTAATAATATTTTGTATCTGTAATAATATATCTTGCGTAACTGAGCATTATCCGGTTTTCTCATTTTATCAGGGCTGATTTAGATAAATTTACTCTTGCTAATTTCGTGTTAATAGAGGCTATTGCAGTTAACCATATATTTAACATGTTTTTTGCCATTACATTATCCTTATGAGTCCTGAATGTTTAGTTGTTAGTTTGAGCATTAAACTTTAACTTGTAATTTTACCTAACTCTTTTGTTTTGAACCTGGAACTTTGCGGGACAGTTTTCTCTGTTCCGTAACAATATATATATATATATATATATATATATATATATATATATATATATATATTCATCTCCTCCTGGCCTTGTTCCACATACAGTATCCTGTTTATCCTTTACCAACTATTTGTTTTTACAGTGACGAGCACATTAGATAGAAATGAATAATAAATAGGTTTTTACCATGAATAATATCGGTATTACCAGCATGGATATTAGCCAGTGTGACAGCGAGAGCTTTCACTTTTCTCTGTGAAAACTAACGTAAATTGCCATAACCTACATATCAATAGACGAAGAATTTACTGCAGATTGACTTGGTGCTATCAAATTCTCCGTAACTCTAATACTTTTTTTTACAAATATTTTTCAATAGAAGGGAGTGGAATTTTTCCATTTTGCCTAACTTCTACTCGTCCCATTGGCCTTACAGATATCGTATTAATCTTTTTCAAACATACTGCGTTAAAGAGCAACTATTCAGCTTTAAAACGGTATCACATTCATTAGTCTACCATAGAAAGTTAGTGTACACTGGCTGATTAAGTACATATATCGCTGCACGACAGTATGCTCCATGTGCGCCTAGCTGAATCTGGCACAGACACAATCGGTGAAGGGCCGAAAATCTCAGAGGGTTAATAAAGCAGACAAGGGTGGAGCCTATGAGGGATCCTCCAAAGCCCATGAGAATATGTAGCAATCAATGGAAGAGGGGGTGGTGGTGCCAGGGAGCATCCAAAGACTAGAAGAACATATCTCTTTCTTCTCACTCATACCCATCCTGGTCCTCCTCTCCTTCTTACCCCACTGCGTCCCGGTAACGTATGGTTACGTTGCAATGTTTTGTCATGCTCAGTCCCGACAACGTACCCATACATTTTACAATTGCAAGGTCCATCTTTTGCACATTTTTCAAGTTTTGCAAGTGATTTTTAGTAGGCATATGCGGAAAACCTTCCTCTAACTGCCACCAGACGGCAACACTGCCTTACCCAGTATGACTCTCCAGCTCCCACGACACCCATTGTCTCGGCAACTCACCTGTTAGCAGTGGCCTGGGCAGTAAAGACATGTTGGACCAAGGTCTCTCCTCCCACGAAATTCAAGAAGAGTGTGATCCCCGATGTGGAAGACAAGATTACGTTTCGCCAGAGGAAGAAAAGCGCAGAAGTGATGAGGAGGTAACGTCACCAAGGAAGGTGCAGTATGTAGATGTGTTTGGAGAAACAACGCTTATTTTGCTTATATTATTGTGTGAAAACCAATATACTCTTGTACTACATATAAATTCGTACCAAATAAATAAATATCTACCTAGTCTGAGTGGTTTGGAATAGTTACCCCTACCATAAAAAACGTCTTTTCTGGAGCTGGGCTCCAGAGAAGATGGTACCAGGTGAGGGGAGGGTCACATGTACAGGGCACCTCTAAGCTCAGGTGAGCACTTTCTATCTGAATTTTCGATGTTTTTCATAAAATGCGGAGGTTTTAGCAAAAAAAAAAAAAAAAAAATCGAAAACCTGCCGGGATTCAGGGGGGTCATTGGTGAAAAATCTTCTGGGACGCAGTGGGTTAAACATCTCCCTCCTCCTCCCAGTCCCCCTCCCCCTTCTCCTCCTGCCTGTTTTCTTTTTCCTCCTCCTTCTACCTTCTTCCCCAATCTCTCAGACTCCTCCACTTTTCTCTCCTAATGCTCCCCCTGCCTTTCATCTTTTCCTTCTAGTCCTTCTTCTATTCCTCCTCCTCCTCCTCCTCCTCCTCCTCCTCCTCTTCCTCATGCTCATTTTTCTTTTACTTTTCCTTCTCCTCTTCCTCCTCCTTTTCCCTCTCCTCCTCGTCCTCCTCCTCCTGGTTCTACTAGTGTGATGGCCTAGCACTGTTGCTTATCAGATGTGGATTGTCGAGTGGAAAGACCCGCCTGAGTCCTGGCCACCTCTGTAACTGCTCATGAAGGGAATCGGCGCGGGAATCTGAGCGGCTAAATGACAGGCGATAACAGTAATGATTGGGATCCGGGCCGGCCTAGTGGACCCGGCGCTGCGTTGCCATCTCGTCAAGGCCATCACCTTGGACGGCAGATGGACGTTGGACGATTCAAATGTGCCTCTTAACCCCTAAATGCCTATAAGACTTATTCCACAATGATCCAGCTATCTTCCACTTTTCTTTTACTCGGCTGAAGAGTTTGTTTTAACTTCCTCAGGGAGATAATTTCTAATGTGTGGATATATATATATATATATATATATATATATATATATATATATATATATATATACTGTATATATCCACACATTAGAAATTATCTCCCTGAGGAAGTTAAAATATATATATATATATATATATATATATATATATATATAGAGAGAGAGAGAGAGAGAGAGAGAGAGAGAGAGAGAGAGAGAGAGAGAGAGAGAGAGGGGGAGGGGGGCGTTAGTTAAGACAAACAAATGTTATCATATTAAAAAGACTATTCAAGACTGCTTCTGGAGCCTTTGTTGGGGAGAGTATAATGTGCTAAAAATAATATTGTGTGAAGTAGGTCAGAATTCAATATAAACATCTTATGAAAGGGATCAAAAAGGTTGGTTCAAATTCCTTTAGTTAGAGGTGTTTTATATAAGCTTAAGATCATTTGGTGTCAGTCTGAATGATATTAAAAGGTCATTCTATTCAAGATTCGGTCTCGTCAGGGTCCCTCTGAACAGTGAACTGATAATGAGTTTCTCTCTGATCAGTATTATTCGATAATTACGCGGCTGTTGGGAGCTGTACGGGTCCTTGAAAAGACCTGTGGAGTTTTGTTATGGTTGTGCATGGGAGCGTTATATTGATGAGTGGCGAGGGGCGGCATGAAGCCATCCACGGGCACGTCACATACACAAAAGGGGGGAGAGTCTTGACCCAAATTTTATAAACCTTCCTAAGCTTATCCCTTTCATTCTGGTGACGTCTTTCCTTTTCAGTATCTAACATCACCAGACGATTTAATTTTGCTTAGAGGAGACTGTCGAAATGGAGGGGTTACATGTAGCCTTCAATAGCTCTTTTACTGTTAGAGATCTTCCGAGGTAGTGCATAATTATGATTCCTTACCCATACTTTCGTCCTCACTCATACACTTACCAAAATAATATTTCACAATGGAATCAGAGTGACTATTAATTAACTGAGAAAATAATGATGAGGTCGAGGGGGAAAGGGGAGAGGGAGACCAAAGATGAAATGGAGGATGAAGCGAAGAGATCTATGAGAGAAGGGGGTATGAGTTCGAAGGAAGGCAGCCAGATGGTGGAGGACGGAGTGGCTTGGAGGCGATTTGTTTGTAGCCATCCCTTACGGGACTGAGGAGTCTGACAATAGATGGAGAGATAATTAGAAAATACACGAAAAGCAAAACAATCTCAGATAACAGTGCACTGCCATAAAGACATTTTTTTTGTGTTAAGGAATTTTGAGACAGTCAAGACTCTCCCTTACAGCTGGGCGGGAGTCCCTTAGCACAGGCCCTGCCTCTATCCCCCCCTCCCCGGCTCCGTCCCTTTGTCTCTGTCTCTCTATCTCCCCCTCTGTTTATCTTCCCTTTGTGGTCTCCTTCTGGCCAGGTTTATCTCCTCCAAGCCCTCACGCATCATCTTCCACGCCCCTTTTGTCTCGGGGAGCATACGCCGAGATGAATGTGGTCTGAGTAAGCTGTCAGATCCTCGGTACACTGCTGAATGACAGGGTGAAGTTTTGTCCCTGTTCATAATCTATCTATATTTGTTTGTCAATCTGTCTGTCTCTCTGTACATCAATCTATCAGTCTATGTCTATCTCTCATCTTTACAATTTGTCACCTTAATATGGCGGAGATTTTCGTCCTTCAGCAGCCTATTTCCTGTGATCAGTTCCAGAAAAAGGCATTGTTATACCTCTACATAATAAATAAATAAATAAATAAAGTCTCTGTGATCATAGTTCTTTCACCTTAACTTGGCCAGGTTTTCATCCTTTTATAGCCTCTTTCCTTGGCTTACTTGCAAAATAAAGCAATACTACGGCTCTACATCCTTTCCACGGCATTTCTTCATAACTAGCAACATATTCTGGTGTTCATATACACTTTGAACTCAGTCGTTAAGATGAAGGGCTGGTAATTTTAGGCCAGGTTAAAGTCAAATGAGTATATCAGATGTACGGTACACTCGCGACTGACGGGATGCGATTTTATTCCTGGGTATGAGCGCAGTCCCGTAAATTGCTTGGTACTAAGGGCCGGGACGAAATTCTGGATGCATTATGTGACCTCGGCCATAAGTACTCGCAAATGGGAGCCTCTTAGCCAGCCAGACACGTAAGGAATGTGTTATTATAAGGCATTCTTTTGTTGGGCTCCGAAGAATCTTGGGGTTGTGGAAAAATGCGGAGAGAGAGAGAGAGAGAGAGAGAGAGAGAATATATTATAAAAAGTATGACCGAATTTACAGAGAATGTGTAAAAACAAAATGTATACAGGATTAGCCAGAACGATGGAGTGACAGAGGGAGCGTTTTAAAATAATCGCTTCTTTGGTAGGGCCTCCTAAAACTGCCATTTTTCAAAAAAGATATTCCACACACCAAGCAAACTAAAATTCACGTTATAATTTCTTGAGAATGACGCCTTAAAGATTAATTTTGCAGTGTGTGTGTGTGTGTGTGTGTGTGTGTGTGTGTGTGTGTGTGTGTGTGTGTTCTTACCTAATTGTATCTTTACAGGAATGAGTCAAGCTCGTGCTGTCCCGTGTCTTAAACCATTTTAATCGTACATATCCTTAGATTTATGAACTGTTTTGGCACACACTGTTTCATTCGGTAGTGCATTCCACTAATCAGTTACCCCATTCGGGAAAATAAATTTCCTTTCGTCTTTACCGCCTCTCTTTTTGTGCAGTTTTTTGCAGTGTCCTCTTGCTGAAGCTTCCCCATAGGTTATACAGTATATGCATTTATGTCTATTTTCTCCTTCTCTGATATGCATTTATATAGCATAATCATGTCTCTTCTTTTCCTTCTCTCCTGTAGCGTAGGTAGATCAGTTTATCTAGTCTTTCTTCGTAGCTTAGATCCCTTAAGCTTGGTACCCATCTTGCAGCGGCCCTTTGAACTTTTTCAATCTTATCTATGTGTTTTATGAGATGAGGATTCCAGACTACTGATGCATACTCCAGGGTTGGTCTGATGAATGATGTTATTTTTCTCAGCATGTCTTCATTTATGTATGTGAATGCTATTCTCATATTTGCAAGCAGTGTATACATGTTCCGTACCTTCTCACTGATATGGTCATCCGGAGATAGTCTGTTATTGATACGGTAATCTCACCTAGGTCCTTCTCTCTGTTGGTGCAGTACTCTGTCAAATGCTTTCATGAAATCTAGATAGACACTGGCCACCCATTGTTCTCTTTTCTTACTCTATCATAGTAGCTCAACAGATTAGTAACACATGATTTTCCCATTCTGAAACCAAACTGTCTTTCTGTTATCTTATTGTGTTCTTGTAGATAATTTACACAACCTTTTCTTATCAGCTTTTCTAATATCTTGCTTACAACACTGGTTGGTGATACTGGTCGGTAATTGAGTGGATTTTGTCTATTTCCTTTCTTGAATAAGGGAACAGTGTTTGCTTTCTTCCAAATATCAGGTAGTTTACCTTGACCCAAGGATTCATTGAAAATTAAAGATAATGCTCTACTTAACTCCTCTGCACATTCATATAGCACCCAACATGAATTTTCATCAGGACCATTTGCTTTTCCTTTGTCAGATTTACTTAACTCCTCCTGTATTTCTTTTTCTGAAATTTGTGTATCTGGTAATATGTGTGGGCAAGCATGTTCCATATCATCCCTCTCAAAACTTTTTCTTCTATAGAACCTGATTGGAAATTCTTATTTAGTGCTTCATAAATATCTTTCTTTTGTGTATAGATGATCCCTTCATCCGTAATGGATTGTATTTTATCTCTTACTTTGGTTTTGTTTCTGATGTAGCTGTAAAATTGTTTCGGTTGATCACTACTTTTATTTATGATGTCTTCCTCAAACTGACTTTGGACTTCTCTCCTTATTCTTGTATAATCGTTTCTAGCCTGTTTATAATTGTTATATGCCATCTCACTATTGTATCTTCTGTATCTATTCCACAGCAAGTCTCTTTTTTTCTTTTGACTTTTTACATTCTGTATTAAACCATTTCTTTATTTTCTTTTCAGCTTCTTTTTGCTGTGGGATGTAATTTTGCATTCCTATTTCATAAAGTTCACAGAATTTTTTATATATAACATTTAAATCTTGTCCTCTAAGCTCCTTTTCCCAATCTATTTCTAAGAAGTACTTCTTTAGGTCATGGTAGTTTCCCTTTTTATAGATAAGGCTCTTTTTGTAACTTTCATTACTGTTAACTATGTCATATGCAATCCTGAAGTTGCAATTTAGTAATGCATGGTCGCATTTACTGAATGGAGGCTGATACATTATATTGTCAATACCCTTTTCTTGCCTAGTGAATATGAGATCTAGTACTGATGGTACATTAAGTCCTCTGTTTCTGATGCTTTCCTTTACATGTTGCTTTAGTAAAAACTCCTGCACGAGATCCAGGAGCTTTTGGTCCCAAAAGCTTTCCTGGTTATTTATATCTAATGTATTCCAATTTATATTTGTATTTAAATCTCCAGTTAAAATAATTATTTAAGATTTCTCCTCCATTCTAAGTAGTAATGCTCTTAAACTTTGAATTGTACTCTGCCAGATCATCAATATTCGCCTCTTTCCCATGTGTTAGGTCTGGGTGGTATGTATAAATTTGCTACAATTACCTTCCCTTCAGATGGATTAATCTCTACTGCAATCACTTCTACTTGCTAGGGTGTATCTAGTTCTATTTCTTTGACTTTTAGATTTTCCTTTGTTAATATTATAAATTCCTCCTCCTTTTCTTAAGTTTCTATCTCTTCTCCAGAGATAGAAACTCTTGGTTTAGGAAGTCTTTTGATATCCTTTGTGTTAATTTTGTTTCAGTTAGGCAAATAATGCATGGTTCATTTTCTTTGATATAATCATTCATCTCTAATAATTTAGACACCATTCCATCTACATTTCAGTAAATCAACTTAATCATCTTGTTTTCATACTTGTCATGACTTGGGTCTACTACCTTCCTCCTTTTTATTCCCTCCTGGTTATGTACCACTTTCGTACCTGCAATCCAATTACTTTGTAAAAAAAATGTATTCTTTCTCCTCCTCTAATCTTCCCTCATTCTTTGGTTTTGCCTCCTCCCTCCTCTCTCTTAGTAATTCCAGTTCCTCTTGAGTTAGGCATCTTTTTGTCTATACATTTTTGAATTCCTCTTTTTCCATAAGTTTCTTTGCATTTTTTAGTATCTTCTGCACAGTGTTTACACTCTGGAAGGTTACTTTCAGAGGTCTTCACTTATTTCTCTGATATTTTCCTAGTCTTTTGTGTTCCTTTATGTCCTTATTGCAGATTTCCTCTGATACTTCCTTCAATATGCTCATTACATTTGCCATCTCCTTTTTGTCTCTCGAAATCTTGTTTTTTATTTCTTCCTCCTCTCTACCAGTGACTACTATAGATTTGTTGATATCTGCTGAATCTTTGACCAGTTTGGGATTGTTTTGGAGTATTCTTTTCACTTCCTTTTTAATGCTTTTTTCTTTAGCTCTTGTTTCTAAGTCTTTCTTTACTTTCCCCATTTCAGCATACGTAGTTTCCACATCATTTTTGTAGCTTTGCATCGCTTCATTCACCTGGGTTATCTTCTCCTCAGTATCACTCTCTAATCTATCAGATTGCTTACTTGCACAATTGTCTCTGTATCATTTCTGAACTCCTCCATGATACTCTCGTGGTTGACAACTGTACGTGCCATTTCACTAATCTTCCTTATAAGTGAACCCACCTCAACTGTTAGCTCATCTATTGTTGTGTCTTTCTTATTGACTTCTTTTACTAATTTTTCATTTTTCTCCTGCATGTCCAATTGCTTCTTAATTTCATCCATTTTACTCTGAAATGCCTTCTCCAATCTGTTTACCCGTTCTAACAGGTTATTGTACGTCTCCATTTCAACCAGTTCCTGGTAAAAATCATCATCTTGCTTTCTGCCTTTATCCCTTTTCTTAGCTCCTTCTAAATTTGCTTTACTAAAGTATGTGGACATCTTATGGTACTAAGAGCAAAGATGCTGCTTACATTCCCTGGTGCGCAGACTAAACACAATCAGCTGACGAGCTGGCTGGTTGCATTCCTGCACTACTTTGTTTTACTCTGTTATGTGAACAACACTCTTACTTAATTCTTCCGCTTTTATATTAGGACACCATTTAGTTTAACCTGGTACAGAGCTTGACTCATATAAAGATACTTTTTAGGTATGGCCAGATGTTTGTTGGCCAGGTTGGCCAAGTGCGGAGCGATGTGTCATAAGTCCTGCTCTCACGGCGTCTCTCTCTCTCTTTCTTTCTCTCTCTCTCTCTCTCTCTCTCTCTCTCTCTCTCTCTCTCTCTCTCTCTCTCTCTCTCTCTCGTGTGTGTGTGTGAAGGCAGATATACACACAAGCTATAACAATGTTGCCTTAAAACTGATGAGTGCAATCTTTGTATACATGCTATATAGATGCTGCTCTGATATATATAATCTATGAGTGCAAGGTGAAAGGAGGCTGCCCGAAACCTGATAAATGTAATCAATGTGCGCAGGCCCTAAGGATGCTGCCCCACAAAGTGATAAATGTAATATCCGTGTACAAGTGACAGTAACGTTTGTGTACTACTGATTTGTGAAAATCTTGCGTGCAGGTTTTCAGCAGTTCAACCTGGTGATTTGAGTGATTGTACTTCGCCAGACGATTTTGTTAAACTCAGAAGCGTCCTATAGCTGTGAAAGTGGTAATTGAATGCATATCTAACTCCCCCCCCCCCAGCTCGAAAAATCTTTCTTATACCAAATAACGTCAAATAGTGATAAGAATGAAACAAGAAATCCGTAACCTGATTGAAAGGGTTACAGATGCTACCCTAAAAATATCTTCGTTTTCGAGTTGCCTGGCGTCGCATTTTGTAAGACGTGTCGCAAAAGCTAAAACTGATATATGTAATTTCTCTGTGCAGTTTATAAGGATGCTGGATTAAAATTTGTGTATGTTATCCCCGTGTCGTGCTGTTGTGGATGGCGGGAGGTTGTCACTTGCCTTATTCAGCTCACGTTGATAGCTCAGGTCTCATGTTCCACGATTTTGCGTAACTTGGCTTTGTTTTCCTTTGGTAGTGATGTAAATTTAGAGAATATTCACCATTTAAACTATCTGGTGACAAAAGTGGATGCTGAAAATGGCGACGTATTGTA
The DNA here is from genome assembly GCF_032717465.1 of Coenobita brevimanus. Taxonomy (NCBI): domain Eukaryota; kingdom Metazoa; phylum Arthropoda; class Malacostraca; order Decapoda; family Coenobitidae; genus Coenobita; species Coenobita brevimanus. The sequence goes on along the minus strand of NC_136977.1, from coordinate 44,757,543 downwards.
CATGTATTAACCTTTTGCCTCGCACATTCTCCCCTCGACTGACCTAAATCGTCCGACTGCAATGCGTGCAAAACAACGAGGGTGTTTCTGTAGATAGTGTTAGCTCGCTGACTAATGGAATTTCTCACTCTTAACTAAGCAATCTATTTTGTCTTAATTAATCTCTGGGTGCGTTCAGAGCACCGAAAGGGTTAAACTTTTATCTATAATGTGAAAAAGTCATGAACCTTCGAATCTCTAATGTTTCCATTTAGGTTTATCGTTTATAGCCGGCCAGACTGAACAGATCTGGCTCAAGCTGGCACGTACTTTCTTGAGATCAAAAAAAAAAAAAAAAAAAAAAAAAAAGCCGATACACCTCACAGGTTAGTTTAAGCCCGACAAGGGCGTACCCAGGAGATGGGTAAGGGGGCAGAGCCCCCTCTCCTTTTTTCAGGCCACCCAACCCAGTGAATAGATTGGGCTCAAATGTAGCAGGCAAACACCTGGAGAAACTGGGAAGAACAGAGGGTAAGTTACGACCTCCAGCGGTGTGTTTAGGGAGGCGTCACTTTTTTTAAACCTTATTTTCTAATCTTGACAAGCAATGGTCGATTTATATTGAAATTTGACAGGTAGAAGCTTTTAGACATTGGACTGAATATAGGTTAGCCCAGAACCTGTCTTGAGCGAGTGGCCTTTGGGTCAGTAGCTGCACCGGCCAAAAGGTCGTAGCTCAGCAAGTAATCTGATACCGAGAGAAAAGGCACTCAAGATACAGCAGCCTGGATAGACGTAATCACCAGCGCTACCCTTGTGCCAGGCAATACTGAACAACAATATACCAGCTCTGCCTTAGATTCATGGCCTCGTATTTTGTGGGTTGCCAGGCCACCTAGCACCTGTTACGAAGCGATTTAGTTTGCATATTACATCTTAATATTCTCTTGTGTGCTGGTCATAGTCATCTAATACCTACCTACTTTGCGTAGACAACATGCAAAAGAGTTCCAACATGACTAAAATATCAAAAAAGAAATAGAAAAAAAAAGTCCAGGGAAGAGGTAGTTAGGATTCAAGCATGCAGTTACGGTCTATGAGATTACGTAGGCTAAAATGAATACATATAATAAAACAAAACCTAGGAATGTAGAGGCAGGAACAAGATGTCGTTTACCGCGATTCAGTCGATGGAGGATGGCTTTCCACCCTGCACCCCAGATTTTACTTCTGGTGAAGAGAACAGTAATCACGAAAATATACCTAGTCACGTGCACTGCTTCTACTTCAGTCACAAACACAAATAATACAACTCTTCCAATTTCACAAGTACCTCTTTCGATACTGCTCCTCTCTTCGTACTTTGCCAGTGGGGGAAAAAGTTAATTTTGGCTATCACTCTCCCCCAGCAAATTCAGATACTGCGTGGACCTCATGGAGACCGACACAGACAGAGACAAAATACTAATCTGTTACGGAACCATGATGTACAACGGATTGTTACCATATGGACTGCTTGCACAGTGGTCATGTTGGGACTAACGTACGGCTGCGGACATATGTGTCGATCCACTTTATTACGGTAAACAATGCGGCAGCGAGCAATCATTTCTGAAGCCTAGGGATGGTGTTTGTGCCCAGACTAACTTTTCAGAATATCGTGCTGAGTTTCATAACAGTTCGACTATAAAGCAGGATTATAATAATATCCATAACTGTATAAGTCAACAAAAAAATTATTGAATTTCCCTCTGTATTTTCGAGTTTGAAAAGAAGGATGAAGAATTTTGAAACACTTTACTGTATGGACTGTTTCGATTACCGTATATGATGTACTATCTAACTTGTTAATGTAAAATAATTCAGCATCATCCCGGACATTCATTTACTCAGGATTACCATACACAATGAAACATTACTAAAGAATATATATATATATATATATATATATATATATATATATATATATATATATATATATAGATTGTTACGGAACAGAGAAAGATAATGTACACTTTAAGTGAGAATACTAAAAATCACTACTGTCCCGTAAAGTTCCAGGTTCAAAACAAAGAGTTAGGTAAAATTACAAGTCAAAGTTTAATGCTCAAACTAACAATAAAACATTCAGGACTCATAAGGATAATGTAATGGCAAAAACAGGTTAAATATATAGTTAACTGCAATAGCCTCTATTAACACGAAATTAGCAAGAGTAAATTTATCTAAGTCAGCCCTGATAAAATGAGATACCAGATAATACTCAGTGAATCCCAGATAAATAATTACAGATACAAACTATTATCAAAAATGACTGACATAAAGAACCCTACATGAATTACAAAAACTTCACTAGGCCTACAAATTAAACTTATGCTATACAGTACAAGAAAAAATGCAATAACAGTTATACTCAAATTACACACAGCTGCTAGATGGTTGGAGACTTCTTGAGCACTCACAATAATAATATCTGTACAGGGGAGGACAGAGATGTGAACAAAATGAGGAGCAGATCTAAGTGGCAATGATGCAGAGACTGAGCTCATTATATAGGGGCCGGCAGAGCTTGATACAACTTGTAATAAGGACGCGCAAATGAAGCCATGGGGACAGAGAGCTGCAAATCCCGCAAAGTATAACAGAGAGAACGACTTACTCTACTATAACGGTAGAAGGGGGGGACTGAGGCAGAACACGCTCGTGATCAAACATGCAGCAACTGTGCGTAAAAATTAGACAAAGGATGATGAAATCATAGGCTATGTAACACTTCCCCACAAAGAAAAAGAAATTTACAAAGGAAATTTCTTATTACTCTAAAACAATATGTCTAAAGTCTAGATAAGCAATCTGCAATAACATTTTCTTTCCCCTTGACATGTTGTATGTCTAATGAATACTCCTGAAGAAGTAGACTCCATCTTGTCAATCTCCGATTTTTATCTTTAAACTCACTAAGGAACTTCAGTGGGTTATGATCGGTATAAATGACTATGGGGTCAAAACCAGAACACAAATAAAATGAAAAATGCTGTAAACCCAAAATCAAGGCCAAAAGCTCTTTCTCAATAGTTGAGTAGTTCTTTTGAGGTGGAGTGAACTTCTTACTGTAATAAGATACAGGATGTTCAATACCCTGATCATCCTCTTGCAGCAAAACAGCCCCAGCTCCAGTATCACTTGCATCAACAGCCATCTTAAAAGGCTTAGCAAAATTTGGAGTAGCGAGCACTGGCTGACTTAATAGAATAGCTTTAAGTTTGTTGAAAGAGGATTCACAGTTATCGGTCCAGACAAATTTAACTCCCTTTTTCAGTAGGTCTGTAAGTGGTGATACAAGAATAGAAAAGTTAAGAACAAATCTCCTGTAATAACCTACCATTCCCAAAAATCTTTGTAGCTCTTTCCTACTTTTAGGTCTGGGAAGATCACTTATAACCTGAACCTTAGCTCCTGGTGGTGCAACATGTCCATCACCAATTACATACCCAAGGTACTGAACTTTAGCTTGACCAAACTCACACTTTGATAAATTAGCTACAAGATTAGCATGAACTAAACGGTCAAGAAATTTACTGACATGGCATAGGTGATCTTTCCAGTTGTCACTGAAGATTAATACATCATCAATATAAACAACACACCCTGCCAAACCCTCTGTTACAACATTCATGAGCTTCTGAAATGTGGCTGGTGCATTCTTCATACCATTCGGCATTACAGAACATGCAAAAGCCTTTCCTAGTGTTACAAAACATGAGATCTCCCTAGCACGTTCAGTCATAGGTACTTGCCAGTATCCCTATAACAAATCAAACTTACTTATGTACCTAGCCTTTCCGATCTTGTCTATGCAATCTTCCACGCGAGGGAGAGGGTAAGTGTCTGTTTTGGTTATCTGATTAACACGTCTGTAGTCAATGCAAAGCCTCTGTGACCCACCTGGCTTAGGGACTAGAGTGACAGGAGAACTCCACTCGCTCTGACAGGGCTCAATCATCTTGTGGTCCAACAGGTAGCCAAGCTCCTTCTGGATGAGAGGAACTTTCACTGGGTTCACACGGTAAGGAGGCAATTTAATTGGCTTTGCGTCTCCAACATCGACATCATGCATCAACGCAGTGGTTCTTCCTGGAGTAGCACGGAACACTTGCGGGTACTCCTGCAGTAATGCCGAAAACTCCTGCCTTTCCTTGGGTGGTAGATGAGAAAGCTTAGTCTGGAGATCATTCATGATATCAGGATTCTTCCCCAAACTATCACTCAGGCTCATACTGCATGGGAGAGCTTCACTTGCAGACTCTGGTGGAACAGCTACAGTGCAGACTGGATTATTTTCGTCCCGCCTGTGATATAACTTTAGCATGTTGATGTGACATAGTTGCTTGCTCTTTCTACGATCTGGTGTGGCGATGACATAGCTGACATCACTGAGTTTCTTCTCCACGAAATAAGGGCCACTAAACTTGGCTTGAAGAGGTTGCCCATGAACTGGTAGCAGAATCAAAACCTGATCTCCTGGCTGAAAGTGGCGTAACCTGGACTTCTTGTCATACCAAGTCTTCATCTTCTCCTGAGCAGCTCCTAAATTCTCTCTCGCCAGCTGTAAAGCAGTGGACAGCCGTTCTTTGAACTTCATCACATACTCCAGCAGGTTGACGTCATCTTCCTCCGACAGCCAGCATTCCTTGAGTAACTTAAGGGGTCCTCTTACTTCATGGCCAAACAGTAGTTCAAAAGGTGAGAAGCCCAGTGATTCATTTGGAGATTCTCTTGCAGCAAATACAACGAATGGAAGACCTTTATCCCAGTCTTTTTGATGTTCCAAACAGTATTTCTTGAGCATCGATTTGAGTGTTTGATGATATCTCTCCAACGCTCCCTGGGTCTGGGGATGGCAAGCTGAAGACGTGATCTGGGTGATGCCCAACTCTTTCAGAGACTGCTTGAAAACGTTTGACATGAAATTACTCCCCCGGTCTGACTGTACCTCCTTAGGCAGACCAAACTTTGTGAAGAACCCCAGCATTTCCTTAACCACGTTCTTTGCTGAGATGTTTCTAAGTGGAATGGCTTCAGGATAACGAGTAGCCACATCAATCATGGTCAACACATAAGAAAATCCTGAAGAAGTCTTAGGAAGAGGGCCCACAATATCCACCAACACACGGGTGAAAGGCGCCTCAAAAGGAGGAATGGGAACTAGAGGTGCAACCTTTTCGGTCTGATTACACTTTCCCACAACTTGACAGGTGTGACAAGACTTACAATACCAGGAAACATCCCTGAAGATACCTGGCCAGTAGAAGTGTTTCAAAATGCGTGCCACAGTCTTCCTCACTCCAAGGTGTCCTGCCAAACTGGAATCATGAGCCACTCGAATGATATCCTGCCTACAAACACGAGGGATGACAACTTGATGTACAACCTCCCATTCACAGTCGGCTGATGCTGTTGGGGGTCTCCACTTCCTCATAAGTACTCCTGACTTTACATAATAACAAGTAGAAGCACCGGCTGACTCTTCTTCACTGTAAGCAGAGTTAGCTAGACCTTTCAACTCAGGGTCAGCAACCTGCAACTCAACCAACTCTTGACGAGACAAATTATCAACACTACGGGGTACTGCCTCATCTGGTGAGTGGTCCAAATTAGCAAGAAAAGTGTCAGCTAGGATAACATCATCATCATCATTATCCTCTAAATCACCAGTAACTTTAGACTTAGCCCTAGTGACAGCACATGCAGGGAACACATCAGGGACATCACAATCCTGGGACGCAGCCACCGGCTCACCAGACAACTGAGGAGCTGGACACACTTGACTTCCACCAATATCATTTCCAAGTAAGAAAGTTACACCTGACATTGGGAGTGTCTCAACCAACCCAACCATAACAGAACCATTAACAAAACCAGACTCTAAATTCACTCTGCACAGAGGAACAGAGAAGTAATTATTCCCTACACCTTGTAAGATTACAGTTTCATCAGAGGAATTAACATTAGAGCCTAGAACACTGGTCAGCATAAGGGATTGGCAAGCACCTGTATCACGATATATTTTAACTGATTTCCTGTCATTACTGTCCAGAGGACTGACAAAACCATCAGACAGGAAATTAGCACATGAACTCTTGAGAGTGTCACCCACGTTACTGCTCAAAAGAGGAGCTCCATCATGAGAATTTAAGTTACCCCTCAAAGCAGGTTCAGTTAACTCAGTTAAAGAATTCTGGGAACTCTCAAGAGTGGACACTAGACCAATTGACTGAATATTTAAAGACTCCTTTTTGTTCACATCACGCTGTCTCCTGAAACATCTCTCCGTAGTATGACCAAGCTTACTACAATAAGTACATTTACTTTTCTGAAATCTAGAGGTGAAGCTGGTATTTACTTCCTGAGAAACATCATCTTTCTTCTCTTTCCTGTTACCTGTACTCTGAGTAGAGGCAACGTACTTACTCTCAGCTTTCCCTTTTTCTCTAGAATATCTCTTGTGAGTGAGAACATACTCATCAGCTAAAACTGCAGCATCAGACAAATTATCTATTCTTTTCTCATCAAGATATAGGCTTACATCTTTATAAATACACCTTTTGAAGTCCTCCAGCAAAATCATCTGCTTAAATTTGTCAAAATCAGAATCCACATTCTTAGAATTTAACCACTGCTCTAACAAATCTTCTTTGATTTTTGCATACTCAACATGGGATTGCTTATCTTGCTTGTAAGTTGTCCTAAATTTTACTCTATAGGCTTCAGGAACAAGCTCATAGGCCTTAAGAATCAAGCTCTTAACTACATCATAATTATCAGACTGATCCTGAGGCAAAGATGCATAAGTTACTTGAGCTTTACCGGTGAGAACAGTTTGAAGGAGTACTGGCCAATACTCCTTAGGCCAATTAAAACCTGTAGCTACCCTCTCAAACAACTGAAAATACTTTGTTAAATCAGATTCATTAAAAGGAGGGACAAGTTTAACATTTTTAGCCACATCAAAATCATCAGAGCTTGATGATCCAGTTCCACCTTGTTTCATGCGATACTCATGGTCTGCCTGAATCCTAGCAAGTTCAACTTGTGCGTGAAATTCAGCCTCCTTAACACGAGCCTCCTGCAGGGCTAGCTGTAACTTAGCTAATTCAATCTGCGTTTGCTCATTTGGAGGAGTTACATTAAACAAGCTTTCATTAATCATGTCAACAATTTGATCTTTAGAATGATGAGAGCGAACAACAAATCCCAATTGTTGAGCAACAAGCTTAAGTTCATTCTTTGTTCTGTTTTCTATATCATACACTGTTTGCACATTTGACAAAAAATCTTTGGCTTCATCAAGTGTAGAAATAGTAGCCATCATGAATATATCACAGTCACAAAATATCAAACAATATCCTTATGATAATATCCTGAATACCCTGATATGAGGTCGCCAAATTTATGTTACGGAACAGAGAAAGATAATGTACACTTTAAGTGAGAATACTAAAAATCACTACTGTCCCGTAAAGTTCCAGGTTCAAAACAAAGAGTTAGGTAAAATTACAAGTCAAAGTTTAATGCTCAAACTAACAATAAAACATTCAGGACTCATAAGGATAATGTAATGGCAAAAACAGGTTAAATATATGGTTAACTGCAATAGCCTCTATTAACACGAAATTAGCAAGAGTAAATTTATCTAAGTCAGCCCTGATAAAATGAGATACCAGATAATACTCAGTGAATGCCAGATAAATAATTACAGATACAGACTATTATCAAAAATGACTGACATAAAGAACCCTACATGAATTACAAAAACTTCACTAGGTCTACAAATTAAACTTATGCTATACAGTACAAGAAAAAATGCAATAACAGTTATACTCAAATTCCACACAGCTGCTAGATGGTTGGAGACTTCTTGAGCACTCACAATAATAATATCTGTACAGGGGAGGACAGAGATGTGAACAAAATGAGGAGCAGATCTAAGTGGCAATGATGCAGAGACTGAGCTCATTATATAGGGGCCGGCAGAGCTTGATACAACTTGTAATAAGGACGCGCAAATGAAGCCATGGGGACAGAGAGCTGCAAATCCCGCAAAGTATAACAGAGAGAACGACTTACTCTACTATAACGGTAGAAGGGGGGGACTGAGACAGAACACGCTCGTGATCAAACATGCAGCAACTGTGCGTAAAAATTAGACAAAGGATGATGAAATCATAGGCTATGTAACAATATATATATATATATATATATATATATATATATATATATATATATATATATATATATATATATATATATATATATATATATATATATATATCGTTCAGTTTCGTATTCTTAGATCGCAGGGTCTTGATAATTCCTTGGAAGTCTGTATATCCATCAGGTAAAATATTGTGCACCAAGGAATCCGCTGAGTATGTTAGTTATATCCGATCATACTGTGCATATTGATACAGTAGTTATAGCAGTATAAAGTTTTAGTTAAGAAGAGCAGTAGGCAAAGCTGGTTAGACGAATGGATAGCGAGACAGTGATTGAATTATGAGATTTGACACCCATCCACAGCACCTTATCGATGAGCGCAGTCTATCGTGGCAGCATAGGAGTATTATGCCCACGTCTGTTTATGGTGAGCTGCGTCACTGAGCTTGTCACAGTGAAGGACCTTGGCCTGTAAATCACTGAGATGAATGACTCGATGCTTCAAATTTCTAATGCCTCCCACAAATACCACTTTAATCTTATCCCTTTACCACGAGCGGTCACTAGGAACGTCACCCTGAAGGGATCTTGACATGTAATATCACTGAGATGAAAAGTCCACCTCACATACCTCGCACAAGTATCACACTGTTACCCCTTCATTACTTGCTCTGTCAGTAAGCTGGTCAAAGTTAAGGACTTCGGCAAAATAAATAACTGAGATGAAGGCCGGATGCAAGTCGCGCTTCTGAAACTCCTGAAAAAATAAAGAAAGAAAGAAAGAAGGAAAGAAAAAAAAAGTATAATAAAATAGAAATGTAAATAATCACTCAATTAAAAAAAATAACAAAATTTATCCCATGATTGCGAGTTTTTTTCCTAAGCTGTATAAAATCGTCTTGTGGTAGGTAGTAAGGTAAAGCCAATAAAAGAAGTAACAAGATTCAAGGAGTAAGAGGATATTCATGAATGACAGGAAGATTCGTATGAGCTATATTGCTTTTACTCTAATCTGGACACAAATTGCCGAGTTGTAAAAACAGATTAACACTAAAACATGATACTAGTCACTAAGAGGTACTATGGTAAGGATGTACAGTAGAGCCGTCATATTGTCTTATTCCTCCACTGACCTACGTGATATAAACTGCAGGACCATGAAAATCTGGGCAAGGTTAAGGTAAAGAGAACAGTCAAACAATTCTGAGATTTTTACGTAATATAAAAAATCTCGGGTCCCAAAGAAGACATTGCAAGGTTTCAAAAGTCATTGTTCACTGTATCGTTATTAATCGTCCTCAGCTGTAGCCACACTGCGCCACGTTAACATTACCTTCGGCGCCTCTGTTGGCCACTTTGTACATATACGGGTGACCTGAATTGGCAGTGGTAGTGAGACAATGCACCCCAAGCAGGATCACATTCCTTCGCTACCTTGGAAGGCAGTGTGATCCTCTCGATGGTGTTGGCATGCCGCAATAGATTTGAATTCTTCTCAAACGGTGAGATGTGGGATTAGATGCCTTTTCGAACTTTCTGGATTTCCCACCAAGTTGTCAAGTGAATAAAGGTTATGTGTGTGTGTGTGTGTGTGTGTGTGTGTGTGTGTGTGTGTGTACAAGGGAGGGGTGCCATTCCAGTATGTATTGTACACACTGGTATGTGAGTGTGTATATGTGAGCTTATCAACCGATTCTTTTGTCACATGTAGAGTGTTGTAGGAGTGCTCTTGTTTTCGGGACATACCATGAGAAGAATCCACCTTCCACTTTTGTGTTTCGCAGGAGTTACGAGACTGCTTGTACCCTAACTGGTGAGAAGAAAGGTTACCACGTTCCTGGCCCTGTTCTAGCAGGGAATTTTCTAATCTTCACTTCAGCCTATTCTAATGACTTAATATGACACTTTGGGTATACATCGATAGCATTCTTTCGTCCTTAGTCGCAGGAATATTCTTTCGCTCCCCTTTAATACACACCTACACACCTCGACCTGACCTACACCCAGGCCACTCGACAGGTACACGTGTGCGGAAAATTGATGCAGGTAACAATTCGGGGGAGTGTTAGACGCATCTTCAAGCAACGCCGTACTTTTTAGTTTTATTCATTTATAAATTCCCTTCAAAAGCGTTGACTAAAAAAAAAAAAAAAAAAAAAAAAATGTTCCTTCCTGCTTGACTCTGCTTGCTCGTCTGTTCCTTACATCTGGAGTTTAATTTTATATTCCATTTCTCTGTGGGAAGATTTCTCTTAATGTAAGACGCATCCCCCCCCCTTCTCTCTCTCTCTCTCTCTCTCTCTCTCTCTCTCTCTCTCTCTCTCTCTCTCTCTCTCTCTCTCTCTCTCATCTATATGACAGGCAGAAGATAATAACCACAGAGCGATAGATAAAGCAAGGAAAGAGAGACAAGAGAAAGTATGAAAGATGAATGATAAGCAGAGAAAAGTTCTAATAAAATGTAAGGAAAGAAATATCAAGAAATTAAAAAAAAAAAGACGTGTGACGAAAACTACAGCTGTGACAGAGAAGAAGTCCAGGTATGGGAGAGAAAAGAAAAAGAATTATAAAAACATAGCACCTAATCAAGACGAGATATATGAGAGACAAAATAGTGATCGATGACCAGAGGCAGATATCAGGCCGGAAAGATGCAAAATAATGGCACATAATGAGAAAGATAAGCGTAGATGGAATGATGGATATAATATGGAAGGGACTGATAAAATATAAGACTAGAGGGCAGAAAAATAAGTTGATAATTTAGCCAGCACAATACAGGTATTACTTAGGGGGTGTGAACATTGTGAATAGACGCCACCTTTGATCTGAGGCTGTGGTGAGAGGTGGGAAGAGGGAGTGGGAGGGGTGAGTGGGGAGAGGGAGTGGAGGAGGGGGGTGGGGAGAGGGAGAGGGGGAGAGGGGAGGTGTATACATAATCGGATCTCTTTCATTCCTTCTCATCCTCTTCCTTTCTTTCCTGTTTTTTTTTTTTTTCTCCATCTTATTTTTGGTGTCTGTCCGGCTTACTCTTCATTTTCCTCTCCTCTTGAACCTTCTTTCCCTTCCTTCCCCTCTTCCTCTTGCTTCTCCTTCACTCTGTCAATTCCTCTTTATCTTATTTTCTCCATTTCTTCCTTTTCTTCCTCCTTTTACTCCTGCTACACTTCTCTTCCCTTTCCTCACTTCTGTCACTTTCACTTTCTCTCCATCTTCTCTTGCTTGTTTTTCACTCTTCCTTTTTATCTTCTTTTCTCCATTTCTTCCTTTTCTTCCTCTTTTTATTCTTTCTTCTCTTCTTTCCCAACCTTTTTTCTACTTCTCTTCCCCTCTTCTTACCTCTTTATCTTCTTTATTTCTCTCTTCTCCTTCACTCCCTCTTTCTTCCTATCCTATCGCCTCCTCTCCATCCTTTCTCTTGAACCTGTATCTCTTTCCCCTCTCTTTTGCCCTCTTACTTTCTCACTTTTTCTCTCTTCCCCGTCACCCCCAACCTTCTTTTTTCTTCCTCTCCATTTTCCTCGTTTCGTTTCTTGTCTTCGCTTTATACCTCTTCCCTCTCTCTTTCTCCCTTCTTTTCTTTCCTACTTCTTCCCCTCCCTCGTCCTACCTTCCTCTCTTCCTTCTCCTTCTCTTCTGTCATCCTTTCCTCCCTTTTCCCCTTCACCTGCGTTCCTCATATCTCCCCGTCCCACTCCTGACGTATTTGGTTCCCAAACACACAATCAACAGCCAATTAAGCTAATCCAGGCATTTATTCTTGACGCGACGAGACCCAGTGGCTTTTCTCAGAACCAACACGCAGGTGGGGAGCAGAGGGGGGGCAAGGGAAAGGGCGGGGGAGCAGGAGAGAGTGAAAGAGAGCAGGAGGAAGCAGAAGTATGAAGAAGGGGACTGGATAGGTGCCAGAGAGAACAAGAGGGGTCAAAGGGATAGGAGGGAGGCAGGGGAGGAGGCAGAACTGATAAGTGTGCATTCAGACGCGTATCAGTGGTATATGCAGATTCTATCGGGGTTATATACGTCTGGGAGAGACATTGGCAGAAGAAACAAGCATAGTGCAGTAGTTAGTCGGGTGTATTCATGAAGGTTGGAGTCAGTGGGAAATGACGGAATCTATTAAAAGTTTTGTCAACTGCTGCACTTTTTACTCTGGAAATCGTGTGCCGCTTGTTTTTTTTAAATAAATCGCGTGCTTCGTGTTTATCTTAATTAGTTAATTAACTTGTCAAATATATCTATAAATGGAGGGGAAATATCAAGGATCATTTTCATTTTAATGTTCCTCCTCTTACCTCCCTCCTCCTCCTCCTCCTCCTTATCATCATCATCATCGATTCCTCACCTCCTTCTGATTACATCACGGCTGGAAGTGGTCTTGGGAGAAAAGCCAGGATCTCATTTTGACCTTGCAAACTTCATTTTTACCATTACTCATCTCCTTTAACCTCTCTTCTTCCCAATCCTTCAGAAAGCAAGGGTTTCATTCACCTTAATGAAATCATATAGAAATATACAGAATAAGATGCCTAGGTTGATGTCGGCACTCTAAGGGGTAAATTTCTCCTTCATTAGTATAATGCTGCAGCTGCCTTTCCCTTACCATAAGCGGTCTGTCTCTCACAGCTGTCCATCCTTTCACTTTCCTCGGTACTCTCCCTTCATGCAGTTTGTCAGCATAATTTCAGCATTTTGTATTTTTCTTTATCAATTCAGTCATATCACAACGTACTCCTCTAGTTATCTTACATATCTGGGCACCTTTCAACTTATTTCTCTGTTTCTCTTTTCTATTACAGTACATTAATTCACAGTTGTTATACATTAAGCAGCTATAATGTTCATTCTTTGCATCATTATCCCAAATGAGAGTTCTTATTCATATCCTGATATATCTTGCAATCTCCCTTCTGAGAATATCTTCCCCCTTTTCTCTCCCTTCCCCTCCCCCCTGCTTGCTTCAGGGCGGGTGGTCAGGTCGGGTGTGTCAGAGATAAAGTTCCACTCATATCACAACCATTACCCTCATCACACTGGTATTGTTTTGTCTATGTATATCTGAACAATATAGAGAGATAAAGGACCCCCATTTCCAGGAAGATTTAATTCAACTTTTTAGATTGTCGTAATACTTTTCATGATACATCCATATCACAACTGCTATCCTTGTCACATTAATGCTGTTCTGTCCATGGATATCCAAAGTACCGTAAAGAAAATAAATGAAAACTCCAATTCCTGACAATTTTTTTCTTCAACCTCGTAAGCTGAATGATGGTGTCTGGTGGTAGAAAGAATTAATAAAAAAATCCAACATGTTAGGGAGTGAATTAAAAGTGAATCCGAATCGTAAAGATGTGAGTTTTTTCGTTAGTTCTCGTATCTGGTGTCTTTGAGGAAATGATGGATGTGTTAGGAACTTGTTATGTAAGAGGATGTCAAGCATCGTTGAGAGGACGAGAGGCTTTCCAGTAACGAGAAGAGGGTTTCCTGTAGCGAGCAGAATTTAATGTCGTATTAGATGAATGCGCTGTCCTTGTAGTGCACCTGTCTTTTCACCAGTCTTTTTTTCTATCTCTATCTCTGTCTTAATAAGTAAAGAAGACATAAAAAATTAACCATTGCCTAGAGTTTACGAGGCTAAAAATGAATATATCCGTGTTTGCATCTGCGGTTCCTTCGAGGTAAGTCGATTGTGGGTGTTCAAGCAGAGGAGGGAATACACCCTGCAAAGATGGACGTTGCATGAGAGGTGGTGTTGGTGGTAGGGGAATAGTGTAATAGTTTTCACCTAACAGCATGATATGTGTGCGTGTGTATGAGGAGGTAGGGAAGGGGGTACGAGTGATGAAGAAAACAAAACAAAAAAAGGTGGATAGAAGTAGGCAGCACGAGCTAGAATGGTGGAAGGATGTGGGGCAGGGCCGGCTAATACAACCTGTGTATTACAGTTGGGTGGGTATGAGTCAAAGCGTAAAAATTAATAATAATAAGAAGAAGAACAAGAACGAACACAAAACAAGAAGGAAGGATGCATTTTTTTTTTTTTTTTCATATGCCTGGGATAGCTCACTTCCTTGCATCTGAGGTCGTTTATGAAATCCGTGCCCACTTAGGTACAGAACGAAATACAATGAAATACACTGCCTCTCCTCCCTGTTACTGATGGGTTAGTCTATCAGGGTCTAGTTAAAAAAAAAAAAAAAAAGCTTACCAAATTAAACAATCTTACTTATTTACAAATTAGACTCACTGATAACCCTGTCCATTCTCAGCTGCTAACCCTGTCTATTCTCAGCTGCTCACCACCCATTGAGTCTGTGCTTCTTTCTAATCTCACATCTCAGCTATGGCCTCCCAGCTATGCATCAGACAGCATCGGATTGCTTGACGTATTCATTAGTCACAATTACTAGTATTCAGCTGGAAGGCTTGGGAGCGGCGGGGGTCAGGAGTTGGGCGTGGAGGTAGGTGGGATAGGATTGGGTGTGGAGATGGATAGGTGGGATAGGATTGGGTGTGTGGAAGTGGGTGGGATGGGATTGAATGTGGAGGTGGGTGGGATGGGATTGGATGTGGAGGTGGGGGGATGAGACTTGGTGCTAAGGTGGGTGGGATGGGATTGGGTGTGGAGGTGGGTGGGATGGGATTGGATGTGGACGTGGGTGGGTGGGATAGGATTGGGTGAGGGGGCGCGCGTAGGATGGATTTGGGTTTGGGGAGGTGGGTGGGATGAGACGGAACTGAATGTGGAAATGGGTGGGTGACGTGGGATGGGACTGGGTGTGGAGATAGGTGGGATGGGATTGGGTGTGGAGATGGATGGGTGGGGTGGGGTGTGACTGGGTGTGGCGATGAGTGGGTGAGTGGGATGGGAATGCTTGTGGAGGTGAGTGGGTGAGATGGAATGGTTAGGGGGTGTGAGGATAGATAGGAAGGGTAGGTGTGGGGGAAGTAATTAGGGGAGGGAAGGAAGGGAAGGTTTGGGGAGGACGGGGTTGAGGTGTGGTGGGTACTGAAGGCAAGTCTTATTACTGTGAACCCCAGACGATTTTAACTCAAAGAAACCCATCCCAACAAGTAAGTTAATTCCTGAAAAAGAAAAAAAAAATCCCTCTCTCCCTATAGTTTTGCCTTACTGTTCCAACTAACGCCAGACAATTTTAGTGTTAACCCCTTTCGTCTCTAATAAATTCTTAAAAGTCCCCTGCTTGTGGTTTTCCTGTTCTATTCCAGATAATTTCATACGATTTTTCTGTTCATGGTTTGGGGCTGTTCAATCCGCCGGGCATTTTTTTGGGGGTGATGGGGTAGTTTGACGCTAATATGAGGCCGCGTTAGGTACGACTGTCGCAAACCCGTTGTACGTGATTACAGGCTGAGGAACGTGTATTGATTTCCTTTCTCTCGTTCTCAATCTCGTTCTTGTTTATGCTTTCTCTCTCTCTCTCTCTCTCTCTCTCTCTCTCTCTCTCTCTCTCTCTCTCTCTCTCTCTCTCTCTCTCTCTCTCTCTCTCTCTCTCTCTCTCTCTCTCACACACACACACACACACACACACACACACACATTTACCAAATATTAGTTTATCGGCCTTGGTTTCTTTCTTTTTTGTACGAATACAGCTTTATTTATCATTATCACAACATTCCCACCTAAAAAATAAATGGGGACACAGCCTCATAAATCCACCAGGTCCCGTAATAAAAATCCCTGTGCGTTCCCATCAAAAATCCCTTCTCAGAATAACCGTGGGAGTAGCCTCAGACCCGGCCTACAAGGAACGCCACACCTGCTCTTAATATACAGGTAGGTTTACTAATATCAGTCATTAACCTGGGACTGTTTAATCACGAGGGGCGCTACTTCTTCAATTTCGCGGCTCCATCTAGCCTTTCATTCGGCTTATTTAGAGTACCTGGGTTTGTTTATATCAAGGATCTTAAGAAATTTTTACGATGACCTAAGCTCCACAGCATTATCTGAAATAGCCTTTTTTTTTTTTTTTTTCGCTTTTTATCATGTTAATACCCACTCCAGTTTGGTTGTGAAGTGCTGAGAAATAGTATGAGTGGAGATATATCGTAAGTGTAAACAAGGAGTATTTTACGGCAAGCCTAGTTACCTTATATGTTGCCTTTCAAGTGTCCTTTTCCGCTGTTATTTCAATGTCAAAATGGAGAAATATTGCCAATTATTCCGGTAGTTTCATTTTACCTTAGCTGCCTGGCTACTTTCCCTCGAAACTCCAGTACGAGTTTTATGGAAAGAATTGTAAAGATTTAGAACACATCCTTGACACATGAGGATTTACTGGAAGGAAAGTGTCTAAATATGGCGCCAGTTGTTCACAACGGCATTGACTAAGAGTAATGGATCTCAGTGGCCTCTATTGAGGTTGTTGTTAGCTCACGTCAGGTTAGATTAGGTCAGGTTAGATTAGGCCAGGTCAGAAAAGGTTAGGTTATTCTAGGTTAAGTTAGATTAGGTTAAAGGTAAAGAAGGTTGTAGGTAAGGCTTCCAGTCCACCAGGCCATTAGCAACGAGTGGTGGTTCTTGGGTGCTCGTTAATAGGGACATTGTTTGGTGGAGGTGTGAGGCAGTTACCGGGAGACTCGTTATCATCTGATTTACGGGCACAAATTACAGGTTTTCAATGGCCTGAGTGGGGACTCATGCTAAAGTCGGTGGCTTGACTTTGGTTCACTGGTAGCTCGTCATTCCCTGCAAGGTGATACGGTGTTAGGTGCTGGGGTGTTAGGTGGAAGGGTAGGGTCAGGTGAGAGGTCATTCTTCTCCTGCCTATGTGAACTGAGTAACCTATCTTGCCTTCAATAGTAATCGTAATGAATTAGTATTAGCATGGTGTTAGGGAGTATGCCATGAGGTGATATGGTGTTAGGTGGTGTTAGATGGCATGGTATTGGGTGGTATGGAATTGGTATTATGTTCGGTGGTCGACTGGTAGGCCTAACCCAATACACTCCGTGGAAATTGGTGTTATGGTACTGGATGGCATTCTATCTGATGGTATGGTATTGGGTGGAATAGTGTCAGATGCTATGGTATTAGGTACTATAAATCATGAGCTATAAAGCAGCATGATATAAGGTACTGTGGTGTTAAATAGTATGGCATTATGTGGTATGGTATTAAAGTGTATGGTAATAGGTTGTGTGGTATCAAATGGTATGGTATCAGGTGGTATTACATCAGACACTAATAGTAGGTGGCATAACATTAACATTCACTCCAACAGCGCCTCTCTCTCTCTCTCTCTCTCTCTCTCTCTCTCTCTCTCTCTCTCTCTGTAATTAATTGTTCTTACCATGTGTCCGAAACGAATTGCACTTCCACGAAAAAAAAAAAGAAAAAAAAAAGAAAACAGTCTTCATTGATTATAAACATCTATGCATAAATTTCCACGAAGAGGGTACTTACGGAATAATGAGTACTGTGGGCGAAGTACTTTGGGATTTACGGTGCTACGGTGAATATTAAACCCCTTCAGTACGGTGACGTGTTAAATCTTATCCCTCCTACCCCCAGACGATTTTATTAATCCCTAAAGCGTCCTGTTTTAGTGAAGATGCAGGCTATGACTAACCTCTCCAATTCGAAAAAGTCTTATAAAAGTCTAAATAAAAATTGTTTATGGTAACTGAAATAAAATACATAAATACATCATCGTAGTAAAGGGATACAAAGGAAAGTACAAACGAAAGCAGACACTAACTGGCCTATTGTTTTTTTCGAAGTTGCTATAACTAATGTCCGTCCGGTTAAGACAAGGATAACAGAACAAGACGGAGAAAGTGCCAGTCTCTGTGGGCCGTATTCTCACTGGCTCTAGCAATTTCGTAATACATCATCCTCAGCGATTTTTTCTGCACATTACACCTTAATAATCGCATAGTCTGTTACTGATACACGTATGTCAATATTTAAACTCTGTAGATAAAATACAGGAGAATATTTACCTTGAGACGACAACAAGGAAGAGGCATAACGAAATTTGTTATATCAACGAGAATACGATTGTGTGGTCCTAAGAAACTCCGTAGCATCCGTTTCGTAGCTATTTATTTTGCGCATTGCACCCTCATATTCGCTTTTATTTTACTCATATAATTCCAATACAACATAGTTTGAATAAAAAAACGTGGTGAGGTAACACTGCACAAAATAAATCGCTAAGGAAGATGTACATCGGAATCTCCAAAGGCACTAAGGACACAACTCTGCGTCTCGAGGTTCGTCTGGGTGGAAATAAGTTGTGCGAAGCTTGATAAATATTGCTTGAAAAATGACAAGTACTCGTCTTTGTCACCTTATCAGGGCGGATCCTTCTACTCCCTCCCCACCACTACTTTCTCCTCACCCATTGCAGTACCAAGATTTTTTTTTTTTTTTTACATTTTTTTTGTAATCGGTTTAGGAAGCTTCCTAACACCTCTTCCTTAGCGATATACTTTTGGGTATGGCCATTTAATATAAGTTTCTACGTTATTTACGAAGAGTATGGTGATATAAGAATGATTTCAATAACACCCAAGAGGACACTAAGGAGTAACAAGACAAATAAATCACTCAGGAACAGGTGTTATGGAGCTTCCTTACAAAATACCTGCCGTATTGAATGCGTTAAAAGAATCTTAATTGTTCATTTCGCTACACATCGCCTTCTTAAAGTTCATTATTGCTTCTTCAAGACGACTCTGTCCACCTCAAGGTCTCTCATATTGAAGAGGTTACGAATGTTGGAAAAATATACATTAATTCTTTCACCACTAATACTTTTTCATTTTTTTTTTTTTTTATTTTAGTTTTACAGACGATTTTATTCAGCTAGGGAAAATGATAGGAAGCGTTAGGAGAAACACACTGAGGTGGTTTGGACATGTGAAGAGGATGGAGAGCGAGAGACTGACGAGCACAGTGTATGTGAATGGCGGCGAACAGGGCGACATGGAGGCGATTTGTTTGTGGCCACCCCTTACGGGATTAAGGCGTCTGACAATAGATAGACAGATAGATAGACAGAAGGTTTAGAAAATACCCCATTAACATTTATCTTTTTTTTCATATGATGTCTTCTCGGTTGTTCTCTAGCTACCGGGATTTTTTTTTTTTTTACTACAGTTACCTCTCGCAGTGAAGGGGTTAACCACTCTGACCGATCGCCATTATTTTTTTTCTTTTTGGTCTTGCTAAGGATGATTTTGAGTTTAGGAGAGGCTTTAGGTATTCAAGAGCACACACACACACACACACACACACACACACACACACACACACACACACACACACACACACACACACATCATGAGACTGAAATGGTTAAGGTTTCATAAAGCAGAAGGCTTTAAGCTGTCCATAGGCTGATGGATACGCCTAACACAGAATGTATACAGAGCTGGACAGAGTTATGGATATTTTATTCATGGCCTCAAGATGTCATAATGAATAAAATTATATCTCTTATTTTTTATACATCCCTTGGTGTAGAAGAGAAAGTCTGCCACATACTCGTGTATATTGCCCGAATCAACGCACAGGCAAACAAGGAAATATATTCACTCTCTCCCTCCTTCCCTCCCTCCTCCCTCCCCTCACTCACTCACTCACGCACTCACTCAAAAATCATAATACACAACTTTTATTTACGTAAAGCTGTCTTGGCTTCCCTTCTTTCACAGTCTAAATCCATTCAAGATAATTCTGCAAAGGCTAATGAATGGCACGTCAAAATAGCTGCACCAGATTTCTCCAAATTTACCAAACAGTCTCAATGCAACACTTTCTGACTGGCCTTTTCCTCCCTCTGGTATGGTCTGAATTAACTAATAAGAATGTGGAAGTAATTGCCTGGCACTAAGTAGCAGCAGCAGCAGCAGCAGCAGCAGTAGTAGTAGTAGTAGTAGTAGAGGTGGTGGTGATGGTGGTGGTGGTGGTGGTGGTGGTGGTGGTGGTGGTAGTTGTAATAGTAGTGGTATTGGTAGCCGACGTTGTAGTAGTGGTAGTAGTAACAATAGTAGTAGTAGTTGTAGTAGTAGTAGTAGTAGCAGAAACATCAGGTTTATCTGAACCTGACCCTAGTGGAATGAAGGCTGAAGGTGTCTTCTTTTGTCAGGCCACCACCTTCCTTTCGGGGGATAATGACAAATATAAAGATCAGGTGAGTAGCAGTAGGCAATTTTACTCAGTGTACGAGAGACCTTTTGAACTGGAGAGATTAAACGGGGACCTCATTAACCCCGTCACTATATCAGCTGCCTTCCATAAACAAAAATCACAGTTTTAATTCCCGTCATCTTAGAGAAAGGGGTAATATAGGGGTAGTTTACAAAAGTGGTATACAAGAAAATTAACCTTCCATATACAGAAATAGGCTGGAAAGGAAAGAGGTGTTGGACAGTGAAGTAACACCGCAAAAATACATCAGGGAGGAGGTTGTAAGATGTCACCGAGTAATGGTAACCGTTTCTCTCACCGGTTACTTATGCTGTGAAGTTGCATATATATTTTGACCACAGCGGTTACTCTGTGTCCTGCTTGGTAATTATGTAGATTTAGTTGAAGTGTTGCATGTCTAGGAATATGGATTTTGTTGCTCAAGTGGGTCATGTGCAGGGTATTAGAAAAGTGACTGTGCAGGACAGACACAGCAACACATACTAGCATATTACATACTGTCACACTTCATACTGCCACACCCAAAACCCATGCCCCATTTTACTTTGCCACATCTCACACTGTCACGCATATTATTCCACACCTCACACTGTCGCACCACACACAGTGCCACACCTCACACTGTCACACCATACACATTCCCACACCTTACACATTACCACTGTTCACAGTGTCATATCTCGCACCACCACACACAAACACGTCTAACATTGCCACACTTTAAGCTGGTTTAACACACACACACACACACACACTCAAAGTCATATCTCAGATTGCCACACCTCTAGCCTCCTACCTCACATACTTTCTAACATCCAATATCAGTTGCTTGTTATTTTACTTTCTGATGCAGCTGGCTTGCCTATGCTTATTTTTCCGGTGTGAGAGGTCAGGTCTTTACTTTCAGGGCCAGATCTGCAGTATTCATCATCATCATTATCATCATTACTCGTCATTTTATCGTCGTCATCGTCATCATCAGCACCAGCAGGAACATCATCATCATCATCATCATCATCATCTCCGTCACACAGTCACTTTTACCACCACCACCACCACCACCACCACCACCATCATCATCATCATCATCATCATAATCATCGTCAGCAAAAATACCACCACCACCATCATCATCACCACCACCACCACTATCATCATCATGTCTCACCTTCCTTGTCCTCCTCCTCCTCCTGTTCACGCTCATCACATAATCTTCAGCAGTAATAATGAATACACTATACCGGAGAATGTTCACGGCGGGTTCAGCACAGATAATTGTACCCTTTCAGAACCCCGTACGAATTATGAGAGAGACCCCAATCCCCCACTAGAACCTATAACCATAACATTTAGAACCCCCACTAGAACCCATAACCTAAACAATTTGAAACCCCCACTAGAACCCATAACCCAAACAATTTGAAACCCCAAGTAGAACCCAGAACCTAAGCACAGTGGACTACATTTTGAACACCCTGTGAGACCCCTTTCCAGTCAAATAATATAATCGTAGAGTTTAAAGAACCCTGTCATTGTAGTGGAAGGATGGACGGAAGCCTTTTGAACCCTCCTGTAAATTGGCTCTTTGTTGAAAATTAAAAAGAAAATTAGAAGGGGTTCATGGGGACTATTGAACCCTTTCACTACGAGGGGTTCTTTCTAAGCTAATAAATCCGTCTGAGAGTAGCTACAGCGAAATGATTAAGATTCTCTCTCTCTCTCTCTCTCTCTCTCTCTCTCTCTCTCTCTCTCTCTCTCTTTCCACCTTTCACCGTCACAGGCCCATACTAGACTGAAACAAATCATCAAAGGAGCCAAAATAAAACACAGCAAGGGTCAGCCGGCAAAAAGGAGAGAGAGAGAGAGAGAGAGAGAGAGAGAGAGAGAGAGAGAGAGAGAAAGAGAGAGAGACAGACAGACAGAGACAGAGACAGACAGACAGAGAGAGAGAGAGAGAGAGAGAGAGAGAAGGAGTGAGAGAGAGTGAGGGGGGGGCTAATAGTAAAAAAAAAAAATCCGCAGTATAAGAAATAGATTGGCTGGCTCAAAAGACTCAGCTTTATATAGAAAACGGAGCTTATCCAGGGGGAACATCAATATTCTAATGGTATGCTAATTCAGGTGATGGTATACAGTAATTGCAATCTCCAGGCGTATCTTATCGGTGAGATCCAGTAACGGGCTTCAGGGAAACGATTATATTTCTAGCATCAAGGGTCTGTGTTGCCATGTGGTTAGCTCTTTACCTGGTACGGGATTCAGTTGAAGGAGAGAGAGAGAGAGAGAGAGAGAGAGAGAGAGAGAGAGAGAGAGAGAGAACATATCCATTATTTGGGAAAGTGTCAACCTAGATTTGTGCAGTGTTTTTTTTTTAATTGTCTTTGATAAAATCTTCCTGCCGTAAATAGAAAGAAAATGAAAGAAATGAAAAAGAAAATTCCAATCATGTCTGTCTCCTGGGTAAATGCTAAGAGAGGTAGTTCGCATCTTAATACCTGCTACTGGATAGATTAAGTCCTCCGGCGATAGATAAAAAAGAAGAAAAGTGCTAATCATCTCCGCTACCTGAGAAAGTGTTAACCTTATATTTGCTACTTAGTTCCCTCCTGATCATTAACATCCCCCGCCGGCAGAAGAAAGAAGAAGAGGAGGAGGCGACGGAGGAGGAGGAAGAGGAAGAGGAGGAGGAGGAGGAGGAGAAGAAGAAGAAGAAGAAGAAGAAGAAGAAGAAGAAAAAGAAGAAGAAGAAGAAGAAGAAGAAGAAGAAAAAGAAGAAGAAGAAGAAGAAGAAAAAGAAGGACGAAGAGAGAAGAAAAAGAAGGATGAGAAGAAGAAGAAGAAGAAGAGAGAGAGGAAGAGGAACACGAAGAAAACGAAGTAAGAAGAAGAAGACGAGGAAGAAACAAGAAGAAGAAAAGAAAACCTTACGTTCTTGGCCCGGGAAAGTGCTATGCGAGATTTTTTGTCTCTACTGTATACAGCAAAAAAAAAAAAAAGAAAGAAAAAAAAAGTGGCCCCTGCTATGATTTGCATTTTGACACAGTCCTGTTTTCTAAGTGGCACGAGAGACTTCGTAGTTCCTTTTTGTTGGTGATTTATTTTTCGTATTACACCTTCATTTCCTCTTCTGCTTTTTTTACATATTTTTAGAATCGACATAGTTTGCATTCATAAATGCATGAAATGTGAAAGAGATAACAGGCAAAATAAATCGCTGAGAAAAGGGAGTTACGTAATCTTCCGAAGCTCCTTGAAGTATGGCCTTGTAATAGTGCGTAGAGCTTTTGACCCTTCAGTTCAAGGACTTATTATATCGAATCTTGTTGCTACGAAGTTATTTATCTCAGGAGAAAACCCTACTGTGAAAGAAAAAATATTGAATGATGTACCAAACTACTCCACTCTCTCTCTCTCTCTCTCTCTCTCTCTCTCTCTCTCTCTCGGGGGCACGGTGGCTCAGTGGTAGAGTATCGGAGTCGTGATCGTGGGACTCCGAGTTCGAGTCTCGCCCGGGACTGCCGTGCCGGGAGTGGTAGCGTGCTCCTGTAACCTAGCAGGGCTATATGGCCATAGTTGCCTAGCTCGGGGATTAAATCTCTCTCTCTCTCTCTTTCTCCCTCTCTCTCTTTCTCTCTCTCTCTCTCTCTCTCTTAATGCAAGGAAGAGGGAACCAGAAGCCAGAAGCCAGTCACACTGTTCCCTCCAGGAAAAAACAAAACTAGATAACTAGAGTCAAATTAAAGATCCGTTCATTTATCTTCTTTTAGCTAAATAAATCGTGTGAAGATAGCAAGAATAAATTGTACGTGACGTCCTCAGGCTGAAGAAATTGGAACACTGTGCTCAGTTTACTTATTTCAGTAATCGTATGTTAAATTCTTGCATGCCACTCATTGAAAGGTGCCTATAACTCAGTCATGTAATAAGATAGCCTGAGAGAGAGAGAGAGAGAGAGAGAGAGAGAGAGAGAGAGAGCATTCTAGATTCACTTTACAGATTGGTCGTGTTGGTATGAGGGGTGTGATGGGTAGTATGAGAGGTACGAAGGGTGGTATGATGAGTGGTGTGAGAGTGAGAAGTGGTGTGAGGGTTGGTGAGGGAAGTGTATGAGGGGGGAGTGAGAGGATATGACGGCAGAATAGCAGACAGCCGGCCAAGAGAGGGGGTGAGACCGTGAGAGGAGCAGGGAGGGTGGCTTGTACAGGCTCTGGCAAAAGTCCTGATAAACCTCTTGATAAAAAAAATACAAATACAAATACAAAACAAGTACAAGCCTGAAGAAGTATTGTCTCCCCTAATCACTCTCCGTTTTCTTTAAGACGTGTTAAGATCAAATAAACTTCGAGTCAAATGGTACACACGCTTCCACCAACATTCTGAGTCACCCTGTATGCAAAATGTCTGATAGTTGACGGTCGAATCTAAAAACAATTTTCGTATTGTAGGCGCGGGAAAGTAACAGTGGTGTTGAAAGAATACAAAAATAAAAACACACACACACAAAAAAGATATCTTCTTGACGAGAGCCGAGACGAACCGGAATACGACACCTAACGTGATACTGTGTTCGGTACAGAGGGGGATCCGACACTAGGAATTTTATTATTGCCTCGTCTTCTATACTTTCTCTCGTTTCAGAAGACGGTGATGTGTGAAACCGTTATTGTGGACGCTGTGGAGAAGGGAATAACGGAAGGAGACGTTGTAATTGCAGATCTAACCATTATTTAATGAAGAACCTGATGACTGAACGAGATTTCATATTTGCAAATCCATGCCTGAAAGAATGAACATTAAGATAATCATTTCTGTAACGGTATAATGGGAAATGTGGTTTTAATATCGCGAAGAATATACAAATCCTCCACTGTCTTCGTAAATCCAAGCGTAAATGAACGGATATTGAGGTAAATTATTTCTTGTCCATAACGGCACAATTTATTGTGTATTACGGATGTTGTAAAAACCAAGTAACCGGGGGAAAAAATCACCATGTCCTATTTATATCGTCCCGGATTTTTGCTTACTGTCCTGGTGAGATCTGTCTACAGGTCTTATGGCAGAATTTCCATACGCGGTGCTGTAGCTTCATAGGATTACTACTTACTGTCCTGTTGAGATCTTACTGAAGGCTTACAGTAGAAATTCCATTTTCCTGCATAGGATCGTTATTTACTGTCCTTTTGAAGTCTCTCTATTGTCTTGGAAATAACAGATCCTTATAAACTCTCTCTCTCTCTCTTGTTCTCTCTCTCTCTCTCTCTCTCTCTCTCTCTCTCTCTCTCTCTCTCTCTCTCTCTCTTACCGTGGGTAAGATACGTGTGAGTGAAAGCGATTGCTTAAAGCATTAGTGATTAATATTTTCTTTTTGTAAGTCTTGATAATGAGTAACTTCGGTGTTGCTGCCAATTCTTCTTTCCTTATCCACCATACCATCTCTTAGTGCTTGGTAAAATGCTTCGTTATTAGAAACAGCAGACTCGACACACAACGAAACTCTTGGGGTCGAGGTGTAGGTAGATTGAGTTTATTTATTTATTTATTTTTTTACAGTCCTTACTCCATATCCCAATTCAGTACATGGTGTCCATCTTCGCGTGAGGCCGCTACTTACTTATTCCCTACAAGGGGCTATTCCTACGCTGAATACACTCATTAGTCAATCATACAGCTCAGGCTCGAAATTCATCATTTCCTGTGACCTTGATCTTTTATATACTGTGCTGAAAATGCGTAGGTTACGTCATGGGCTACCGCTGTACACCTGCAGTAGATTTGGTTACTATCATCATTAATTCCTACCGAGAAGATGACATGAGATATAAATAACATAAGCGAGCCATATCCAGGTAAACAGAGGCAAGGGAGAGCTAGATGAGAGGATCCTACACCCAGAAGACTATTTCCCATCCTTGTAGCGCACCTGAAAAGAGTATAAATCATCACACTAAACGTCAGGTGGGGTAACCTTAGGCACACCCCGGCCAGCGTAACCTGCCGGGGGAGGCTAATGGATTCCCTGTTTTTGTTCGCAGATAAATGCCAGGACCAGCATCGTATATTTATGAGGAGGGATGCTCAGGAGGGAGTGTGCTGTGCGGGGGTTCAGGTGGTAGCCAGCTGGTGTTAAGGTTTAGCCAGCTGGAGTTAAGGTTTTTTCCTCGGTGATATGGGTCGTAGGCTATTGTAAGTGGATTTTTCCTTTCATAACACCTCAGACGTTTACTTTGCTCGTTCCTCCCCATTTCGCTCGTGCGTGTTATTGCTGAAAACTATACCTATATTAATGTGATATGTACGCGAGAGTATGTTAAGATGTTATATGCAAAATAAACCTCACAGGAAGATGTGTTAAGAAGCCTCCCTTGCTATTTAGAATACGGCCATAAGACTCACGCTTCTTCACTGATGACCGTACAGGATTGAATACCCGATCGTGTCAGGTTTTGTTAAGAATGGTAAAGGTATACTGGTTAGGGGTCATTTTATTACACACACACACACACACACACACACACACACACACACACACACACACACACACACACACACACACACACACACACACACACACACACACACACACACACACACACACACACACACACACATTTCTTGAGTAGTAGGGAATTAAGTATACCCAGGAACTAGTTAAGAATCTTATCATTACACATTAACATTCACACCTTTCTCCTACCTGTAAGAATTGAGTACCCGTGCATATCAAGATTCATTAGGGCAGCTTCAAAAGGTATATCCTGCAGTTAATTACTACCTTTACCAATATTATGCATCATCACTGTAACCCCTTCTCTTATTAGTATTCGATCAGGCTAAGTTCCATTACTTCTCTCAACACAATAATTTCTTCTTCTTCATGATGTTCATCATCATCATCATCATATCATCATCATCATCATCTTCTTCTTCATCATCTTCAAATTACTTCGCACAGAACAGATTTGAAATATTTTAGGGCTGACCTCTTGTGGGAAGGTGATCAATGAATTCTTTATCGAAACCCCTCCAGCTCGTAACATCTCCTTCAAATTGAATAACATCAAATTAATTATCAACGAGCTATGTAAAAAAATAAACAGGTGAGGACGAGGTGCTGGGGAGCTGTGTAAAGCCATAAGATAACGTTGCTGTATTATTGTCAAGAAGGATGTATGACTTGCTCAGCGTTATCCTCCCGATCGCCACGCCTTTTCAACTGACGTCATTGTGGTTTTTATCAACATCAACCATTACTCACCGTGGCCACAACAGCAGCAGGAAGGAGAATGTGACATAAATTTCCTCTGATCGTGATAACAGAGTGGGGGTAAAGATAAGAGGTCAGGGCAGGGCAGATCAGGGTAATTCAGCACCATATTCTCATCGTCATTGGAGGTTCGCCAGCAATTCTTCCTCTGTAGTTTGTTTGTCTCTTGCAACCTAATATTTTCTTATGTAATTTATATTATTCCTCTACATCAGTATAGTTTGCGTAAGTGTCATAGAAGAGAATATCAGTGTGTCAATTGCTGAAATAAACTGGTAAGGAAGAGCGGTTACAAATCCTCCTTTCCCCACGAGAATATGACCTCTTGTGATTATAGAATTCTTAGATCTAGTTTATTTACAAACTTCTTCCCATCAGGTCACTTCTCACAACTAAAAGATTCGTGCCCAAACCTTTTCGTACCTAATGAATCTTTCCACACTTACCCCAGTTCACCTCGCAAAGATAAATTCTTCAGGTCTTACTCATCCCTCATAATTCACACCCATCAAGTCTAAATCACACACATAACATTCATCCCCTATTTCTTCGGACCTTATGAGCGGTTCTACACGGAGCCAAGTTCACCGATAATCCTCTCCTCCAAGATTTCTACTGATTTCTTTAATCTTGCTCCTACTTACTAATTGGCGCTCTTCAGTTATCTTTCGCACCTTAAATATTTGTCCCCAAACTTTAAGAATCGTTCACACAAGCAACATCTCTCGTCCTACCAACTCGCCCCTTTCAAGTTACTTCATATTCTTAAAATGGCTTGTCCCCAACCTCTTCGTACCCACTGAATCGTCACACACGGATCCCATTTCACCTCTTGTTCTTTCTCACTCAAGATCTAAAGAATTCTTCAACTCTTGCTCGAATCTACTGACTCGTCCCCATCAGGTCAGCCTAGACTCATATCTCAGCTGTCGTGTCATCTCTCGTATTGGACCACTTTCGTACCTTATCTACATATTTGTCCCGCGTCGTCTCTCGTCCCCTCACACCAGCTAAAGTTCGTCCATCTCAACTTGACCGAGAATTTCGTCACTTTGCAGGTTATTTTCCATAGCTCATTGGCAGAATAAGACAATATTATGGCTCTAAATTCTCTCCATAGTACTCCTAACATGATTGGCACCATATTGCAGTGCCAATTTCTTGTTACAGATCGGCAGTTGAGATAGGGAGATGGCAATTTAAGGCAAAGTTAAAGTGGAGCAATGTAACTCGTCCCCATCAGCTCACCTCTCTAACCTCCAGACTCTTATTTCACGGCACGGGGGTCAGCAGATCAGAGAGCCTGTGTAGCGACGTCCTTCTCTCTCACTATCGTACACTCGGAGTCAAAAGTCTAGTGGCAATAGCACGTAAACGAAGACCAGACACCCGCAGAGCTGATGGCTTTTGGTGTCGAGTTACCAAATGAAAGGGAGGGAGGGCGAGAGAGAGAGAGAGAGAGAGAGAGAGAGAGAGAGAGAGAGAGAGAGAGAGAGAGAGAGAGAAAATGGTTTGATCCCGACGGTACATTCTTCAGCTTCCATTCCTGATGCTGTAACTCGGGTGCCGCGATGCAGGGCAGATAAGAGCTGGTTCAGACGTGCAGTAAAGTAACCCATTTGGAGGTACATAAAGCGGCCTATTTGAAGTTACCTAAAGCGGCCTATTTGAAGTTTGTGATGCGGCATTTAAGATTTGGATACCCTATTTATATTTCATGCATATTAGCTTCGGCATAAAGTGTATTAATGGAGCTTAAGATTAGTTATATTAAGCTTTAAAAATACTTACTAAATACAGTTATGCAGTAAAAAAAAAAAAAGTTTAGTTAAGATATTCACTCTATTATGTTCGCTTAAGTTACTCATGAAACAGGTTAAGGTGGATTAGAGAGTTCATAGAATGGATTAATGTAGGTTAAGTTGATTAGAAGTACTGAAGGGCAGATTAGATGAAGTGGGTTGATGGTGGAGTAAAGGGTTGGAGGTGGAAAAGGAAGGGAGGGTAGAAATCAGTAGGGCAGGGAGGAAGATGAGTGGAGCAGTGTGTGCTGGGGAGTGGAAGAGATTGGATAGGAGAAATGGAGCAAAAGGAGAGTAGAGCAGAGGAAAGGTGAAGAGGTGGAACAGAAAACAGGGAGAAAGGAAAGGAGATAGGAAAGGAGAGATGTATGTGATGGGGAGGGGAGGATGATTAAACAGGGGGAGAATGGACCAGAGGGATAGAGGTGTGTGAATTGAGGGATGGAGTGGCGGGGGAAGGGAGAGGAATTTGGAGGGAGAAAGGGGGGGAAGATCGTAAGATGGGGACCCACATTATCTTAAACCCACACAATGGCATCTGCAGCCTCAGAGTTACGGCCACCTGTAAAAGCATTCACAAAGGATCTTAAGTAATTCTCAAGACATACTATTCTCTTTTAAATAGATATTATCATGTATTTTTTTCCTTCATCATATTTTTAACCTCATTATTTACTCTGGTTTAGTCGTGGAGTTTTTGGTATTTACAGTATTGGCGGAAAGATTATTATTATTATTATTATTATTATTATTATTATTATTATTTATTATTATTATTATTATTATTATTATTATTATTATTATTATTGTTATTGTTGTTGTTATTATTATTATTACAGTATTTGCAGTATAGGCATTAGGCAATATACAGTATTAAACATCTTATGCTCAAGTAAGTTTTCCCATGAAGTGTCCGTCAGCTGCATAAGTGAAGATGAGAACATATACTAACGATCTCATACGCATCTTAATAAGGAAAAAATTTATGAATACGCCTATCTTTCTTCTCTCTTCCCCTCTCCCCTTCCCCCACCTTCTATAATCTAAATAAATGATATCACAGGGAGGTGCTTTTAATCCGGTGGTTCTCTATACGTTGGGTTATTTATGAGTGTTCAGGAGCTGCCGTGGATCATAGTGAAATATGTAATCATTGTGCCAAGGGGTGGAATGGGACTTGAATTTATCTGTCTATCCCAGTAAGAAAGAGAGAGAGGGAGACCTACTTCTGTGTGTGGATGTTATTTATATTCTGTGTTACTGATATATCGGGAAGTTTACATATAATGATTAAATGTAGTGTTGTTATTAACGATGATTCAGGAGCTGCAGTAGGTCACAGTGAAATATATAATCATTGTGGTGTAAGATGAAAGGGAATTTAATCTTACCTCTCTTCTCCCTAAAAAAAAAAGAAAAAAAAAAGAAAAAGAAAAGGAAAGAAAAGAAAATAGAAAGTTAACATCAGAGGATCGCATTTTCTTCGACTTGGGAAACACACTAATAGTTTTTCCACAGTGATTTATTTTTTCCTGGATATTACGTACGCCAATTTATTCCGCTTTATTTTATCTTTACTGCAGTTTTATTATCGACTCACAGTTTGAATTCATTTTTTGCTTGTTAATTCTATATATGTTGAGTCAGAACCTGCTGTACCGTAAGTCACTGAGAAATTTATAGTCATCTTTCTGTCTCTAACTGGGCTTAACTTATAAATGTATCTCGATAAATAAATGAATAAATAAATAAAAATAAAGCAGGCAGAGGTACGTATGTACAAGGGATTAGCAGGCTTCTTAGCACCCCCTCTTAAGTGATTTATTAAAGAAGTTACAGTGATTTATTTCCCTGGATGTTGCATATTATTTATGTGGACCGAATTAACGTACTTTAAAACGTCAGATGGAGAAATTAACTGATAGGAGAGAGAGAGAGAGAGAGAGAGAGAGAGAGAGAGAGAGAGAGAGAGAGAGAGAGAGAGAGAGAGAAAGAAAGAAATGTGAAGGACACTTATGTGTATGTTATTTATATCTCTTTAATTACAGACTTTTGAATGTTTTAATAAGCCACATACAGAATCCATCAGGTAAGAAAAGGTGAAAGGTATCCGCCAAAGGTAATATTCAATTATGTCTTGCTGCTGTCTTTATAACATGGACACGGTTTGAATATATTAGTGTGTCATATTCATAGATAAATTGGTATGGATGAGGTGTACTGAGGCCTCCCAAGTCTACGAGGATACAATCTGTGAAAAAGAAGTCACATCTCCAGGCCAGACAGCTGTTTTGTAATTCACTGTGACCAATGGCGGCTACTGAATCATCGTAAGTGGAATTATTTGTAGTTTGTTTATGCAGATTAGGTCGCCATTTAAAAGATAACATACAAGAAGCTAGTAAAGTGTGACATGCAAAAGAAATCGATAATGAAAGAGGTGCCAGGAGTTCCCAAGGCCTAGAAAGTGTATCTTTAAAACAGAAAACATAAACATACATAGGAATATAAAGTGTAACATGCAGAGTAAGTCGCTAGTGAGCAAGCCGCCAGGGAATCCTTTATGTTTCCCCCAAAACGACACTTGAAATAAAGTGGACATGAATAACATGTAAGGAATTTTGAAAGTGTGACATTCTTAAACAAATGGCTAAGGATGAGGTGCCATCAGGAATCTAAGCCCAGGAAAATACGACCCCCTGAAGTTGTTATTCATTTTCTTTTCCATTTATTTATTTATTCATTTACTAGTGTAGAGTTAGATAGCCTTTGTGTGTGAAAAACCAACTTTGTATTTTGTTTTAGCTGTCGTCACAGAATTTACTGAGACCAAAGGAATCCGGGGAAGCGAGAAGGGTAAAAATATCCCGTTAACGTTATAGGCCGAGAATCATGAATTTTGTATTTGATTCTGGTTAGCGTCATGCGATCTTACCCAGGTCACGGATACACCAATACACAGGGAACTAAGGATGCACCACCATTCTCCTTTGACTTAGTTATTATTTTATTCCATTTACTTCTGGACGATTTTGTTAAACTTATTAGAGAACTTTTGAACTAGAGAGGTTAGATATGGATTTCAGTAGCCCTTCTCACTTCAAGAGGACTCGCCCAAGCAGAATAAAATCGTCCCAGAGAAGCAAGAATAAACCAATAAAGCACCGTCACAGGATTCAGGGGTTTAAATGCTTTACTTGGCGACGCGTTTCATTCCTTGTAACACCAGACGATTTCTTTCAGCCCAGGACAGACGCATCGAACTGGAATGGTTAGACGCATCTTTCAGTACCTCTAAAACGCGTCTCCCTGAGCTGAATAAATCGTCTGCCGGTGACGAAAACATGGCAGAAAAACAAAAAAAACGCTAATGGTGCTGCAGTCGGCAATGCTTTAGCTACAAGATGTCTGTCCCGAAGTTGAATATAATGAAAAAAAAAAAAAAAAAAAAGTGACTGGGTGGAAGGGATTGCCACTCAACCCGCTCGTACATTGAACAGTAAGGGGGAAAAAATTGATCTGCTCTTTCACTTCATCTGCCTCAGAATACAGGGATATTCGTCACCTTCCTCCCTGACACATCCCACGAATATCATCTATGGGCAGAGAAACATACCTCTATCAGCCTACGAGTATTCGCTAGCAGAGGATGGCGAGAAATGCAAGGGATGAAACATTAGGCAGAGGAGCATACCGAGATATCTCCCCTCCTTGGAATATTCGCGAACAAAGAACAGTGGGAAGTATTAGAGGGGAAATATTAGGCAGAGAAATTTTGAGAAATATACCAAGCTTTTCTCATTTTAGGAAAGTTCACCAGTAGAGGACAATGAGAGAGAGAAGAGGTGAAATATTAGTGAGAAACAGAAGACGAAATTTTATTCCCTGCTGAATGTACATTTTACAGTAGCTTGTTGGGGTTCCTCCGTCATCGTCATTAATCAGATATACTGTTAATAGATGAAAATTATGTTGCCGTGACTGTTAATAGATGCAAACTATGTCGCTAATAAGGCTGACTGAAGCATCTGTCATTATTATAGTTAATGTATGGAAATTGTGTGACTGTTACGCTATTACATAAATGTCACTATTACGGGAAGCAGATCCGTCTACGTCGGTATTGCGTTCATAGATGGAAACTGTGTTGCCCTTACATAAATAGATGCAAATTATGTCGCTGTTAATTACATCTCTAATATGGTGTTTTATTCATATCGGCCACTTACCATATCAGAGGTCATTTAAGTAAGAGGTCATTTAAGTAAGACATCATTTAAGTAAGAGGTCATGTAAGTAAGAGATCATTTAAGTAAGAAGTCATGTAAGTAAGAGTTTAATTTTTATCACGCGGATACTAGCAAGTAGAAAAAAATATACACTTTTCTGGACTACCACTCCTATCAAAGTTCTTGCAAATACCCGCAGCTTTGATAAAAAATATTAAGGCGAATATTTGCACGACAACGGTAAGCATGACAACCAGCCAAGTGATTCATTTTCCCGCCTGTCTCCTTCCTGACATCTTGATCAAATATAATAAAGTGATGGTTGAAATATACACTCTGTAATTTTCAACTTTCTCGGCCTTTCAGAGGGCAGATACTGACTGGGGTATTTTATTCTTGTTTCCGAAATTTACCTTTATTAAAAAGATAGAAGTTCTTAAACACCACAGAGGGTTGGAACTTATCTCAATTTACTCCTTCAGGGGACAAGCACCTTCTTTAGTGTTTTTTTGCTTACTACAGTTTGATGATTTTCATTCGACTTACGAGTGGCTTCCCTTCCCCTTAAGAACTGATGAATCTCAAGTAATCCTTCCAAGATGTGAGAAATCCTAACTATTCTCTTCTCTCCAGAGGGACGATTCGTAACCAAGGGGGCGATTCAACCCCCACCACAACACACACACACACACACACACACACACACACACACACACACACACACACACACACACACACACACACACACACACACACACACACACACACACACACACACACACACACACACACACACACACACACACACACACACACACACACACACACACACACACACACACACACACACACACACACACACACACACACACACACACACACACACCTTTTTTGCACCCACACCTGACGTACAACACTCGCTCCTCAGGTGGGTATGTGGGCATGAAATACTTGATGCCCTAATACACAGCTGGGGGCGGGAGGAGGTATACCAAGAACCAAATTAGATATGAGAGGTACACCTGTTGCCGTCACTATACCCTGTTCACTTCATCTGGTCTATATTTCAGAGGTACATTTTTTACGGGACCTTTAATCTTTTCATTTTATCTTGGCTGTCGAATACTTGATGCTCCAGTTCTCAGCTCAGGTCATAGAAAGTCACTTGGAAATAATGAGATGTATTTGTCTAATGGTCACTATACTCTGTCTATTTAATCTT
The DNA here is from genome assembly GCF_032717465.1 of Coenobita brevimanus. NCBI lineage: Eukaryota > Metazoa > Arthropoda > Malacostraca > Decapoda > Coenobitidae > Coenobita > Coenobita brevimanus. The sequence continues at coordinate 44,722,634 of NC_136977.1, read as the reverse complement.
GATCTAGAATAATATTGCCATCTCCTGTAGGTCACTGTTATTGTCAGCTTTGTCTTGGCCTACAATTCTCATCTCTCTGTCTTGAATGCTGAGTTGTAAATTGGGTTCAGCATTAGACTTTGATGCCAGGAGAGAGAGAGAGAGAGAGAGAGAGAGAGAGAGGGAGAGAGAGAGAGAGAGAGAGAGAGAGAGAGAGAGAGAGAGAGAGAGAGAGAGAGAGAGAACCCAGTCTCTCATTAATACATAGGATAAGTGTGCACGAGCCATCATCGAAGCGGACGTGGATGTACACCCCCACCACCCGTATGCGGCACACGTCCAACTGGAAATAAACTCGTCGTCCATTGAATTTCCTCCCTTCCTCCCCCTGCCTTCCCCCTTCCTTTGAATTTCCTCCCTCCCTCCCCCTCCCTCCCTCTCTCCGTGCTGTAGGTGTGATGTAGAGGCTTTCTAGACGTCACTTCTAAGACATATAAATTCGTCTGGCAGTAGATGAAGTAAAATACGTGCATCGGTACCTGTCACCTGAATGATTAGAATGATGGTAGATTATGACAAATTAGAAGGGAATAAAATTGTCTGACGCTAGAGAGAGAGAGAGAGAGAGAGAGAGAGAGAGAGAAAGGAGAGAGAGAGAGAGTACAGAAAGAAAGTGGAGAGAATGAGTCTGAAAATAGAGCTGAAAACAGAGAGACAAGAACAGATGAAGAGAAAGGCAAATTAAGATGAAAGTGGAGAAAACGAAGGAAGAAAGGTGAGTACATGAATGAAGTAGAAGTTTATATGAGAAAAGAAAATGAAAGAATAACTGAAATATTTAAGAGTATGAAGAAAATCTGAATAGAGAGAGAAAGAAGAGAGAGATAAAGAAGCAGAAACATTAAGAAAGCAGGAGAGACTGAACTAAATCCGTGAGAGAAGTAGGGGTGAATGAAAGATGAAGAGAGAAAAAAAGAGAGAGTGAGAAAGGGAAAGAGAAAGTGGGGTTGGCTACAAGAGGAACTAATAAAAGTGGATGGTCAGGTACGAACACCTTATAAGAGACTGCACCTCTTCTTCCTCACTTTTTCTTTTTTTGGCAGGTGAGCAATCAGAAACGGATGGGTTCAAAACAGAGTATAGGAACAAATTAACCATCGTGTTTATTTGACGTCCGCTGATTCCGACCGATATTAAAAGTATAATTGATGAGGGAATGGTTGTAGGGACCATTTCAATAGAGTTTATAATGATTGGGGAAATGCTACTATGATTTTTCCTTGTGTTGTGGCATAAATTAACTTACTTATTACTGTGGGAAGCAGAGGAGACGGTAATGATGATGATGATGATAATGATGATGATAGTGGTGGTGGTGGTAAAGGTAATGGTGATGGCGATGAGGTTTGAGATGATGATGAAAATAATGATGAAAAAATAAATAAGTAGCGACGACGACGACTGTGATGATAATGAGATGACGATGATGATGATGATGATGATGATGATGATGATGATGATGATGATGATAATGATGATGATGCTAATAATGATGATGATGTTGATGCTGAAGTGAACCTGCATGCAACTGACAGGTATGCAAATTACTACAGACATAGGGATGGCAGCAAAAACAGATACCAACTTTATATACGCATACCTAAGTCCACACACACACACACACACACACACACACACACACACACACACACACACACACACACACACACACACACACACACACACACACACACACACACACACACACACACACAGTACCTTCCCAGCATATAATCATTTTCAGATCCTCACTCGCATCCATAGTCATATTCTTACACTCACACCTACACCCATCGTCATCCACCCACACCCACGCACCCACCCACATCTACCCACACCCACACACCCACCCACATCCACCCACACCCACACCCACCCACCCACACCCCAAGTCCCAAGTCAGTTCCCATGAGTCAAGCAGGAGTGATCGAGTTGCAGATGCTACACAGCGGCACACACACATAAAAAACAAGGCCTCATAAAAATCAGCATACCGCCTCCTCCACTTTTACTCCAGATCTAACAGGGTGGAGAGATTGTTGCTCGTCCACTGCTGGGAACTGGAGGGTGGAGGACCGTGGGAATAGAGAAACGCTTGTGGGGTGCTACTGGTGTGGGTGGCGTGATTTTGGGTTACTGGTGTGGGTGGGTTGATTTTGAGTTACTGGTGTGGGTTGTGTGATTTTGAGTTATTGGTGTGTGTGGCTTGAATTTTGGATGTTTTGATAATAGTGAGCATGTGAAAGTTTTTGAAAATACTGAGGAATTCAAAGTATTTTTAATGTTAAGAATTACTGAGAGCCGTGGGACTGGAGAAACGCATGTGTGCAACTGGGCAGGATGACGTGGCCTTTATTTATTTATTTATTTATGATATTGAAGGTTTGAATATTTTGATACTGCTGAGAAATTTAGGGTTTTTGGATTACGAAGAACTGTAACGAACTGTAGGAGGAAAAAATAATTAGGGCTGCTGGATTTGATGGCGTGGTTTTGAGTTACATTAATATTACTATAAAACTGAAAGTTTTGGTGGGAGAGGGACTGAAAGTATTTGTATTAATAAGAATAAATATAAATCATGGGAGGGGGTAAATGGTTGGAGCTTTTATGATGGGTGGAGTGGCTTTGAGTTGGTAATTGTGAGACTCAGAAGATGTGATAATGATAAGGGACTGAGAGTTTATGAGTTATCAAGACGCAGTATTGACCGTGGGACTGTGAGAAATATTTTTTGGGGGAAATTGAACTGGGTGGCGTGTTTTTTTTTAGTTCTTTTGACCACACTGAGGAATTGAAAGTTCTATTAAATGGCAAGATATTGGAGGCATTTGGGTTATTGAGAATTATTTTTAATCGTGAGAGTAGATGAATATGTGGGGTGACTCTGGGTTGCATGGGGTGGTTTTGGGTTGTTTTGATAATACTGAGGGACTAAACGTACTTGTTGTATTAAAGATATCGATAAAGATCGTTGTTTTTATTACTGAGGTTAATGGAATGGAGGAATATACTAAGCTACTGGATTGCCTGTGGTGGTTTTGAATTGATCTGATGATACCGAAGGATTGAAAGCTTTGATAATGTCAAAGGACTAGAGGTATTTGGATTATTGAAAGTATTATGGACCGTACGGATTAAGAAATTACTGGAGGTACTGGACTGATCGTGGGTTTGCTAATTCCCGGGTGCGATGATGGGTTAATAAGCTTTTTTTTTTTTCTTCTTCTTTTTTTTCTTTTTTTTTTTTTTTAGTACCACTCACACCTAGGTTTTAGTCGGAAGTCGGGTTTGGATGATGATGATGATGATGATGATGGTGGTGGTGGTAAAGTTGGTAATGATGATGATGATGATGACTGATGATGATGATGATGATAATGATGATGGTTAAATTGATGATGATGATGATGGTGATGGTTAAGTTGATGATGATGATGGTGGTGGTTGTGAAGTTGATGATAATGATGATGGTGATGTGGTGATGATGATGATCTATCTATCTATCTATATACCTAGGCTGCTTCCCCCAAGGAAAGGGAGGTAGCCGAGACAGGACGACTCACTCTCCATTTACTCATCCATTCAAACACATTCATTCGCATCTTATGATGATGATGGTGATGATAATTGTGCCTGAATTAAAGGCTGAATAGTTCCTTGTGCTTCTTGTGTTGACTCAAGCTTTAAACGCTGTTCTGTGCGAGTAATCTCAAGAGCAGATCAAAACAACCTTACATCACTAGCCAGAAAAAAAAAAAAAAAAAAAAAATCTGCATTCTCGGGCACAAGGACTTGACTTAATCGTGAAAGTATCCTGAATTAGTTAAGTGTGGAGCTTGGTGTAGAGATCAAGTGTGGTTTTTACGGACATTTGTGGATTCATTTTATCGGTAGAAATTGAACTAGAGTTATCTTTAAAATAATCTGCAGTGTATTGTGATAAAAGTATATATTTCAATCGCTGCTCACATAACTGGATATGCTTGGGTATGTTTGGGGGAGAGGAGAATCTAGCCATCACTCGATATATGTTACTCCACAACGAATGACGAGCCACATGGTATGCAAGCCACATTTCACACAACAGGTGGTTACTCTTTTAAATAAATAAGTGAAAGTCCGATAGTTTAGAGAGTTAAGGCGCAGGATTCAGATGTGGTCAGTACGGCCATAAGATCTCCCAAAAGTGATGCTAAGGCTTACCTAATGCCACTCACGGTGCTGTAACTGGTCACTCTCGCCTTCAGAGTCTGGTACGAATGTTTTAGTGCAAGGTCTCTATGCTCTTGATGCGGCGGCCCAGGAGTGGATGGTGGATGATAAACGATGAAATTTAGGAAACAAACACAAGATATCGAACGCTTTTCTGACGGAGGCGAGGACTTTTGGAAATGAATACAGTCTGTCGATGTTTTTTACCTGTATTAGTGACATTCGCTCTGACTACCTGTGGGCGAGGCGAGGCACTGCTTGCGGTCAGACTGGCGGGAACAACAGGCTTGGGTAATGGATGCTGCCAGTCACATGTAACTGTCAATGTGAATGCATTTATTTTGTTCGCTGGCTTCCTTTTCAACGCCACACCACTTTAACCCAACAGTACGATGACTTTCATGTTTTTTTCTACCACAAGACGATTATATAAAGCTTTGGAGAAAACCATCATGATGAAGGAGTTAGAAGCATTGAATATTCATTCCAATAGACTGATGACATCTTCCTTAAATTCATCCAGGATCATACAGGATACGAGCAGGCGATTTTATTAACTCAGTAGATTTTTTTTTTTTTTTAACTGGAAAGGTTAGACATAGCCTTCGATAATGCCTTGACTGAAAATCCTCCCCAGGGCTGAATAAAATCGTCATGTGGTAATAGGGATAATAAACAAATACATTTCCGGATTAAAGGGGCTTAAGCTAAATTAGGAGAAAATATCCATTATCTTTAGCAGTACGGTAGCATCTTTTTCTTCAGATTATTCTAGGTACCTATAGACGATTTTCTTAAGCTTAGGAAAGAACCCTCGTGGTGAAGAGCTTTGAGAGTTAACTTTCAGCGTGATGACTTTTTTTTTATATATTATTATCGCTACATCCAAACTGTTTTATTCTGGTTTGTAGAGGTCAGTGAAATGGTCATTAGGAATCGCCGATGTCCTTAGCAATATAATGACGTTATTTTGGTTACTCTTGGTACCGACTGATGTTTTTATTCAGCTTTAGAGAGACACATGTTGGTCGTATTTCATGGTCTGTTCTCGCTACCAACACACTAAGAGAGAGAGAGAGAGAGAGAGAGAGAGTAGTGAAGGGTTGAGAAACAAACTCCATTAAACCCTTACTGACACGAGAAGCCTACCATGAAATTAATAAAATCATCAAGAGGTACAATAGCCAGAATTAAAAAAAAAAAAAAAAAAGCGATGCCAAGGCACAGCAAACCCGTCCCCGGCAGTCATTTTAGTGCTGACGTATAAGCACAACAGGATATCTAGTCAGAGATGTCACATATCAAATCTGGAGTAAATCAGATGAAAATTAACGATTTTATGCCCATTCGAAATTTTAGGCTTGACCCACGTGACACTGACCCCCCTACCGCTAACTGGTGGGTGACCCCCTTGATGTAATGAGGCATGTTATCGGATGCAGATTTGAAAGATGCACCTTTAGGTTTTGGTTTCATGTCCATATGATGAAATCGAAAGGAGTTATGTCGAAAAAATGATTTTTATCCTTCCCCGTAGTTTTACATTTTTGGGGACTACAGCCTGGGCTTTGGCCCAATTTGGCCCAAAATTTAAGTAGGTGATCAGAAGATCATAGCCCATCATCCCTGTAATTTTAGTCAAAATCGCACCTGTAGTTCTCGAGTAAAGTTGTTAATAGACAGACAGAGACAGACAAACAAACAAATAGACAAACCTAGCGAAAAAAAATTCCCTGCCCCAAGCCCCTCCGGGGCGGGACGGGTAAAAAAAACGACATTTGGAGTGAGTAGAATGTCAGTCTTTTGTACATACTACCGTTAGACGGTTATTCACCTTGGAGGAGGGCAGTGGCACTGAAGGGCAGTGGCAGTGGAAGGGTTAATGATATTGGTGAAGTATGGCAGTGTCGGCTGAATACCAAGGCTGAAGAAAGGCAGAGAGAGAATCATGTTTATGAATATGCATATACACAAACAAGGTACACATATCCTTGTTAGTGGCCACGGTGCATCTGAACCTTATACAGGCAAAAACACACACACACACACACACACACACACACACACACACACACACACACACACACACACACACACACACGGTTGGAAAGGTAGTCTGCTGCAGGAGAGGATATGAGTTCAATGTCAATTTGGGGTAGGGAACAGTTTAATTATTTCACCGAGGAAAAAAAAAAAAGAAAAAGAAAAAAAGAACTCCCCATAATACCAGTACACCAGCCCTGAATGAGGCAGCCCTGGTATGCACTGAATATAGACGCTGAGTATTTGCTTCGAAGTGGTGACATGTGAAGGAGGGTGAATGCATGACGGTTTCTTGACCTTAGGGAAAGGACCACCAAGTCTATGCTTAAATTTGGACAAATAAAAAATACAGGCGTGAGGAGGGGAGGAAAAAATGTGTGGGATGGGATGAGAGGAAGTGGTAAGACAACAGAGATCGAGCCTTGGTGTTGGATTGACGAGGAGGTGTATATGCATAACAGATGAGGGGTGTAAGTTAGACGCTTGGTTTACACTATGGCTTTCTCTAAGATGTAAGAGAATTATCTTGCGTCGCTGACGTATATCAGGCGCAGGTAGAGAGAGAGAGAGAGAGAGAGAGAGAGAATGGACAACCCAGCGCATTTCCTCAAGCATTTCTTCCTCTTGCACCCCATCCTCTTTAACCCCATCCTCTTTCAACCCTTCCTCTTCCAACACATCCTCTTGATTTACCGTGACTAACACAACGTCCCATGAGAACCCCAGTATGACCTCTGACCTTCGCCTGTGACCTCTTATGACCCGTGGGGGGGGGTAGTACATCTCAGGGCCAGAAATCATTGGGATGTATGACCATTTTTAGCTTTTGAGAGCTGAGGAAGTGTTTATAAATGATCTTAAATATTTTCCTGGATAAACAAGTTTTCGAAAGATCTAAGTATCACCATAGATCATTTTGTTTCGTTTTTTGTCATTTTATTTTATGTGCCACTTTAATACTCACTTTCTTTTGACACTGAAGTGTTTAGTAGTTGTGTGAATGAAGACTGAAGCATATTTACAAACAGTTTTATGCACAACTTAAGCTTAGGAGAGTTTATGAATACTACCCTGACCCTGTGGTCTTGACCTGTTTTGACTTAAGTGCTCTCGTCTCGTCTGTGGACTTGGTAGGCGGTGTGCATGGGTGGATGTAATTCGATTTTTGATGTGTGTGTGTGTGTGTGTGTGTGTGTGTGTGTGTGTGTGTGTGTGTGTGTGTGTTGATTTCATTATATCATTTACTTTTGTCACTGTCGTTGTATTATTATCATTACTATTTATCATCATCATCATCATCATCATCATCATCATCATCATCCACCATCCATCATCCATCCATCCATCATCCATCATCCATCCATCATCCATCATCCATCATCCATCATCCATCATCCATCCATCATCCATCATCCATCCATCATCCATCATCCATCATCCATCATCATCCATCATCATCCATCATCATCCATCATCCATCATCATCCATCATCATCCATCATCCATCATCATCCATCATCCATCATCATCCATCATCCATCATCATCCATCATCCATCCATCATCCATCCATCATCCATCCATCATCCATCCATCATCATCCATCATCCATCCATCATCCATCCATCATCCATCCATCATCATCCATCATCCATCCATCATCCATCATCCATCCATCATCCATCCATCATCCATCCATCATCATCCATCATCCATCCATCATCATCCATCATCCATCCATCATCCATCCATCATCATCCATCATCCATCATCATCCATCATCCATCATTCATCCATCATTCATCCATCATCCATCATCCATCCATCATCCATCATCATCCATCATCATCCATCATCCATCATCATCCATCATCCATCATCATCCATCATCCATCATCCATCCATCATCCATCCATCATCCATCATCATCCATCATCCATCATCATCCATCATCCATCATCATCCATCATCATCCATCATCCATCATCATCCATCATCCATCATCATCCATCATCCATCATCAATCATCATCCATCATCAATCATCATCCATCATCAATCATCATCCATCATCAATCATCATCCATCATCATCATCATATTCGTCTTCTTTCACAATGAGTAAAAAATTTAATCTACTGTTGAGGAATAGGTGTGGATTGCATAGAGAAACAGCTCTAATGGGAGGTCAAGGTGGATGTGGATGGATGTGATAAATCAGTGTGCGAAAAAAACGAAAGAGGAAATTGGTGAAGCTAAGAAATTGACAAGGGATCAAAATGTGTAGGTTAAGTATGTAGGAGAAACACAGTCGATGAAAGTAGGGTGGCGGTGATGATGATGATGATCTGAGCTATGATGGCGATGATGCAGATGATGATAATGACAGCAACGATAATGATTACAATTATGATGATGATTTTAGTAACGAGACTGATGATGATACTGGTTTGGACGATGGTGATGGTGATGGTGATGATTTAGCTTATTTAGATGGTGATGATGATAATGATTTTGATGGTGATTGTAAGATTTCGTATTTTTAGCCACTTGAAGCTGTGAGTTTCGATCGGGTGGTTGTCGGCAATTTGGTTATCTAGCAGTGGTAAGGGCGGGGAGGGGGGGCAGGATCATTAGGCCAAATACTCCCTCTTCTATGACCCTAAGCAAAGCAAGGGAGGGAGGTTATCCAGGGTGACTCAGCCTACACGAAATGGAGACAGATGACTTTATTCAGGAGTGACTTCATGTAGTAAAGTACTTATTAAAGGTGACAATTATCCCCTCCAGCTCAAGAAGTCTCCCCCAAGATGAATAAAATCGTCAGGATGGGGCAAGAATAAAATGAAGAAAGATGAGCCCCGAATCAGTGGTTTAGGTCGAATATTCCCTGATTCATCTATGTAAAAAATGGAGGAGAAGAAGATATATTCGGTGAGTTAGTCTGCACGAAAGGAACACGTTGCTTATTTTGCTCTCTCAGGTCCTTATGACTCACTCTCGCATGAATAAAATCGTCTGGCTTCAGTTGGTAGGGGGAGAGAATCATTAGGTTAAAGATTCCCTGATTTATCTCCCCAAGTAAAGGACAAGAGGTTACATTAGGTCACTCAGCCAACACAAAAGGAATACATAAGTAATTTCACACTTCCAGCCTCCAATGGCTTACTATCGGATGAATAAAATCGTCTGGTGATGCAAGAATATGGAGAATGTGAAGACGTCATCGAAGTGAAGGGGCTGAGTAAAAGAACTGTATTTTTTTTTCCCTTGAGAAATGGCAGCCTCAATTTATCTATATTACATGACCATAGATATTATCTACCTTTCTTGCAACTTTTTTTTTCTCTCTCTCTCTCTCTCTCTCTCTCTCTCTCACACACACACACACACACACACACACACACACACACACACACACACACACACACACACACACACACACACACACCAGTAAACCAGTCTATTTGTTTTATGTAGCCTGGAGCCCGTGTCTTACTATTTTAATGAACCCCAGCCTATCCCGTAACCCAACCAGTCTTAAACGAGGGGTGGGGGGGTGAGGAAGGGGAAAGGGGGGTGAGGGATGGTGGTGTGAGGCAAGGGGTGTGAGGTGAGAGAAAATGATAAGGGGAGGGAGAGGTGGGGGGTGGGGAGGTGATGAGGGAGGTGGGAGGTAATGAGAGAGGTGATAGGTGATGAGGTGTGGGGTGGGACTAAGGTGGGGTGAGGGAAGTGAGCATAGGGGGTGAAAAATGGGGTGGGAGGAGGGATGGGGTAGGAGCTGAGGTGGGGAGAGATGGTCGGGGTAGGCTTGGTGGGTAGGGGGTGAGAGGTGCGAGGGAAAGAGGAAGTTGGGTTGGAGATGGAAGGGAGAGAAGAGAAGGGGTGGAGGAGGGAAGGGAGGAGAGGACATACTTACAGGGAGGAAGGAGGTGAGAGAAAAACAGAAATGTAGGGAGGAAGAAGGAGAGATAGAAACAGAAGTGCAGGGAGGAGGGAGGAGAGATAAAGGCAATGAGGAGGTGATAAGTGAAAGGGAAAGAGAAACTAGTTAACGAGGAAGATCAGATGAAAGGGAAAGGTTCAAGTTTAGATCAGAGGTAAAAACAAAGTAGTGGATAAAGAAAGGAGTGGTAACAGAGAATTGAAGAGACAGCAAAAAGTGAAGAAAGGATGAAAAAAGAAAATTCGAAGAGCAGGTAAGGAGAGATATTAAGGGAAACATTTCTTCCTAGACGATATGCATTTTTCATGCTGTACCTTCATATTGTCTTAAATGTTATGTCTTCCCATTATCAGCATCGGCAGTATACAAAACTATATCAAGGGGTAATAGTTAAGATGCAAAAGGTAAATTTCTTCATTGCTACCCCCTCCGACGATTTTAAGCCAGTTCTCTAGGTATGAAGGGTTACTGAAGGCTATTATCTAACTCCAGTTCGAAAACACTCCCTCTAACCTGAATAAAATAAAGTGGTTATGAGGGTAATAGATATTTAACACGTCACTGGAAAGCACAGGGACTGACGAGGGAAAATGATGGTTAAATTTGAGGTTAATGCAGTAATGAGGGACATGAAGACGAAAAGGAGGGTGAAGGATGAACAACGACGCTGTACACGCGGCAGTCTTTTCATTACTTTCGGGCTTAATTATGTACAGTGTGTGTGTGTGTGTGTGTGTGTTGAAAATGACTATTGCCCTCTTAACGTACTGTAACAGTGATCCATTCTTGTTTTATTCTAAATTTTTTATGATTAGTGTTTTCACAAGGTTCATTTTCTGTCATGTTAGAGGTCAGAGGCTTCACAGAAAACGGGAATCCCCAGGCTATTTAGAGCAACTGGTTTGAGTATAAGTAAAATCATTTAACTTTTAATTCTTTTGCATAGTGCACGATGCTCCAATTTATTATTAATATTATTTTTATTTTTTATCCAAATAGAAGGATAAAATATCGCGCACTGTAAAAAAAAAAAAAAAAAAAAAAAGTATTGTCATCAGAAGCGTTTGTTTGGTGAGTGTCGACTACGAAAGTGAACGCGTGGGTTACACTGGCTGAGAACAATTATTTGTCTATTGAAATGACACATATCGAAAGGACGGAGAATCTTCCAGCTCTCTGGGACAGAGCACTTCCCAGTTTTTCGAAGAAGGAAAAAAAAAAGGATAGAAATAAAACTATCCCACAAGCACTCACTGAAATGATCGCAGCAAAACAATCTTACTCTCATCCTGATTCAAAGTATGTGACGAATTATTGTTTTACTATTTGTTTTAATTTTAGTTCTGTTGTCTCGGTTTATTCACAGATATTTTACAGCATATTTATGGCAGAGAGATTGACCTGGAAGCAGTGTAGGATATTTTTTCCCTCTTAAACGTACGATAAAATGGTGTACGGAACAAGAGGATGGAGAAGCAGCGGTACAAAGCGAAACATTTACAGTAAGACCGAGAAATTATAGAGAAGTGTGTACTGTTGGAATCTCTCTCTCTCTCTCTCTCCCTCTCTCTCTCTCTCTCTCTCTCTCTCTCTCTCGTTAGCTGAAATAAGATCGTATGAAGATAGCAAGATCCTAATAACAAAACAAGGTATTTACAACTCAAACCCCCTGATTATCGTGACCGTATTACGCCATAAATCCGGGTCGTATCATGGAGTGTCCCCCTTAATTTTCATGGTTATATGTCAGGGATGAAGGTCAGGGTGGAAGTGGGAGATTTGCACTGCTTCTTGTTGCAGATCTGGCCTTGCAGTACTCAGAAATGGGAGAACAGAGTTGTATCGTTTAGTTATTGTACTAATACTTTGAAAATACATACCGTAAGTATTGTATAGAGGACTGTTTTAATTTTAATTTGTTTTGATAATATTGTAATACCGGTTCATTATTAGGGACGAAAATGAGTATAGTACAGAACCTTGCCTAAGTACTACATTATTTTTTTTCTTTTTAACAACATAACACTGCCATTCTTTTTAGTACATTATCATAACCATTCTTACCCTTTCCCCCAACCTAAAGTAAATTTGAATTGGTCACTTGAATAGACCTAATTTCTAACTAGTTTGTGATGTAGAGGGTGATAATAATAATAATAAGGAATACAGAAGCACAGAAGTCAACAGTGAAAGTCAGTGGGAGTGGCAGATCTGCGCTGTCCCTTGTTGCAGGCCTGGGATTTCAATACACAAAGTAGAAAGTTAAAAAGTAGATATTGTTGAAAGGCAGTAGTAAGGTTTGTAGTATTTGCATCAGTTCTATTAAATCAGTACTCGTGTGTGTGTGTGTGTGTGTGTGTGTGTGTGTGTTAAGTAGCCGCGATAAAAAACTGCAATACCTCTATAATTACGAATACAAATCCAACTTGTTTTCACGATTTACGATAATTTCATCATCATTATTAAGCACCTTTATATATATATATATATATATATATATATATATATATATATATATATATATATATATATATATATATATATATATATATATTTTTGTTTTTTGTTTGAGGGGCCAGTATAGGAAATCCACAATTTTTACTGAGAACCGTAAAAATTCCTTATAGTATACGGTAACAACTGCATACCGTACTTGTTTTTAAGCTGGTTAATATTAAAACAATCCGTAATACCGTAAATAGAATAATGAATGTTCAGAATCCAAGAATATAATAAGTCAAAGGTGAAGGTCAGCATGGAACGTGAGATCTGGCCAGGGCGATAATGGCTGAGTAAATTTTCCCTTAATTACCCTCATAGGTTAAATTTTGTTTGCAGAGAGGTTTTTCCCACTCCAGGTTGATTTGTTCACTTCCGGATTCCAAAATGAAGAAAAAAGGTCGCATACTAAAACATGGGTACTCATATTTTATACTTACAACTATAGAGGATGAAAATACAATCGTCAGCGCTGAATGAAATCGTCAGTTTAGTAAAATGCGGCCGAAATTTGTAGCATTAACTTGCTTGCTAAAAGAGTAAGGAGTGATGTGTGTGTGTGTGTGTGTGTGTGTGTGTGTGTGTGTGTGTGTGTGTGTCTTACAGCATACCGTGGTAAGTGATGTGCGTGAATGTATGCATAAATGTAGAAGAATTGTGCAAGTGGATATGTGCTCGTATTAATTCGTGTGCGTGTGTGTGTGTTTGTGTGCATATTCATCAGCGTGTCTGAGCTTCATGTACGCTTTCCTTCCCTGCTGTGTTGTGCACGAATACTCCGGCTCAGTGTAACACCTTTTCCTTCCTCTCTTCCCCTCCTCCCTCCTTTCCTTCCCTTCCTTTACCTTTCCTCACCCTTTCTCACCCTCCCCTCTGCCACTCCTACCCTCTCCCCCCATTCCTCCCTCCATTCCCTTCCCTTCCCAACAAATTTCTCTTTCTCCTCCCTTTCCCACTCTCTCCTTCTCCCCTCCCCTCCCTCCAGCACGCCCCCCCCCTCTCTCTCTCTCTCTCTCTCTCTCTCTCGGGACCTGCTCTTCTCCCTGCCACGCCCCGCTCCCTCAGACTTAAAGCCAGACCAAGAGAACGAGTTATGCATATTCAGCCCTTCCTTGCCCTCGGGCCCTTGGATATTCGAATGTGTGTGTGTGTGTGTGTGTGTGTGTGTGTGTGTGTGTGTGTGTGTGTGTGTGTTTACCTCACCACACACATCAACCACACCACCACCTTCATGATATAGTAGCTGCCTCTCCCCACTCACTCGCCGCCTCTCAGATAAACAACGCACCAGCAAAATTTATAGATAGATATAGATAGATAGATATAGATAAATACACCCAAAAATAAGAGGAATAAAAAAAAAATACTTGTACTTCGTGTTTTGCTCCATTTGAGTGATCGTCTAATTCAACCTTTTACATTAAAATTACCATTCGATCCAGGAACTGAAAGGTGATCACGGTGTATATATAGTGAGTCAGTATCTTCTCCACGTTTTCCCCATTATTCGGATCCGGATTGGTCTCATTTTTTTTCTATACATAATTGACACGTACAGTACAGTACGTACAAGAACGAACCATTTTTTTTTCTCTCTCTCTGATATCAAAATTGCCCACAAGAAAAAGCCGTGGTTTCTCTCTATTATATGTGTTGGTCATTGCCTTTTTCTTCAGGTCCACTTTACTGCCTCAAAGTACACTCTCAAACACTTCATAATCTAGATGGTTGAAATTTGCAGACAGTAATGATCAGGTGCTTCAGGAGAAATAGCCTCTAATCATTATTATTGGTTTATTATCACTGCTTTTTTTTTTTATTATAAGGGGGTTATCTCACATTAATATTAATATTAATATTATTAAAATTATTATTATTATTATTATTATTATTATTCTTATTATTATTATTATTAGTAGTAGTAGTAGTACGGTAGTAGTTTTATATTATTTATTTATTTATTTGGCTAAAGCTGAGTAGCCTAGTGACTAAGTGTATTTTCTCATATCACATAATAATATTTCTAAGGAGAGTAAGGCAGGTGGCATATTAAACGTAACAAAAACTTCTATATAGGAGGAGTAGACTGTAGCACCAGTCGAGCAAGGCAATACTCCCAAGGTGGATGGAAAGCTGATGACAGGGAGAGCTGGAGCTCTAGTTTCATCAGCCCTCGGGATTATGTCCCGACCATCCCCCTTTGCTGAACTTTTCCAGTGTCTTAGTAACACGGAAAGTAGGCCAGCATGCTCTTGAATACAAGTTTCTCTATCAACATCAAACTACATGCACAGTACACACTACGCTTCATATTCAAAATTCAACGAAAATGGCGTCGTTTAACCAAGCCTCGGAGTTCCCGGAGGGGGTGGGGACCATAAATGCCCCCATCTTCCGTCCCTCTCCTGGTGACGACTCGAGCTGCCTGGAATCACTGTCTGACTCTTCTTCTTCATTTCTGCAACATTCGCGGCCTTTCCTCTAACTTTCTCTCTGTTGAGCACGACCTCTCCTTCTCTAAACCTCACCTTCATTTTCTAACTGAGACTCAGCTGTCTGAGGCAACTGAAAGCAATCCCTTTTCTGTATCCTCCTACTTTCTCTATACTAATTTCAAAGCCAAATGTGGATGTTGCATATATGTACGCAAGACCTATCTTGTTCTCGTGTTCCTGAACTCGATTCTTCTGAATTCTCTACACTCTGGCTTCGGCTTTCCTGTCATTCTCTGACTAAATATATCTGCGCTGTTTACGTATTTCCTAATTCTACTATCAAAAAGTCTTTGACTATCTTACTTCTACGATGGAATACATTCTATCCATCTCTCCTTTCTCCGAAATCTCCATTCTAGGAGATTTCAGTGTTCACCACTACCTTTGGCTCTCCTCTTCTTTCACTGATCCACCTGGTGAACTAGCTTACACCTTTTCTATCCTTAATGACCTAGAGCAGCTTGTACAGCATCCTACCCGTATCCCTGACCGCCTTGGAGAGAGCTTCAACATACTTGACCTCTTCCTTACTACTGATCCTTCTGCTTACATTGATAATCTTTTCTCTCCGTTGGGCTCCTCCGATCACAACCTTATCACTTTAACCTGTCCTATCACTCCGGTACGGCCTGTGGACCCTCCAAAGAAACATCGTCTGTGGCACTTTGGAGTTGAGGATTGGGAGACCCTCAGGCAATACTTCTTTGATTTTCCCTGGAATGATTATTGCTTCCATGGCCGGGAGCCATCTGAGTGTGCCTTGCGTATTACGGAGGTTATTCTCTCGGGCGTGGAAGCAGACATTCCTTTCTCATATCCTCTGACTAATGCACGAAAGCCCTGGTTTAATCACGCTGGTTCTAATGATGTCCGTAACAAGGAGAGGGCTTATAAAAGGTACCAGAGCCAACCCACCCCTGAATCACATCTTTTATACGTTTCTGCCCGGAATTGTGCTAAGTCTGTTCTTCGCGCCACTAAAAATAATTTCATCTGTACTAAATGCTCTCAACTCTCCAACTCGAATTCTTCCCGCTCCTTCTGGCACCTTGCCCAAAACCTTTCTAACAACTTTACCTCATCATCCTTCCCTCTTCTTTTCCACTCTGATGGCTCTATAGTTATTTTTTCTACTGATAAAGCAGATCTCTTCGCTCAGACTTTCTCCTCCAATTCCAGCTTAGACGATTCCGGTGCTGTTCCTCCATCACTTCCCCTCTCTGATTTCCTCATGGCTGACATTAAAATTTCTTCAGCTGATGTATTTTCTGCCATTGCTGGCCTCAATACTAATAAGGCATATGGGCCTGATGGAGTCCCCCCTGTTGTTCTCAAGAACTGTGCTTCTGTGCTTACACCCTGTCTAGGCAAGCTCTTTCGCCTTTGCCTATCAACTTGTACCTTTCCTTCTTGCTGAAAGTTTGCTCTCATTCAGCCATAGTCCCAAAGAAGGGTGACCGTTCCCAACCCTTTAACTATCGTCCAATTGCTTTAACATCCAGTATCTCATAAGTTTTCGAGTCAATTCTTAATAGAAAAATTTTAAAGCATCTTTCCTGTCACAACCTTCTTTCTGATCGCCAGTATGGGTTCCGTCAGGGACGCTCCACTGGCGATCTTCTCACATACCTCTCAAACTCTGGTCATCCTCCTTTCGGGACTTTGGCGAAAACTTTGCCATTGAACTTGACATCTCAAAGGCTTTCGGTCGAGTCTGGCATAAATCTTTAATTTCCAAACTGCCCTCTTACGGTTTCTATCCTTCTATCTGTGCCTTCATCGCTAGCTTCCTTTCTGGTCGTTCTATAGCTGCTGTTGTAGACGGCCATCGTTCTTCTCCTAGATCTATTAACAGTGGTGTTCCTCAGGGCTCTGTCCTATCACCAACTCTCTTCCTTTTATTCATCAGTGACCTTCTAAGCCGTACATCTAACCCTATCCACACTTATGCTGATGACTCCATCCTTCACCTTTCCATTCGGTTCCCGCAACTTCCATCTCAGCAGTTACTTCAACAAACAAGGGATGAGGCTATGGCACACCTAATGTCTGACTTGGTTCGTATCTCTGACTGGGGTAAAAATAATCTGGTTGTTTTTAATGCATCAAAGACTCAGTTTTTACACCTATCAACCCGATAAAAAAATCTTCCACAGGTATACCAACTAATGTTTAATAATATTCAGCTTAATCCTGCATCATCCTTGAACATGCCTGGGGTTTCATTTACTCGGGGCCTATCTTGGAAAAGATCATATTACATCTCTTGTAAAATCTGCTTCCAAGAGATTGGATGTGCTAAGCCGACTCCGTTCCTTCTTTACCCCTGCACAATTGTTGACTCTATACAGAGGTTTTATCTGCCCCTGTGTGGAGTACAACTTTCATGTGTGGGGAGGCTCCCCACATAGAGTACAGCTCTTCTCAATAGGGTGGAGTCAAAGGCTTTTCGTCTCATTAACTCTCCTCCTCTTACTGACTCCCTTCAACCTCTGTCTCTTCGTGGCACTGTTGCATCTTTATCTCTTTTCTATCGCTACTTCAATGGTCACTGCTCCTCTGAACTATCTGCATGCATTCCTCCACCTCTACGACGGGCGCGTAGCACCCGTCTGGCAGAAAATTCTCATCCCTTTTCTGTCCAGCTCTCTGATGCAAGAGTTAACTGTTACTCCCAGTCCTTCATTTATGCAACAGGTCAACTCTGGAACTGTCTCCCTCTGTCTGTATTTCCTGCTTCCTACGATCTCCAGTCTTTCAAACGCAGTGTGTCCAGGCATCTTGAAATGAATGGATCTTGAATTTCGCTCTCTCTTGTATTTTGTTTTTCTCTTGGAAGGAACAACAAATGCGGGCTCGCTGCCTTTGGTTCCTTCTTCCTCGCATAAAAAAAAAAAAAAATGGCCTTATAGGCCTATTTTCCCCTTCAAATTAACTTTCATTTTCCAGGCGATTTGCTCATCAGAATCGAAAGTCATAATCGTGTAGTGTTTTTCTCTTTTTTAAAAATCTCTCCTTGCCTTTTTTTCCTCTTCATATTTTCTGTCTTATCCCTTTCAGGATGATGATGAGATTTAGGGGTAATTTTTCTGGCTAATAGGAAGAGATTTTAGAGATAATTTTGGGAGGGTGAGTTCATTAAGGTTCTGTTGTACATTCCTTTGGCACTAGACAGATTTCTCTCTCTCTCTCTCACTCTCTCTCTCTCTCTCTCTTTGGCACTAGACAGATTTCTCTCTCTCTCTCTCTCTCTCTCTCTCTCTCTCTCTCTCTCTCTCTCTCTCTCACACACACACACACACACACACACACACACACACACACACACACACACACACACACACACACACACACACACACACACACACACACACACACACACATTAGTTCTCCTTTTTTCCATGCTGTAAATAATTCCCTCCCTTTTTCCTAATCTGCTGATAATTTTCCTCCTCCAAAGCAAAATAATAACTTTCCCTGCTCATTGATTATTTTGCTTTATCTTACGCTGGATAACACTCACACACACACACACACACACACACACACACACACACACACACACACACACACACACACACACACACACACACACACACACACACACACACACACACACACACACACACACACACACACACACACACATAAATTCACTCCCAGTGCAGGCGTACAGAGTCGGATTCTTATTAACTTGGTAGACTGTCAAACGCCTCTTCCATTGCCACTTATTCTGCTTAATACACCGTTTAAAAGAGAGAGAGAGAGAGAGAGAGGGAGAGAGAGGGAACATCCTGGACTAACGAGAACGTAGACCACAAGCACACAGACCTCACGAACCCGGGACCTCATTCCTGGTCTCACACAGGCAGGCGAATAATTGATTGCCAGTGCCCTTTATCACGCTGTCTGTGGCTACCCGCTTGCACCACAAAGGAGACAGAACCACTACCTTCCAGCACACCAGATAGCCTCTCCATCCGGCCATACAACCATCCTATCAGCCGAGTCAAAAACCTTCAACCTGACAGGTAAATACACAACCATCAAGTCAGATATGCTACCATTCTCAGCCAACCATTCAGCCGACTATCCACTAAATAAACTGTTGCTTACCATTCAACCTGCCGTCAAACCACAACCATCTCACCTGACAACCTACTAGCTCTCTCATCCAACCATTCAGCCAGCTATTCAACCAAGGTATCATTTTACCATATTAAACTACATGGCGAGTGATGAGAAGGGTGGGTGGTGAACTGAATGAAAGGAAGGCAATGATTGATTATGTATGTGTGGATGAAAGGATGCGAAGATGTGTAATGGATACAAGAGTTTGTAGAGGTTGGGGGAGTGGACTTTCTGACCGCTACTTGGTGGTGGCCAGAATTAGAATGCAAGTAAGATGGAGGAATAGAAGAAGGGAAAGACGAGAGGAAGGAGTAGTTGCAAGGAGAGTGGAAAGGTTACAAGAGGATGAGAAAAAGGCAGAGTATAAGAGAGAAGAGGAGGAACGATTGGGCTAATATGAACTGGAGCAGATGGGAGACGTGGAAGGTGTGTGTATAGGATATTTACAGAAGAAATATGTGTAGCATGTGATGTGGTATGTGGAAGGAAGAGAAGACGGAGGGGGGTGCAAGGAACAGCATGGTGGACTGAAGAGGTGAGACAGGCTGTGGCACAAAAGAAGAAAGCATACAATGAATGGATGAGAAATAGGGGCGTGGAAGAAGTTGAGAGGCGGAAGAGAGAGTTATATGTAGAGGGAATGAGAGAGGTGAAAAGATTAGTAAGAGAGAGTAAGAAGAAAGTGGATGAGGAATTTGGAAGGAATTTGAGTGTAAAGTGGAGGGACTGTAAGAAAATGTTCTGGAAAGAGGTGAAAAGAGTAAGACAGGGTGGAAGTGAAGTTAGCAGGGGAGTGAAAGATAAAAATGGTAGATTACTAGTGGAGAAGGGAGAAAAGGTGAGCAGATGGAGAGAACACTTTATGGAATTGTTGAACATAGAGGATGGAAGTAATGCGAGTATAAGTGGCTGGGGAATGGCTGGGAGAAGGAGGGAGGTGAGAAGACAGGAAGAAATCAGTAGGATAGAAGTTGTGGAAGCAATGAAGAAAGTTAAATCTGGGAAAGCCCCAGGAATTGATGGAGTGTGTGGTGAAATGCTGAAGCATGGGGGAGAGATAGTAGTAGAATGGATGTGGAAGATGTGCAGATTGGCCTGGGAGGAAGGTAGAGTCCCGGAGGATGGAAGTCAGGTATAATTCTTCCCTTGTACAAAGGAAAAGGGGAAAAAGAAGTGTGTGGTAATCATAGGGGCATTTGTCTTCTTAGTATAATAGGAAAAGTGTATGGCAGGATACTTATTGACAGAGTTAGAGAAAGAACAGAGAAATTAGTTGGAGAAGAACAGGGAGGCTTTAGGAAGGGAAGAGGTTGTGTAGATCAGATATTCATTCTTAGATCTTTAGTGGAAAATTTTCTAGAGAAGGGAAAGAAGTTGTATGCGGCTTTCATGGATTTGGAGAAAGCATATGACAGGGTGGATAGACAAGGATTGTGGAAAGTGTTAAGAATATATGGAGTAGATGGGAAGCTGTTGAATGCTGTGAAGAGTATGTACGATGGTGCGAAGGCTGCAGTGCGTGTGGATGGTGAACTAAGTGAATTTTTCTCTTTGAAAGCTGGTTTGAAACAGGGATGTGTCATGTCTCCATGGTTGTTCAATCGGTACATGGATGGGGTAATAAAAGAGGTACAAGGTAGGGCAGTGGATGTTGGAGTGGCCCTGGTGAGAGAGGATAGTGTTTGGAAACTCCCTGTACTGTTGTTTGCAGATGATACTGTGTTGTTGAGTGAAGACGAAGGAGAGCTGCAAGGCTTGGTGGATGAGTTTGGGAGAGTGTGTAAGAAACGGAATCTAAAGGTGAATGTAGGGAAGAGTAAAGTGATGGTCTTTGAGAGAGGTGAAGTCAGTGAATGTACAGCGAGGTTGGATGGTGAGGAATTGGAAAATGTGAGTACGTTTAAGTACTTGGGTAGTGTGATGAGTAAGGATGGAGGTTTGGAGGGTGAAGTGCTTGAAAGGGTACAGCAGGGAAGAAAGGTTGCTGGTTCTTTGAAAGCAGTGATAAGAAACGGGGAAGTGAGCATGGAAGTGAAAAAGTTACTACATGACAGTATTGTGATACCAACTCTAACGTACGGAAGTTAAGCTTGGACGTTGTTGGAAGGACACAAGTCAAGAGTGAGAGCAGTGGAAATGAGTTATTTAAGAGGAGCCTATGGAGTCACATGGAGAGACAGGCTGACGAATGAGGATATAAAGGAGCGTTGTGGTGTTGATGTGGATGTGATAGGAAGCGTTATGAGGAACACACTGAGGTGGTTTGGCCATGTGGAGATGATGGAGGGTGAAAGACTGACGAAGAGAGTGTATGTGAGTGAGGTGGAGGGGGGAAGAGGGAGGGGGAGGCCGAGGATGAGATGGAGGGATGGGGTGGAGAGGTATATGAGAGAGGGGGGTGTGAGTTGGGAGCAGGGCAGTGAAATGGCTGGGGACAGGGCGACTTGGAGGCGATTTGTTTGTGGCCACCCCAAACGGGATTGAGGCGTCTGGCAATAGATAGATAGATAGAAACTACCTTCCACTGACCGTTCATCGAGCTGGCTAACTACCGTACGAGTAAGCTTCATTGCCATTCGACCAAATAAAGTAACCAACCAGTCAACCACCTATCCAACTTCACGATTATCCAGCCACTCATCCAACCAGCCAGCCAGCCATACTACCATTCAGCCATACAGTCACCCACTCATTCAAGTACTCAACCAGTCAGCCAACCACACAGCCATCAGAGCAACCATAACCAGTCTCTCATCCAACCTCTCATATAGGAATCCAACTAACAATCACTCAGTCATTGAAACATCCAGTCAGACAGTCTTCATCCACGTAGCCAGCTTACTTATCTATCCGTCCATCCATCCAACCATCCATTCAGTCAATCAGCCAGTCAGGTAGCAGATGATAATGCGGAGACATTCAAGCAGCTGTGCAAACTTTAATCGATCGATCCATCCATCTAACCATCCCATCAGTCTATCCATTCATTTAGTATACCATCCAGTTACTCATCCATCCATCTATCCATCCATCCAAGCATCCATCCACCCAATTATCTATCCGTCCACCACTTATCCACACACACACACACACACACACACACACACACACACACACACACACACACACACACACACACACACACACACACACACACACACACACACACACACACACACACACACACACACAGCTGTCAATCTCCCGTCCCCTGAGTCATTAATTTTCGTCTTAATTTGTCCTCTTTTCCTCACTGACCTCCTTCACTCACTCTTGGCCGAAGTGTTGGGTCATTCTCTCTCTATAATTACCTCTACACATGGCAGTTTCCTCTCAACCCTCTCCTTGCTTGCCTTCCCCATTACGGCGGGCACGCAGTATCTGTCTGCTCGCATAGTCTCACCCTCTTTCTCCAACAACCTAACGCCCCCTTACTTTACCTCACTTTCTTTAAATTTCTCTCCTTACTCACATTATCTCTGCATTGTCTATTGCTCTCCCTCTCATTTTCTCACATGCTGTCTTTAATTAACCTCTGGCAAACTCTCCTTAACTTTTCATTTTCGCTACTTCGTTGCTCTCTCTAATTTGTCTCTCAGAATCAGTATTTCCTTCTCTTACCCTCCTCATTGCTCTTTTCACTCTCTCTGTAATTTTTCTTTTTCTCTAATTTCCCTCTCACACTTCTCTAACGTGGCTTTGTATGGAGGGGTTATAATGATCTGAAATAAGTTAGTCTCTCTCTCTCTCTCTCTCTCTCTCTCTCTCTCTCTCAATTATTTCTAACACGGGAGTTTGTGCTTTTCGCGGTCATTAAAAAGTGATCAGTCACGAGAGAGAGAGAGAGAGAGAGAGAGAGAGAGAGAGAGCATAGTTAAGAAGACATGAAGTAGCAAATTGAAAAACAATAGGTAATCAGTCCCAGACTATAAATCTTGCCTTTGGTAGGCTTACCTTGTTTAGAAGTCCAAGAATCGGAGAGTCAACCAAGATTCCTCCCTCATCCGAAAATATATAGAAAAAAAAAAATAAAACAGCCAATCTTTTATCACGCCACTGGGGGTTACGGAGGGTCTAGGGGGCATGGGAAGCCTCTAAGTTTGACGTAGTGAAGATCAGTATAACCATAGGAGGCTACTTTACGCCCCTTGTAATGTTTAGGTGGCAAGGAAAGCTCACGTCCACCTCTTATTTCGAACCCTGCACACCTCACCTCTGACCGGAAACCTCTACCAACAATACCACGAAGGAAAAGTTGATTTGAAAATAATTATATTCTACCCCCTCTTAATCAGCAGTGGAAGCAGCGTTACCTACCTCACGATCCTGGGTTGGGCTGGTGTCTTTCGTGATCGCCAGGGAGGAAAAACAAGATGCTTAACTTGGGAGCTGTTGTTTGGTACTGGCTGGGACAAAAGTATTCTTAATGTTTTACCTCCTCTCCCTCTCACTTTCGTCTGCTGGCTGTTATTTCTAAGCTGAGAGAAGCATGGTATGATGTGTCTCTGCCCATTGATGATCCCATTTGTTCGATGCCTCAGGGACAGAAAGTGGCGGACATGCTCTAAGTAGGATGTAGGAGTGGAATAGTTAGTGAAATTGTGTGCATGGCTGTATTTTGTGCAAGCGCATATTAAAAGTTAGTGTTGCGTCCCAGGTACCAAGTTGTAAAGTTTTTTTTTTTTTTTTATACTTGGTTACAGTACTACTGGAGGAAAGTGTTTTGCTTCATTTGACTGCATTTTCCAATATTTGTATAGCCAATTTCACCGGTGTGCTTTGAATTGTCTGACGTGAAGTATATTTTAATTGTCATAAAATGTCCTTGGAAAATGTTACATAGCTCCGTGGATGCAGTTTACCTGTAAGTACCATTTGACAACTAAGCATATTTATTTTCTCTTAAACCTGGTCCCTATGTCTAGCTTGTTAATCTAGGAAAGTTTTCGAATAATCCTTTCCCGTTAGAATGATATTAAATTTGGAAATGAATGGGTCCTTTACAAAGAGAGCCCACCTATTGGCACTCATCCGCCTCTTTACGCTAATGACCTGAACAATTTATTCTTCATTAGCATTATTTTTGTTATTACGGTACTTCCTTTGTTTTTATTCTCAGATCGAATATTTTCATGATATAAGGGACTCACTTGTTCGGATAATAATTAATATTTTTAATCATTAAGATTAGTTACCTTGTTTGGGACCATCCAAAT
>NC_136977.1:44548050-44693050 GCF_032717465.1 Coenobita brevimanus | reverse complement strand
TGATTTGGACCTCGAGATGAAATAACCTCTTCAATTCCGTGATATTTTTTTCCCTTTTCATTGCCAAACTTTTTTCAAATTAAATTTTGTGGTTCCCTCCAGCCGTCTTTTTTTTTTTTTTTTTTTTTTTTTTTTTACCAGTTGAGGGAGACTTAGTGAACTGAAAGGTTAATTTAGCCGTGGATTTAGAGCTGCCTCGATCGCTGTATTTGGACTGTTTAATATAGGCAACAGACTTTTTTAAACAATGTCAAGTGTACGTCCACAGTTGGGTATGATTTAAATAATCTTTTACACACACACACACACATCTATATCTGTCCATCTGCTATCTATCTGTCTGTCTATCTATCTATCTGTATGTATAGATAGATAAAGATAGACGGACAGATGGATAGATATAATATTTGGTGTACATTTTCACTATATTTTAGTTACATCCAGACAAATTTATTCAGCCAGAAGGTTCACTCGTACCAAAGAAGTATATTTACCTCTGCCCTGACCAGTCTCATTGTACCTGTCTACCATGATTGATTTAAGGTGTTTATGTTCGTCCTAGATATCCCAGAGCTATTCTAGGTGTGTGTGTGTGTGTGTGTGTGTGTGTGTGTGTGTGTGTGTGTGTGTGTGTGTGTGTGTGTGTGTGATTTGACGGACTGTTGGTGAATCCTGAACTGGAAATTATCATTGTTTTTGTTTTTGTTGTTGTGTTAACCATTCTACAGCGATGAGATTTTTAGAAGTTTTGTTCATGTCATCTCCAGACAATTTTATTTATTTATTTATTATTTTATTGTTGTGGTTTGATATGCTGAATTAAATTGTCTAGAGGTAACAAGACTAAATAATTTAGAAAGAATAAATAAGAATGATTAAGGGTTAGCAAGAATAAATGAAGTTGGATAAGAATAAATAAGAGTCAGCAATAATAAATAAAAGGAAGAATAATATGAGTTAGTAAGAATAAGCAAAAATAAATAATAATAAATAAGAGTTAGCAAGAATAAACAAGAATGAATGGGAATGACTGAGAGTTAGCAAAAATAAACAAGAATAAAGAAAAATAAGAATTATCAAGAATAAACAATAATAAACAAGAATAAACAAGACGTCATCGTATCAAAGGGGTTAATTTGTGAGGACTTCTTATTGTGTAGTTACTTTTTTTTTTTTTTTTAACCTTTTCACGAGCATTTTATGCATACCTTGTTCTTGCTCATCCCAGACGATTTTTCTCTGGTTAGGAGGGATTTTTCGAATTGGAGGGGTTACATAGAGCCCTAATTACCGTAACCCTTTTAGTGCTGGAGATCTTTCCTCAGCTGAATAAAATCGTCTGGAGATGACAAGATGAAATTATAAATCGTTTCAGTGAAGGAAATTTTTTAAAAGCTCATTTTATGTTTGATTTAGCTTTCATGTAAATTCCCTCACGAGGATGACGCCAGTTTTTTAGCATATTCTTCCTGTGTCCAGACGATTTTAATAAGTTTGGAGAGACTAAAGAACTGGAGGGGTTAGGTATAGCCTCCATTAAGCCCTTCGCTATTAGGGGGTTGTTCATAGATAAAATAATCGACCAGAGGCAAGAATAAAAAGAGAAAAAGATCACCATTCTAAAGAGCTTACTTGAGGACTTTATTTTGTCTGCCTTTATTTTCCTTCGTGTGGGATTTTTTCTGGCTTGCTTTTGTTTTGTTTTGATTTGTGTGTATCTATTTCTGTTTGCTTATTTTTTGTTTTCTTAGTGTGGACTGTTCGTGTTGTCATGTGCACTTGTTTCTTTATTGATTAAGGGTGCTTTATTTTATGCTTGCGTACATTTGTTTTTGTTTTTTCTTTCTATAATTGGGATAGTGTTCATTCTGTGCATACTTACTTTTCCACTTAACCCGGCCTGTTTTCAGTGCTCTCGTTTCTTATCTCATCACCTCAGTTCTTGCTGCTCTCTCTCCCGCCCCCTCACTCAATCCCTGTCTCCCTTACTCCCCCACCTCCCTACCTCATCCTCCCTTCACCCCCACCTCCCTACCTCAGCCTCCCTTCACTCCTACATCCCCTCCTCGATCTTCCCCCTCTCCCTCTGACTCTTTCTCACTTCTCGTTTCCCTCATCCCCATCTTCTCCCTTCACCGTCACCCTCACTCCCCCTCCCCCACTCTCCTTTACCTCTTGTCTTTCATTCCTCACATTTTCCCTTCCTCCCTCATACATTTACACTGTCACCTTTCCATACCTCTTTCACGCCTCATGCTCCTCTTAAACACCTTTTCCCTCACTCTAGCTCTCCCCCACTCCCTGATATCCTCTTTCTCTGCTACTTAAACTTCTAAACATTATCTTGTTCTCTCACCTTTCTTTCTACCCTCTCTCACCCTTCTTCCTTCCTTCTTCATCTCCTTCCCATGTCCCTCACCTCTGTCCTCCCTCCCTCATCTCCTCCCTACCTCCCTCACCTCTCTCTTCCCTCCCTCACCTCCTTCCTCCCTCCCTTACCTCCATCCTCCCTCCCTCACCTCCTTTCTCTCTCACTCATCTCCTTCCTCCCTCCCTCACCCTCTTACCTCCCTTGCAACCTTACTCTCTCTCACCATCTGCCTCCTTCACCTACTCCCTCCCTCACCCCGCTTGCTTCCCTCACTCCCTGCCTCTGTCATCTGTACCCATTCACTCTTACCTTCGTCACCCTCCTTTCCTCTCCCTATCTCCTTCATCCCCCTCTCTACTCCCATCCCCCATTCCCTCTCTTGGCCCCCCGTCGGTCCCAAACAACAGGGTCCCTGACTGACACTAACCTTTGATTGTGCCAAGTTTAGGTAGGGTCGGACAATTACCTGTCAGCGCTGCCCGGTGTGCTGATACCTGATGCCGCCCAGTGCCTTTACCTGCCCCCGCCTTGCCCCGCCCCACCCCAACCTGCCCTGTTTTGCTATATCTTACCATGCCTTTCTGTGCTATACATTGCCTTGCCTTACTGTGCTATTTCATGCCCTTCCTTAATGCGTTATGCCCTGCCCTGCCTTGCCTTGTCTTGCCTTGCCCTTCTCTGCCTGCCTTGCCATGCCTTGTTTTGCCCTCCGTTGCCATACTTTATGTTGCCCTGCCATGCTCTGTCCTGTGTTGCCTTGCCTTGCCTTATTTCCTTACCTTGTCTTGTCTTGTGTACTTCTGTCTTGTCCTGACCTGCATTCCCCTGCCCTGCTCTGCCATTCTCTTGCCTTGCCTACCCTGCCTTTCCCATTTTCTACCGTGCCCGACTCGCTCCGTTCCTGTTATGCCTGTTTTGCTATCACATCTTTCGCCTCGACAGGTCCTATCATAATCCTGTCCTGCCCTGCCATCGCCATCCTCTTCTTAACTCCTTCGCTACCAGCTGAATAAAATCGTCTGACATGGGATCGAACATGAAGAATACGAGACATCATGCTGGAGAGGTTAATTCTGACGGATTAAGACTTACATGTTCTAGATCCTTCATGACATTATCCTATTCTACCCTACCATGCCGTCCCCTGTCACTCTCTACCTTGCCACGCTTCCCTTGTCTCGCGAAATACTGCTTGACCCTACCCTTCCCTCTCTACCCTATCTTGCACCGTTTGTCACTACCCTGTCTAAGTAATCCACATGGCATTACTGTATCGTACCTTATGCCACCTTATTCATCCCTACATAACCCTGCCCTACCCTACATTCCACTCCCTTAGCCCTCCCTGCCTGACTAACCTACAAGACCCTACCCTACCCTACCCTACCCTACACTGCCTTTTTTCTCTTTGCCTCTCTTTCTCAGCCCTGCCCATCCAACCCTGTCTTTGACCCTGCTATCTCTGGCTCCTCTCCCCCACGTCCAGCTCAAAACTCGACCTGCCCTGCCTTCCCCCAAACCTGTCCTGCCTTAAACCTGCCTTGCCCTGCCCTGCCCTGTCCTCCCACAAACCTGCTTGACCCTGCCCTGCCCTGGTATGTCCTCCCTGCTCCAGTTCGCGTTAGACTTTAATTTGCGCTTGTAGTTTTCTCGGCTTGTCAGGAGGGGTGTGTTTACTGTCTGGTTATTGGTACTTGAGGCTGTTTAATGAAGCAGATGGGATTTTTCTGGTCGTAGGTTCGCAGTTTCTTTCAGCAGTTTTAACCTTTCGAGTGTCTGTGGTCACTACTAAGCTAAATTGACTCTCTTACGGTCTAACCATCTCAAGTACTTTGTTCCAAATGATGCCAGTTTTAATTAGCTGAGAGGGAAATGTACTAACTAGAGAGAATTAATACTGTCACTATTTACATTTCCTTGGTTGGCCTCTTCTGTGTTTCATTCCAATTAACGCCAGACGATTTTGTTCAGGTGAGAGGGAGATGTAGGAGCCTGAGAAATTTAAATCGTCCACTGCTCTCCATGTTTAACCTATCTATGTGGTTGGTGGTTAGTGAAAGGTTTTGTCGAGTTAGTATTCAGGCCTTTAAGAGACAATGGTATCAACTGAACCGACTGAATAAAATTACCTAACGATTTACATAATTTGGTAGGTGGTTGCTGGAAGTGTTAAATATTTTCTTTGGCTGTACTTATTTCTTGTTTATTACATTTACATGGACAATAAAACGTCGTCATCATCGTCATTATCGTCATCTTCATCGTCCTCCTCCTCCTTCTCCTCTCCTCCTCTTCCTCATCCTCTTCATCATCATCATTAATCAACTTCTCAGCATTATAAATAAGGTAGACAGATTCCACAAGCAGGAAAAGGAAAGTAGGACAAACAGAACAGGGGAATGGAAAGAGAGAGGGAGAGAGAGACCGAGAACGAGATGAAAGAGTAAAGCAGAAGAGTGCATGAGGGAAGGCGACTTGGGCTGCCAGAAGAGATGAAATGATGGGAATTGTTGAAGTCTTAAGCACTTTTATCGTCCTGGGTGAAGAGTGGGATTAGGCGTCTGGCGATAGATAGATAGCTAGATATATATGAACTGATGAGTAGATAGATGAAGAGAGAGTGTTCACCTTGGAAGTTTTAGGAAGAAGTAGGGTAGAGGAAGACAGGAGAAGAGAGAAATAAATAATAACTTTAACTTCCTGAAATCCTGACTTAGGGTAACTACGGGTCGAGAAAATAGCAGTACCTATTAAACGGGCCTTTGATATTTTTTTGATACAGAGCAGTTGAAAAGGAGAACTGAGAGAGAGAGAGAGAGAGAGAGAGAGAGAGAGAGAGAGAGAGAGAGAGAGAGAGAGAGAGAGAGAGACTAGACGAATATGCCTATCATTATTTTTTACTGATCTCACAAACAGCAGATTTTTGTGGATGTTGTTAGTGATGATGATGATGATGATGAGTTAAGGGTGATGATGATGATGATGATAAGGGTGATGATGATTTTAGGGATGATGATGATGAGTTAAGGGTGATGATGATTTTAGGGATGATGATGATAATGATGAGTTAAGGGTGATGATGATTTTAGGGATGATGATAGTGCTGACTGTGGTGGTGATGATGATGATGATGATGATGATTTTAGGGATGATGATAGTGCTGCCTGTGGTGGTGATGATGATGACAGTACAGGAGATAATGAAGATAATGATAGTGATAATAACGATGGTAATTCTCCTGTTGTTATCAAAGATGCTAATAATATCTACGTCGATACTAACCTTCCCCACTCATCTCTCTCTCTCTCTCTCTCTCTCAACTGAATAAAATCGCCTGGCGTTAGTGAGAATAGTATTAACAAAGACGTCATCGTACTGAAGGGGTTGCTGCGGACGATGATAAGGACCAAAATATGAAAAAAAAAAAAAAAATGAACAAGGAATCTGGGTTGAAGTTTTTGTGAAGTTGATGATGATGACGGAACGATATCTTGGCCACGGGGTTCTTACCTGTTCGTGCCGGAGCGTAGCGTAGGAGAGAGAGAGAGAGAGAGAGAGAGAGAGAGAGAGAGAGAGAGAGAGAGAGAGATGCGTTAATGCTAAGGCTCTCGGTAGCTTGGTAAGTGGGGCTGAGTGGGGGAAACAGCCAATCAGTCAAGCAGGAGGTACTGATTGGAACGCATGTTCATTTTTTTCAGCAGCGTGTGTTTTTATGCTAACCCAGGCCTGTTTGGGGACCCAGTGTTGCCAGACCGAAGCCACAACTACCGCTAAACTTACTCTCTTAGCGTATTTACCCCGAGCACGCCATCATCGTCTTTAATCTTATTTTTTTCTCCTTAGGATCATATTGTTTAATTTTTGTACAGACTTCTTGATTTGGAAGCGTTTGGGAAAGCCTTCAGTAATTCCTTGATCACCAAAGCCAGTAATCTTGTTGGTTAAGCTCCCTAACACCTTTTCCTAAGCGATTTCGTTTGCTTATTACAACTTATTGTCCTCTTCTGTGTTATATAAATCCTTCACGCATCGCCATACTCAACATGAATAACGTACAAAACGATAGTAACCTGGCACATCCAAAAATAAATCACAAAGGAAAAGGTGCTAGGGAGCTTCCTTACTCGGCGAGAATACGGGACCAGGGCTTTCTCCTACGCAGAATAAAATCGTCTGTTAATGGCAAGAATACTGGGTGATTTAACACAGAGATACTGTATTATGTAACGATACAGGGAAGTAGTCACACCACAATGTTCAGTATTATCACAGTTTATGCAGACATTCCTCGCAGTGATATTTTCTGTGCTTCGTGAGGTTTGCCGTGTCAATGGCTGCCGTGATCCCTCCCTCCTGTGTAACCTGACTATTGATTCCCCTGTATAATGACTAGATACGTCGTCGATGTGGAAGAAGTAATTTGTTTGAACAGCGAAAAGCACAAATATACCTTAAATATCTCTTTAAAAATTGTGCTAAAACTGCTAGAATGTTACTAAAATTGGGTTTTGATCTCTTAAAAGTTGTCGCTAGATCTTGGCCAGGGTTCCTAATTATTCCTCGCTAAACTGAAGCGAATTTTACTCGATCTGGCTTCAAACTCGCTAAACTGGCAACGCTACTTGACCCCCAGTGGCTTTCCTCCTGTCAGCAACACTATACTTAATACCAGTTTTCCAAGGATACGTTTTTCTCTCTAGGCTCTCTTTACTGGTTTTACTCATTTCTTTATCTCTCCTCTTATCAGTATTCCTTGGTGGTTATCAGTGCGTTAGTTACGCATCGGGAACCTTATCGCTGAATAGTCTTGGTTTTTAACACTGAGGCGTGATTTCTGAAGTCTGGTTTCTCATGGACGTGCTCTCATTAATATATATTTTTTTTTTTTTACGAGATTTTTATTATCCACACACCTATTTATTTTTAACACTCTTCTTAAGTATAATTATTGTTACGTCCCCTTACTGATATTTTAGTATTTTAGATGCTTAGTTTTACATATATTTTATCGTTTTTTTTTCCTCTTCTTTGGTACAGATTTCCTTCGTATATTTCCACATGTCTCGTGTTTCAAATCTATTCTTAATTTTCAGCAAAACTTTCCCTTACCAATATCGGTACAGATTTTTTTTTTTTTGTCTATTTATATCCCTACCTTTTTCCATCAGAATTGTTGTGCCAAGAATTCTTTCAGTGAATATCATGTCTCCTTTGTTATATACCCTACCTTTATTACTTATCAATACGTTCCATTATTAATATTATTATAGATTTACGCTGGCTTCTCTACACATCTGGATTTTAAGTGTATCTAATTTTTAGGTGCGAATATAATCAATATTGTTGCATCTATCTCCCTTATCATCAATGCTTTTCTTATGCTTCATCAGTGAATCCATTTATAAATATTTTTCAGATTTACAGTAATTCTGTTTTCTGTATATATCCGTAGTTTTTTTGGGGAAGGGGGGTTGAATGTTTGAAGGTCTTGGTTACGAATATATACTGGATATATGGACTTGTCTGTCTTGTTACAAAGCCTTATCTTATTCTTCCTTAATTGTCCTCCAAACTACAAGTAACTTATTTTTTTCCGGTAATATTTAATGTGACTTTTTGTGCGTGATAAATGTATAAGTATCTTGCCACAATTTTTTTTTTGTATTTATCAGAATTTGATGTGCAGCCCTGCAATCCGATAAGAGTGTGTCCGTGGTCCCATGTTAAAAAATAAGGAATAATATGTAATGTCTTGGCCCCTCTGTGATCGTGAAGATTTATATGTATTAGTTACTGATGAGATGGAGGGATGGAGTTGAGAGGTATATGAGAGAGAGGGATGTAAGTTAAGGGGGGGGAGGGCAGCGAAATGGCAGGGGACAGGGCGACATGGAGACGATTTGTCTCTGGCCACCCATTACGGGATTAAGGCGTCTGGCAGTAGATAGATAAAAAATACAGACATTTAGTTAAACCCCTTCACTACGAGGAAAGTAATCAAGGACGTGGCCAGAGGGGGATGTGTACTAAGACCCGCCAAACCAGGAATATGATCCAAAAATATAATTCACTTATAAGCCACTCACAAGACAAAATACTTAAACTAGTCACAGTTCTGTCTCATCATCTGACGTGTGTGTGTGTGTGTGTGTGTGTGTGTGTGTGTGTGTGTGTAAAGCTTAGGATAGAAATTATGATGTATGAAGCTGACCTACTGTAAATTACCTTTGAAATTTTTGACTAAGCCTCTCAAGCATTATTGTATCCTTGCTCTCATTCCCCCGCCCCCAGTCCTTTCACATGCCTTTCACCCCTCTCTCTCTCTCTCTCTCTCTCTCTGCTTGTGTGTCTGTCTGTCTGCTTGTCTGTCTGTCTCTATGTATCTCTATCTTTCATCTATGTATGTATGTATCCACCTATCTGACTGTCTATCCCTATCTGTTTATCTATATGTCTAATCCCATCTTTATATCTATCTGTCTAATCTATCTTTCATTTTCCTTGCCTCTCTGCCTGTCATCTACTTCTTCAACCTGTCTAACTGTTGTCTTCCTGCATGTCTTCCTCATTACCTGCCTACCTGTCTCTCCTTTTTTTTTTTTTTTTTTTTTTACCTTGTGTCTGGCTCTGCTGTCTTTTGTTTTCTTTTTCCTTGCTCACCCATCTTCATACCGCCCTGCCTCTCTGCGTCTTCCTCTTCGCTCAGTCCACTTATCTTTCTGTCTAAATCTCTGCCTCATCATCTTCCTCTCCGTCTCTTCACCCCTCTGCTGGCACGTCCATCTGCCTTCTGCTTGTCTGCTTAACGCCATGTCTGCTTGTTTCCCGGCTTGCTTATCGCTCTGCCTTTCTAATGCCCTCCTCTTATGCCCACTCATTTTCCTGTCGCCCTCTCTTCTTGCCTCTCCTCTTGTCATCCTGCCTCCCTCTTTTCCTACCCATTTTCCCTTCTACTCTCTTACCCGTGCCTCTTCCTCACTATCGTCCTTATTTTATGCTTACCTACACTCTAACCTACCTGCTTACCCATCATCCTCATTTCTTCCTGTTTTGTTGCCTATCTGCCCTTATGTTCTCTTGCCTACATACCTTCATGATTCTCCCTCTCGCCTCCCTACCTCCTCCTTATCCTAACCTTCCTGCCTACCCATCATCCTCATTTCTTCCTGTTCTGTTGCCTATCTGCCCTTATGTTCTCTTGCCTACCTGCCTTCATGATCCTCCCTCTCGCCTTCCTACCTCCTCCTTATCCTCCCTACTTCCTACTTCTCCCCATCCAGCCTGTCTTTATTTTCCTGTCCGTGCATTTGCTTCATTATCTGTCTCCTTCTGTCTCTTAGCCCCTTGTTGGCCTGTCTCTCTGCCTTGGCCTGTCTGCTTAATGCCATGCTTGGCTTTCACCACCTAGATCTGCTTTGGTAGAGTGAGAAGCAGACAGTCCAGTTCTAATCTTCCCTTTAGACCTACCTACCTTCCTGACTAGTTTTTTCTCGCCCTTTCTCCCTCTCGTTTCGTCCTCTCTTTCTTTTCTCCCTTTCTACGTGTCGCATCACTATCTTTCTCTGTATTTTTTTTTTTTTGCTGTCTACCCATCTTTCTGCTTACCTGTCTTACCTGCCTACCTATTTTTGTACCTTCCTACCTACTCATCTTCTATCATTATCTCTTCACCTACCTCCTTACCTGTCATTCATCCCATCAACCAATTTTCTTACCTTACTACCGATCCACCTTCCTTTCAACCTTTCAATCTACTCAGCTTCCATTACCTCTGCTTATCCATAACTCTGTCCTATTACCCTCTTGCCCTCGTGTCTTTCAACCTGTCTGTCTATTTTCCCGTCTGTTCCCCCCCCCCCTTCCTACCTACCTACTTCTTTTTCCTGTCTGTCTCTGTCTCGTTATCTTGGCCCCCTCCTCCATCTTCTTACCCTCTGCTGACCTGTCACTGTGCATCTACTTGTCTGTCTGTCTGTCGTACTGTCTATATCCATATTCTTACCATCTTTTCAATTCTTATTCCTGTCTTCCTACTTAATCATCTTACCGTCTACCTGTTCTGCTGTCTTCCAATCTTTGTCTGCCTACTTCTTTTCTTGTCTGCTTGCCTTCCCATCTCCCTTCTTGCCCATTTTACCTCTTTTCCTACTTACCTCCCTGCCTCTCTGTTTCCTTATCCTCCTACCTTCCTACCTCTCCCCACTTAGCTTATCTTAATTTACCTGCTTGTGTTTCTGCCTCAGTATCTGCTTTCCCCTGTCTGCTAGTCCCCTGCCGGCCTGTCTCTCTGTCTCTGCCTGTCTGCTTAACGCCATGTCTGCCTGTCATCACTTAGGCCTGCTTTAGTACACTGGCAAGCAGAGACTCAACAATTACTGTGTGGTCAGGTCTTTTGTCTGCCTGGTTAAATATGGAAAGTGTTTGTGTTAAGATTATGATGAAAGTGTTGATAATGATGATGATGATGATGTAGCAGAAAAGATATAATATCAAAATGATATTCCTAATAGTAAAGATAATGTTAATGTTTATGGTGATATTCTTGATGATAATAATGATAACGCTAATAATAAAAATAATGTTAAAGTTTATAATAATAATAATAATAATAATAGAAATAATAATAATAATATTATTATTATTATTATCATCACTTTGAGGATTTGTTGAATGTGGAGAGTGAAAGCAGTGCGAGTATAAGTGGTTGGGGAATGGCTGGGAGAAGAAGAGATGAGAGGAGGGAGGAAGAGATCAGTAGGTCGGAAGTAGTGGAAGCGATGAAGAATATTAAGCTGGGAAAGGCTCCAGGAATTGATGGAGTGTGTGGTGAAATGCTTAGGTATGGGGGTGAGATTGTTGTGGAGTGGATATGGAAGTTGTGTAGATTGGCTTGGGATGAGGGAAGGGTTCCAGAGGACTGGAAATCAGGTATAATTGTTCCTTTATACAAAGGAAAAGGAGAGAGAGAAGTATGTGGTAACCATAGGGGTATTTGTCTACTTAGTGTGACTGGTAAAATATATGGTAGAATACTCATTGATAGGGTTAGGCATATGACAGAGGAGCTAGTTGGAGAAGAACAAGGGGCATTTAGGAAGGGAAAAGGGTGTGTAGATCAGATATTTGTTCTAAGATGTTTAGTGGAGAAGTATCTAGAGAAGGGAAGGAAAGTGTATGCTGCCTTCATGGACTTGGAGAAAGCTTATGACAGAATAGATAGGCAAGGTATGTGGAAGGTATTAATAATATATGGAGTGGAGGGGAAATTGTTGAGTGCTGTGAAGAGTACGTACGAGGGAGCTAGGGTTACGGTGCGAGTGGATGGTGAGCTGAGTGAGTTCTTTGATCTCAATGTGGGACTGAAACAGGGTTGTATGATGTCTCCATGGCTGTTTAATATATACATGGATGGGGTTGTAAAGGAGGTGCAGGGTAGGGCAGTGGATGTGGGGGTGGCTCTAATAAATGAGGGTGAGATTTGGAAGCTTCCGGTGTTTGCTGTTTGCTGATGATACAGTACTGTTGAGTGAAGATGAATGGGAGTTGCAAGGTTTGGTGAATGAATTTGGGACAGTGTGTAGGAGGAGGAATCTGAAACTTAATGTAAACAAAAGTAAAGTTATGGTGTTTGAGAGGAATGAAGTCACAGAGTGTGCAATGAGGTTGGATGGTGAGGATATGGAGAATGTGAGTGCATTCAAGTACTTGGGTAGTGTGATGAATAAGGATGGAACTTTGGGGGATGAAGTGCGTGAAAGGGTACAGCAGGGAAGGAAGGTTGTTGGTACACTGAAAGCAGTGATGAGGAATAGGGAGGTGAGTATGGAAGTTAAGAAGTCACTGCATGATAGTATTGTGATCCCTACCCTGACGTATGGAAGCGAAGCATGGACCTTGCAAGAGGGGAACAAGTCAAGAGTGAGAGCAGTGGAAATGAGTTACTTGAGAGGAGCATGTGGAGTGACGTGGAGGGACAGGTTGACGAATGAAGAAGTGAAGGAACGCTGTGGGGTGGATGAGGATGTGGTTGAGAAGATTAGGAGAAATACACTGAGGTGGTTTGGACATGTGAAGAGAATGGAGAATGAAAGACTGACTAAGAGGGTGTATGAAGGTGAGGTGGAGGAAGGGAGAGGGAGAGGTAGACCGAGGATGAGGTGGAGGGATGGAGTTGAGAGGTATATGAGGGAGGGGGGGGTGAGTTGGGGGGAGGGTAGTCAAATAGTGATTTCAGAGCGACTTGGAGGCGTTTGTCTGCGGCCACCCTTTGCGGGATTAGGGCGTCGGGCTATAGATAGATAGATAGATAGATCATTATAACGGTATTATTATTGTTATTTTATTATTATTCTCATTATTATTATTATTTATTATTATTATTATTATTATTATCCACGTTGAGTACACCGCTTCCCATCCGATCAGCGAAGTTAAGCAACGTTGGGTCTGGTTAGTACTTGGATGGGTGACCGCCTGGGAACACCGGATGCTGTTGGCATCCCTACGTCGAGTGGGGTTGGTGGAGGATTGGTGCCCCTCCCTGTAAAACAATTAACTCTGAGCCCTTGGCCACCCCATTTGGGATACATGGCGTCTGGCAATGGATGGATGGGATGGATTATTATTATTATTATTATTATTATTATTATTAATATTATTATTATTATCATTATTACGGTATTATTATTGTTATTTTATTATCATTCTCATTATTATTATTATATATTATTATTATTATTATTATTATTATTATTATTGTTCCTTATCAGAAATAGCATTAATAAGTTCATCACTACCACCTCATTCATAATCAAGTATTAGTGTACAGTAATGAGGGTGTAGGTAAGGCAGGTAAGGTGAGAGTAATGAAACGGCCAGGTAAGAGCCAGGTAATGAGGAGCCTGCCTAGTCTCACCTGCCTGTCTGCCTGCTCGGGGGTACATTGTAAGGAATGACTGTCATATTCTCTTACCTTCTCATTTTACACTCTTACATGCCTCTTACTTTTTCTCCTTGTTCTCTTGGTATTCTCTCATCTCCTTTTCCTAGTATTTCTCTTCACCCACCTTCACCTCTTCTTCTTCCTTCACCTATCCTTTCTTACTCTTCCCTGTCATCTTCCATCATTAAATATACTCCTCTTCCTTAGCCTTATTCTAACTTTCGCCCACCCCTCATCCCTCTTCCGCTTCTTTTATTGTCGCTTTCATTCTATCTTTTCGCCCATTTTCTTGTCATACTTTTTCCTCTTGATACTCCTTGCGCATTAAACTTCCTTATTAATTTTGCACCTCTTTGTCTTTCATCCCACCATCACACAAATTTTTTTCCTCCTCTTCTTCATCCCCATCCTCTTTCTTCTTTAGCTGAATAGAGCGGATGTAATCTAGTCCGTAACCTCTCTACTCTCCTCTCTTCCTCTCCTCTTCAGTATCCTTCATTTTTATTTTTCCCATCCATTATTTTCTAGTGACCTCTCCACTTTACTTTCCTCACTTTTCCTCTCCTCTCCTCGTTTCCTTCACCCTTTTTTTTTTTTTTTTTTTTTTTCAGTTACTTTCCCCACAGTCACCCAGTAACACCTCTCTCCCCTCTCACACCAAGCCCAAGCCCTCATTGACAAGGAATCCGGTAGCACTCCAAGTAAGTATTTGCACAAGAGCGGAGTGACTGGATACCCACCCCTCTCACACCACCACCCCTCTCACACCACCACCCCTCTCACACCACCACCCCTCTCACACCACCACCCCTCTCACACCACCACCCCTCTCACACCACCACCTCTCTCACACCACCACCTCTCTCACACCACCACCCTTCTCACAGCACTTCCCCTCTCACAGCACTTCCCTTCCCACACCACCTTCCTTCCCACACCATCTCTCTTTTCCTCCCACCCAAATGACTTATCCACCGCTGTCTTCACTGTACATTTAAATTAGTTTTTTTTTTTTTCGGCTGATTTTGGCACCAATGTATTGTGTGTGTGTGTGTGTGTGTGTGTGTGTGTGTGTGTGTGTGTGTGTGTGTGTGTGTGTGTGTGTGTGTGTGTGTGTGTGTGTGTGTGTGTGTGTGTGTGTGTGTGTGTGTGTGTGTTTAGAGCACCGTCCCTCCCCTCTGCAGAATGACTTGCTCTTTACTGCCCTCACCCATCATTTAAGGTTAGCTAAATGTTTTAATTTCCTGTTACTTTCGCCTGCATTATTAAGATTCAATTTCGATAGATGACTGGGGCAAGGAGCATTTTGTGGATCTGGAATTCATTACAAGTATTTAATTTTCCATGAGACCCACTAATAAATTATCCATCCTAGTTCTTTCTTCTTCTTATTTATTTCTTAAGCTGTAGGTGGGGGCGCTCGCCATCCACTCACTCGATGTAGTGCTGCTCTTGGGTGTCTACCCTTTCCTCTCCTCCGTCCTTCTTTCCTTCCATCCTCTTCTGTCTTTCTTTCCTTCATTCTTTCCCCGTCCTTCTGCCTACGGGTGACTTTACACTCCCTCTTCTGTCTTTCTTTCCTTCATTCTTTCCTCCTACTTCTGCCTGTGGGTGACTCTACATTGAGTGACAAGCTAAATGGTTTCCTGTACACCAGGAAACCATTTACTACGTTGGGTGGTAACCATATACACAGATTTTGGCGCTTGGTGGTTTATGGTTAATTACGGCACTCCAGTCGGATTGAGCCGGTGAAGGTTTATATCCAAGGGGTGGTTGGGGTTTATTGTTCACGTAATGCCATTCAG
The DNA here is from genome assembly GCF_032717465.1 of Coenobita brevimanus. Taxonomy (NCBI): domain Eukaryota; kingdom Metazoa; phylum Arthropoda; class Malacostraca; order Decapoda; family Coenobitidae; genus Coenobita; species Coenobita brevimanus. The sequence continues at coordinate 44,677,929 of NC_136977.1, read as the reverse complement.
GGATGAGTGAGGCTGGTCACTCTCGTCTGAAATGTCAGGACCAACTTGCCTAACCCCGGGCTCCTACTCTTCTCATAGGGCAACGAAAGGATTGGATGATGGGTGGATGGATTTATTTATTTATTTAAAGCCATATGTCAGCATCGTGAAGCTATGGAATAAATAGGCTACTAATTCTTGTTCCTTTTCTCAGTAAAGAAAAATGAAGAGGAGTAAAAGAAGAGCAGGATGGGGGGAGAGGAAGATCTAACGGTACAGTGTCTTTGGAAAGTTAAAAAAAAAAAAAAATATATATATATATATATATATATATATATATATATATATATATATATATATATATATATATATATATATATATATATATATATATATATATATTAGATTCTTAAGAACTGGTCACTGCAGGTAAATTATTTCAGGGCTGTGTTGAAAAGACATTAATTCACGTGAAAATGTTTTTAAAAATTGTCTTCTACATTAATAGTATCCAGCATATAATCAATGATGGTGTCCCCCTTAGGTGGTAGTAGTAGTAGTAGTAGTAGTAGTAGTAGTAGAAGTAGTAGTAGTAGTAGTAGTAGTGGTGGTAGTGGTAGTGGTAGTAAAAGTAGTAGTAATATTATTATTATTATTATTATTATTAGTAGTAGTAGTAGTAGTAGTAGTGGTAGTAGTGGTAGTGGTAGTGAAAGTAGTAGTAATAGTAGTAGTAGTAGTAGTAGTAGTAGTAGTGGTGGTGGTAGTAGTAATGGTTGTGAAAGTAGTAGTAGTAGTAGTAGCATTCGTAGTAGTGACATGAAACGACTCCTGATCAGAATAAAACCGTTTGGAGTGGTCAGAAATAATGTTCTTTCAGACGATTTATATCCACTTCAGGAGACACTTTATTCACACGGAAAGGGAGACACAGAGCCAGCATTAACCCCTACACCACGAGACATCTGTCTCACGATGAATAAAATCGTCTGAAGGCAGCGAGTAAGAGAAATTACGTCATCGGAGAGAAGTTATTAACCGCTTGGATGCGAAATGTGAACATTATATTGTATTCCTGCCGACGTTTTGCGATTGTATTTTGCAGAGAGAGAGAGAGAGAGAGAGAGAGAGAGAGAGAGAGTAAATTTATTCCTGCTAAAGTTACGCGATTTTTTTTTTTTTTTTTTTTTACACTTGTTTATGGCGATTCCGCGTACTAACAGTCAGTTGGTCAGAGTGGAGAAAGATGGAAGAGACCCTTATCCCACAGTGGACAGTTGATGATGATGATGATGACGATGGTGATGATGATGATGATGATGATGATGATGATGATGATGAGGAGGAGGAGGAGGAGGAGAAGGAGGAGGAGGAGGATGTGGAGGAAGATTTGTGCCTCAAGCGAGATTTTAAATTTTCGATTAGGGAAGATAATGATGATAATGATGATGATGATGAGGAGGAGGAGGGGATAAGGAGGAGGAGGATGAGGAGGACTTGTGTCTTGAATCGTATTTTAAAGTTCTGATTTGAAGAAATTAAATTCCAATAATAATTCGGACGCTTCTAAAATAAAAAACCAATTTAGAGTCGGAAACAGTCGGCTCTATAAACGATGCTGACACGCGGCAATAAAGTGTCGTGCTAGAGCGGCCGACAGCGCCACACGGCCAGGAGTTACGTGGCACAAAGCTTGCATCCATTAAGCTTCGTCTTTATCTGATACATGTTTATTCTTTATTAGGATTAGTGCCAGGATGAGTTAGTTTTTTATATTTTTCGTTCTTTTTACAGACAGTTTTTGCATCCTGTAATACGTGAGTTGTGATGCGGTCGGGGTAAACCGCTGAGTAACCCTTTAAATCTGACGTTATTTTGTTTGCTGTGGTGTTGCTTCATATTATCGACATCTGAAACTAAATGGTATATGTGAGGGACACTTGCTATCGGTGTTTCAAGTGAAGATGAAAAGATCTGAGTAAAATGCAGTTATCAGGTAAATGTTATATATACTGTAGAAAGTTTGCTTTCCTTGTCATTTATAGGAGTTTTTAGAATTTACATTTCAGACAGTGACTACGTAAAAAAGGTGAATTGATCATTATTTAGGCCGTCCTGGCAAAAAAAAAAAAAAAAAAAAAAAAAAAAAGCAAATATATGAAAAGGGGAGAAAAAATAGAAAATAAAAACAAGAATCTGCTTATAATACTCTTGGAAATGCAGGGCAAAAAATTATTTAAAAATGCCCATCTTTTCACCTGCAAATGCTCTGTGTAAATAATTAAAGCTCTCGGTAGGATGGGTATCCTCCCTTTACCGCGGGCTATTAAAAACTCTTCTTCTAGCTCTTCCATCATCATCATCATTTTCCTGTGTCATCCGCTCTGCTTTTTCCCTTTCACTCGTCTGATTTCAAAGACAGAGAGGGAGAGGGCACACACACACACACACACACACACACACACACACACACACACACACACACACACACACACACACACACACACTGTAACGCACGGTGGGTTTTATGGGTTAAGAGGGAGGGTTTAAGACCGCCCCCTCACCCTCTGTCACATGTGGTGCAAGGGAGTGGAAGTGGATAATAGACTGGGCGGGAATCTTGGGCTAGGGGGTTTCGGGCTAGAAATTGGGCGGAATGATTGAAGCTGCTGTCGTTTTAATGCGAAGCTGGAAATGGTGAAGGAAGATGAGGAGATATATTAAAAGAATGAGGTGGGCTGGGGAAGGAAGGAAAAAATAATGGAGTAGACTGGGGGAGAAACTGGGCGTGACATTGGGCGAAAAATGGATCAGAGATAAGCTGAGAAATGTTATGGGAGATTTTTGATTGAAAACGGAGGAAAATTAAGCTGAGGAGAAACCGTGAGACTTGGGCGAAGACTGGGCGCAATTCTGGGCGAAATATTGGGTGAGAACGTGGCGAAAATTGGGTTAGAATCTGAAACCTGGGGTGTAGATGAAAAGTGGTTTGGCGGAAGGCTGGGCGGTATTAAGATCCTCTGGCGATATGGGGGCCGCGTTGTCAGTAACCTCAACACTAAGGGACAAAAATAAATCTAAAACGCCTCATATACACACTCTGGCCGGGGGTGGGGGGTGAGGTGGAGCTTGATGCCCTTCAGTATGAGAGGTCCTTCCTGATCTACATAAAATCGTCTGGCTTTAGGAAGAGCAAAGGACAAACGAAGAAAGCGATCGTGTCGAGGGGTTGACCAATTTTGTCCCCATCATTAAGAGGGTTTTTCTGAGATTGTGTCATCTTGCTGTGGCAGAAATAGAAGATATAGGTTTATGATACTGAATGGGTTAGTGGAGATAGCTTAACCCTTTCAACACGAGAACTTTCCTAGGTCAAATAAAATCGTCTGGAGGCAGCAGGAGTAATGTAGAAAACAAAATGTAATCATTTTGAAGTGGTTAATGAAGTTTGTTTTTGTTTTTTTTCTCTCAACTAAATACAAGAAGCCGCTCCTATGATGAAAAATGTCATCTGCGGGCTTATGGAGTGAAACACACACACACACACACACACACACACACACACACACACACACACACACACACACACACACACACACACACATCATCATCATCATCATCATCAACATCATCATCGTACTGAGGAGGCTGAGAGAGTAAAGCGGAGGAAAGGGGGGGAGGGAGGAGTTGCCAGAAAGGAGGTTGACAGAAGAGGGAGGGGAAGGAGGAGGGAAGGGTGGAAGGTGGTTTACAGGCTGGAGGAGAGAAGTAGAAGGGGAGGTGGAGAAGCGATGAACAGGCTGGAGGGAAGAAGGGAAGGTGGGGGGAGGGATTGACAGATCGGTGGAGAGAAGGGAGGAGGGTGAGGGGTTGACAGGCCGGAGGAGGGAAAAAAGAAAGGGAGGTAAGGGAGGGATTGACATACCTAGGGAGAAGAGAGATGGACGATTGATAGACTGTAGAATGGAGGATTTACAGGTTGGGGAGGGGAGTTTGACGATTGGAGGGGAGGAGAAGGAGAGAGAGGAGGGCTTGGTAGAGTGAAGGGGAAGAGGAGAAGGACAGGAGGGTTGAGACTGGTGATGAAGAGACAAAGATGAAAGAGGAGAGGGAAGAAGGGGGGTTGAGAGGCTGGAGGGAAGGGGAAAAGGGAGAGAGATGGAGATGTGCAGCTTAACATTTTGTAGGTGAGAAGGGGAAAGGTAGGGGGTTGACAGGGTAGGCGTGAACCCTGGCAGGTCAGTTAATCACCCAACCCTCATAACCACCAGGGGGCCACATAAGTGCCGCTCTTCGCCCAAACGAGCTTGTTAAGGGTCACCTGGCGAGACTGACCGTACCTCCAGACATCGATAGACTGTTGGGAATCTTAAGAAGTTGATAAATTGCCAGAAACATCATGAACTAAAGACGTAAATAATAAGGAAATCATATGAAACCAATTAGCCACCCAAGACATCAATAAAGTGCCTAAGAAATCATCAGGAGAGAGAGAGAGAGAGAGAGAGAGAGAGAGAGAGAGAGAGAGAGAGGAGGCGGAATAATGATGAATGGCTAGGATCGAGTGTAAAAATTTGTCGGTTTTTCGCTCTCGTCATTATTTTATTATTTTCCACATTACTCATTAAGTCTCAGGTTGTTCCATGACAGTCAGTTCCCTTGATTTTCCACCAATTCATTCAAACGAAGAAGTAATAGTAGTAGTAGTAGTAGAGAGAGAGAGAGAGAGAGAGAGTTTGTGTGTGTGTGTGTGTGTGTGTGTGTGTGTGTGTGTGTGTGTGTGTGTGTGGAGGGGGGGAAGAGTCTGTTGGAAGGGACGAATAGGGAGGAAGAAAGATAGAGAAACGGAGAGGAAAAGAGTGACAAAACATGCAAGAAGAAGATGGAAGGAAAGAAAGGGAGAAAAAGAGGAATAGAGACACGACAGAAGATCTGCGAGTCTGTGTGTGTGTGTGTGTGTGTGTGTGTGTGTGTGTGTGTGTGTAAGGAAGGGAGGAGTCTTTGAAAGGGACGAAGAAGGAAGAAGAAAAGGAAGAGAGAAACGGAGAGGTAAAAGTGAATAAGAAAAGATCCGCGACTGTGTGTGTGTGTATGTGTGTGTGTGTGTGTGTGTGTGTGTGTGTGTGTGTGTGTGTGTGTGTGTGTGTGTGTGTGTGTGTGTGTGTGTGTGTGTGTGTGCGAGCGCGCGGAGTCATTGAAAGGAAAGGGAGAAGTGAGCATAGTGACGGGGTGGGAAAGTGATGGTCGGATATGGCAGATTGACTGATGGGAAGTCAGGAGGTGAATGGATGGGGAGGAGGGATAGGGAGGCAAAAGGGAGGGAGAAGAAAGAGAGGAAGAAAGTGGGAGAGAGAAGGAAGATGACAGAAGTGGAAACGATGGGTGGAAAGGATGGAAAAAAGAAAGGAGACAAGAAAATGAAAGTGCTGTAGATATGGAGAGTCGGGAGGTGAGTGGATGGGGAGAGGGAGAGGGACGTTAGGGATGGTGAAACTGAGAGAGAGAGAGAGAGAGAGAGAGAGAGAGAATGTGAGTACTCGACTACAGCTTACCCCTTGCACTTACGATGCCTATCTTTCCATTATATTCCTTCTGCTACAAAACGATCTTATTTAGATTAGCAAACACCTCCCCGGCACTGTAGTAGGTAAGAAGAATCTCCCTTAACCCTTTGACTCCAATGACGTATGTATCTTCAATTTATCCTTGCTACTTCCAGATTATTTTATTCAGCTTAGGAGGGATTTGAGAACTGGAGGGGTTAGATATAGCCTTCGTTAATCCCTTCATGCCTGGGACGTATTATTCCATTTCATTCTTGCAGTTTTCAGACGATTTTATTTATCTTGTGACGGGATCAGTGAACGCTCAACTTTGCCTTTCTAGTTTCATCTCTCCTCAGCTGAATGAAATCGTCTGACGGTAGGAAGAATTATGCCCAAAATATATCACATACCTTACCTCGAAAAGTCTCTCCAATGGCATAAAAAAAAAGAAAAAGAAAAAAGTCAGGTGGTAGAAAGAATAAAATAGAAATTGAGTCATCGGGTTGAAGAGATTAAACCCATTTACTGCAAGAAGGCTCCGTTAAGATGAGTGCAGTCGTCTTAAGGCAGCGAGAAGAAACAACAAAATCCGTCATCTTACTGAGAGTTTTTTAAAAAGAATGAGATAAGGATGAGATAGATGGAAGTACGCCTTTAAAGGAACCCTGGTAAACTTAAGTAAAACCAGGCACTTAAAATATAGCTAAAGATAAGAGAAAAGAAAACAGGGAAGAATGTCAGTATTAATTAAAAACGGTCGTGTGAGATGATGAATGAGAAGGAACAAAAATAATGAGGAGGAGGAGGAGGAGGAAGAAGAGGAGGAGGAGGAGGAGGAGGAGGTTGGGTTGATGGTGGTGGAGGAGAAGGTGGGTAAAGGAAATGAGCGGAAATAACAAAGACAAGAGGAGGAGAAGGAGGAGGAGGAAGGGGAGGGGGGGAGGCGAGGAGACGGAGAGAGAAGAAGAGGAGGAGCAGGAGGTGGAGGAGGAGGAGAGAATAAGAGAAGAAAGATAGATAGAAGAGATTACAAGAGAAATTGCCGAATATAAAGAATGAGAATAAGAAGGATGAGATAGATGGACGTACGCCTTTAAAGGAACCCTAGTATACTTAAGTAAAACCAGGCACTTAAAATATAGCTAAAGATAAGTGAAAAGAAAACAGGGAAGAATGTCAGTATTAATTAAAAACGGTCGTGTGAGATGATGAATGAGAAAAAATACCCCTGGGTTAGTTTTTTTTTTTTTTTTTTTCAAGAATACTCCCCTAGTATCCCTGTTTGTCGTAAAAGGCGACTAAAAGGGTTGGCGGAGGGTTAGTGCCCCTCCCCGGAAAACAACTAACTAAAAAGACAAACAAGAAGCCACGGACAAGGACTGACCAAAAGATGACGACTAAGGACCGGACAAAGGACATGGTAATCTGAACGTGGAATGTAAGGGGAGCGAATGATGAGGTGAAAGAGAGGGAGATTGTCCAGGTGCTTGAGGGTGCGAAAGTTGATGTATGCGGAATAACTGAAACGAAATAGAGAGGTGAGACTGTGAGAGAATGGGAGTATGGATGGGGTATATGTGCAGGAGTAGGTGAGAATGAGAGGGCAAAAGAAGGAGTATGTATAGTTGTGAGTAAAAGATGGAAGAAGAGCATAAGAGAGTATGGATCAGTTGGGTCAAGGATTGTGTGGGTAAGATTGAAAGTTGGAATACAAATGTAGGCGATTATGTGTGTGTATGCACCAACGCAAGATCGTGCAAGCAGAGTGAGAGAAAAGTTCTGGACAAATGTGGAAGTGTGCATGGAAAAGTTTGGAAGGAATGAGAGAGTGTTTTTGATCGGTGATATGAATGGTAAAGTAGGGAATGTGAAGGTGAATGGAATAGTTGGTGAGTGGGGTGTGCCTGCTGAGATAGGTGAGAATGGCAGTGCGTTAGTGGTCATTTGTGCTGGGAGGGGGTTGGTGATAGCCAATACCCTCTTCAGGCACAAAATGATCCACAGGTATACATGGCGAGTGATGAGAAGGGTGGGTGGTGAACTGAATGAAAGGAATGCAATGATTGATTATGTGTGTGTGGATGAAAGGATGCAAAAATGTGTAATGGATGCAAGAGCTTATAGAGGTTGAGGGAGTGGACTTTCTGACCACTACTTAGTGGTGGCCAGAATCAAGGTCCAATTAGGATGGAGAAATAGAAGGGAAGGACGGGAAGAAGGAGTATTTGTAAGGAGAGTGGAAAGGTTACAAGAGGATGAGAAAAAGGCAGAGTATAAGAGAGAAGCGGAGGAACGATTGGGTAAATATGAATTGGAGCAAATGGGGGACGTGGAAGGTGTGTGCAGGATATTTACAGAAGAAATATGTGCAGCATGTGATGTGGTGTGTGGGAGGAAGAGAAGACGGAGGGGTGTGCAAGGAACAGCGTGGTGGAATGAAGAGGTGAGACAGGCTGTGGGACAAAAGAAGAAAGCATACAAAGAATGGATGAGAAATAGGGGCGTGGAAGAAGTTGAGAGGCGGAAGAGAGAGTTATATGTAGAAAGAAATAGAGAGGTGAAAAGATTAGAAAGAGAGAGTAAGAAGAGAGCGGATGAGGAATTTGGAAGGAACTTGAGTGTAAAGTGGAGGGACTGTAAGAAAATGTTCTGGAAAGAGGTGAAAAGAGTAAGACAGGGTGGAAGTGAAGTTAGCAGAGGAGTGAAAGATAAAAATGGTAGATTACTGGTGGAGAAGGGAAAAAAAGTGAGCAGATGGAGAGAACACTTTAAGGAATTGTTGAACATAGAGGATGGAAGTAATGCGAGTATAAGTAGCTGGGGAATGGCTGGGAGAAGGAGGGAGGTGAGAAGACAGGAAGAAATCAGTAGGATAGAAGTTGTGGAAGCAGTGAAGAAAGTTAAATTGGAGAAAGCCCCAGGAATTAATGGAGTGTGTGGTGAAATGCTGAAGTATGGGGGAAAGATTGTAGTAGAATGGATGTGGAAAATGTGCAGATTGGCCTTTGAGGAAGGTAGAGACCCGGAGGATTGGAAGTCAGGTATAATTATTCCCTTGTACAAAGGAAAAGGGGAAAAAGAAGTGTGTGGTAATCTTAGGGGCATCTGTCTTCTTAGTATAATAGGAAAAGTGTATGGTACGATACTTATTGGCAGAGTTAGAGAAAGAACAGAGGAATTAGTTGGAGAAGAACAGGGAGGCTTTAGGAAGGGAAGAGGTTGTGTAGATCAGATATTCATTCTTAGATCTTTAGTGGAAAAGTTTCTACAGAAGGGAAAGAAGTTGTATGCGGCTTTCATGGATTTGGAGAAAGCATATGACAGGGTGGATAGACAAGGACTGTGGAAAGTATTAAGAATATATGGAGTAGATGGGAAGCTGTTGAATGCTGTGAAGAGTATGTACGATGGTGCGAAGGTTGCAGTGCGTGTGGATGGTGAACTGAGTGAATTTTTCTCTTTGAAGGTTGGGTTGAAAAAGGGATGTCATGTCTCCATGGTTGTTCAATCTATACATGGATTGGGTAATAAAAGAGGTACAAGGTAGGGTAGTGGATGTTGGAGTGGGCCTGGTGAGAGAGGGTAGTGTTTGGAAACTCCCTGTACTGTTGTTTGCAGATGATACTGTGTTGCTGAGTGAAGACGAAGGAGAGCTGCAAGGCTTGGTGGATGAGTTTGGGAGAGTGTGTAAGAAACGGAATCTAAAGGTGAATGTAGGGAAGAGTAAAGTGATGGTCTTTGAGTGAAGTGAAGTCAGTGAATGTACAGCGAGGTTGGATGGTGAGGAATTGGAAAATGTGAGTACGTTTAAGTACTTGGGTAGTGTGATGAGTAAGGATGGAGGTTTGGAGGGTGAAGTGCTTGAAAGGGTACAGCAGGGAAGAAAGGTTACTGATTCCTTGAAAACAGTGATAAGAAGCAGGGAAGTGAGCATGGAAGTGAAAAAGTTACTACATGACAGTATTGTGATATCAACTCTAATGTATGGAAGTGAAGCTTGGACGTTGCTGGAAGGACACAAGTAAAGAGTGAGAGCAGTGGAAATGAGTTATTTAAGAGGAGCCTGTGGAGTCACATGGAGAGACAGGCTGACAAATGAGGATATGAAGGAGCGTTGTGGTGTGGATGTGGATGTGATAGGAAGCGTTAGGAGGAATACGCCGAGGTGTTTGGCCATGTGGAGAGGATGGAGGGTGAATGACTGGCGAGGAGAATGTATGTAGTGAGGTGGAGGGGGGAAGAGGGAGGGGGAGGCCGAGGATGAGATGGAGGGATGGGGTGGAGAGGTATATGAGAGAGGGGGTGTGTGAGTTGGGAACGGGGCAGTGAAAAGACGGGGGACAGGGCGACGTGGAGGCGATTTGTTTGTGGCCACCCCGAACGGGATTGAGGCGTCTGGCAATAGATAGATAGATAGATAGAATAAGAAGTAAGGTACAGAGGAAAAATAAAGAAAAAAAAATTAAAACTATACTCTGTTCACTTTAACTAGGCCTAAAATCACCCTCATTCCATCCTACGTACCTGAGCTCTAAGATGATAGAATTGGAAAGTGGTGCTAGTCACGAAGAAGTGCTATGAAAAGGATGTAGAGCTGAAGCATTGTTTTATTTTTCCAATGAGCTGAGAAAAATAAACTAGGACGAAAATCTTTGCCTAGTTAAAGTGAATAGGGTACTGACAGAGAGAGAGAGAGGGGGGGGGGACAAACAAATCAGAAAGACGGGAGAAAAAAAAGTACAGAAAAATAGTAGGAAAGAAAAAGAAAGTAAATGCAGAAGAGGAGGGAAGAAGACGAAAATAAAAAAAATAACAAATAAAGAAGATTAAAAAGCAGAGGACGAAGGTAAAGAAAAATGAGAAAGGGAGGCGAAAGAAGGTAAAGAGAAACGAAAGAGAGGGAAAGAGGCAAGCAAACAGACGTTAAGAAAAAAGAGAAAGACAAGAAAGCGAAAGTAAAGCAAAAAAAGAAAAACATGAATTAGATCAAAACCAAGGTAATAGAAAAGAATCGAAAAAGTATTGAAAAACGAAGAAGAAAAATAAGGTATACACACACACACACACACACACACACACACACACACACACACACACACCGTCCTTGTTTTCACCTGCAGGAAGGTAAGCGAGGTGCGTGTGTGTGTGTGTGTGTGTGTGTGTGTGTGTGTGTGTGTGTGTGTGTGTGTGTGTGACTCAGAATGCAACCCATGAGTCTGTCAGTAGGTCACACATATGTTGCCCTTTTTGGAGGTCACGTCTCTTTGGAGGGTTGGAGGAGGTGTGGGGATGAGGAGGGGGGGTTGAGGAGGTTGAGGGAGGGGTGAGTGGAGGTGGTGATAGAGTGGGGCGAGTGTGTTGATAGGGAGAGGGAAGGATGATGATGATGATGGAAAGTGAGAGGTACTAAGAGATAATGCGTTGGATTGGGAGGGGGAGGGGGGTGTGAGGAAGAGGAGGGGGGGGGGATAATGATGACAGGTGTAGGTGTAACTGTTGACAGCGAGTGAGCTGTTTGGGAAAGGGAAGGGTGATGATGATGATGATGATGATGATGATAATGAAGCAGAATGAAAAGTAATGAGAAGGGCTTTGTTGAATGAGTGGTGATGTGATAGGATGTGGAAGAGATGAAAGGCGGAGAGAGAAGGTATCTGCCAAGAATTGTTTTTGAGGGTGAGAGCACATGATGATATGAGAGGTATGAGAAAGAAGAGGAAGAGGAATACTCGTAGAAGAAGACAACAGTAGAAGAGCAAAGAGAAAGAGGAATAAAGATAAGGAAAAGACAGCAAAGCGGAAGAGGAACTGAAGAATATAAGGACAGGGCATCGAAGAGGAAGAGGAAGAAAGGAAACAGTGACAAAACAGTGACTAGAAAGAGGAACAGAAGATAACTAGAGATCAATAAAGAGGCTGACTTGCTTATTGAGAGGAGAGTGGGTCGAGTCAGAGGGTAGAGGACCGCGGTTTAAGTGGCAAAAGAGGCTAGTAACACCTCTTCCTTTGCGATTTATTTTGCATATTACACCACAAAATCCTCTTTTATGTTTTTTTCTATGGATTTCATAATGTGCAAAATAAATCGCTTAGGAAAATGCATTAGGAAATCTCAAGAGCCACTAAGAGGACGACACTGATAAAAAAAAAAAAAATAGTGGGAATTAGGCTGAGAAAAGGAAGCTAGATGGAAGGAGAAGGGGGAGAGGAAGAAGGAAGAAAGTTAGTGATTGAAGAAGGCTGACAGAGAAGAAAAAGGGATCCTGACAAAGTATTGGAGAAAGAGGGAGAAAATTGACACAAGAAAGAGAAAAGGCTGGCAGGAAACATTGAGGGCTGCTGACGAGAGAGAGAGAGAGAGAGAGAGAGAGAGAGAGAGAGAGAGAGAGAGAGAGAGAGAGAGAGAGAGAGAGGCGAGGAGGAAGTGGCTCAACAAAGGGAACAAAGTGACATTCAGTAATGAGGGTTGCTAACAGGAGAGAAAGGAGAGGAGAGGAGAGAGGTGGAGGGAAAGAGGAATGGACAGGGTGGGAGAGATGAATGAGGGATAGAGAGGGGGTGAAGAAAGGATAGGAGCGAGGAGAAGATAGAAGAATAGCTGCTGACGAAACATGCGAGAGGGAAAGGATGGTATTGGCAAAAGAAAGGGAGAGGGGGTGACAGGACACAGTGATGGTAGCTGATAGGACAGGGAGTGATGGAAGGGATGAGGATGTGGCACAGGGAGGAGAAAAATAGGGAGGGAAGGTTGACATGAGAGGGAGGAGTGGGAGAGGACAGAGGGAGAGATGGGAGGGATGGAGACATGGCACAGGGGAGAGAAAAAGGAAGGAAAGGTTGACTTCTTTTTTTTTAATATAAGAGAAAATCAAAGCCTGGAAGACTATAAAGTATTTCTTACAAGGAGAGCTAAAAAAAAAAAAAAAAAATCAAGCCCGTTCTTATCGAGATGCCTGGACACACTCATTCTAAAAGTGAAAGCCGTAAAATTAGTGGGAAAGACGATAAAAAGAACACAGTTCCAGAGTTGATCAGTTGCATTAATATTGTAAAAGACCGAGAAAACCAGTCAACTTTTGCTCAAGGGAATCTGTTACAAAAAGGATGAATGTGTAGCTTCAAGGAGTTACAGGGCCTATTAATACCTAAAAAGTTCTTACGACCTATACCAAGGGAAGGAAGAGAGAGAGAGAGAGAGAGAGAGAGAGAGAGAGAGAGAGAGAGAGAGAGAGAGAGGAGGGGGGGGGGAAGAGAGAGAGTATAGTAAAAGAGGCGGTGACATTAGAAAATACTGACACAGCACAGTGAAGGTTGTTGACAGAAGAAAGAGGGATGGAAGACAGGGGGAAACCAGAGAGAGATACAGACAGACAGATGGATATTTAGGGGGGTGGGGGAAACAGGGAAGAGAAATGTAAGGCGAGAAGGGGAGAGGAGTGGTAGGGAGGAGGAAACTGGAGGGGGAAGGAGGGAAAGGGGAGAGAGGCTGGAGAGGGGGAAATGGATGAACAAGAGTGAGGGAGAGGATAGAGGGGGAATGACAAAATATTCAAGATGGAGGGGAGGCGGTGTCATAAGGAAGGAAGAATGACACACCATACTGAGGAAGACAGACGGTGGACAGGGAGAAAGGGAGACATAGAAGAAAACTGGAAAGAGAAATTAGAAGTTCTGTAGGGAGGGGGAACGCGGGAGAGAGACAGATGGTAAAAAGTGAGAAAGGTGTAAGGAAAGGAGGGAGAAAAAGATAGTATAGTAGGGAGAAGGCAGGGAGAGAGAAAAAGGGGAAAGATGGCCGGTGACACGGGAGAAGGGAAGAGGCTGACACACAAGAACATTAGAAAGGAGGACAGCTACTTAGGTTTGTTGTCCCACACGAGGTAGCTCCTGTCAGTGAAGGTAAAGGTGTGAAACTAATTGTCAGAATGAGAGAAAGTAGAGAAACAGAATATTCTCTTCCTCTCCCTACTCTCCTCTCACCACCGCCTGAGGAAAAATCTGAGAGAGAACACTATATGGAAGAAACTACGTGGAAATTTCTGTGGAAGACAGACAAAAAGCATTCTCGACTAGGCCTTGTAGAATGAGTGGGTTGTAAATTATTTGAAGTGCGAGTTTTATATATATATTTTTTAACTTTTTAAATTTTGGCTTTGCGTCCATCACCAACAACAGACGGACGAAAACAGGACAGTGACTCATAGGCTGTTAATTACTCTGTTAATATAAACCTCCTCATTTACATGTTTATTGCGCTATTAGGTAATAATCATTAAATTATACTCACTTGACTTGGATCAGCTGTCATTCCGTGTGTGTGTGTGTGTGTGTGTGTGTGTGTGAGAGAGAGAGAGAGAGAGAGAGAGAGAGAGAGAGAGAGAGAGAGAAGACTGACACCCGACGCAGAGGGAGGGCAGGAGGTACGGAGGGAGGACTGACAAGGGAGGGAGGGAGGAAGGGAGGGAGGATAGGAGAGAAGACTGACACTAGACACAGAGGAAGGGAAGGAAGGGAGGGACGTCTGACATGAGGAGGGAGGAGGGAGCGAAGGTAGGGACGGAGGGAAGGAAGACAAGGAGGGAGGAAGGGCTGACATGAGAGGGAGGGAGGAAGATCTGAAACAAGGAAGAAGGGATAGAGGGAAAGCTGACAGGGGTGAGGGGAGAAAGCGTGCCCCTAGAGACAGACATTCCTAGGAAGCGACAAAACACACACACACACACACACACACACACACTCACAGTAAAATTAAAACACGTAATTTTGAGGAATTGCGCAAAAATAGATATTGGAAAAATTCTCCAACATGCCAAAGATAATTGGTACTTTCTTACCTCCTTTACTTTTTTTTACCCCGTAGTTAAGATGATGGTGATGAAGATGATGATGATGATGATGATGATGATGATGATGATGATGACAGTAGTGGTGTGTGCTACTGCTCTTTCGAATGAATAAAAATAATAATAAAAATCATCATCATCATCACCACCACCACCATCATCACCACAGCCATCATATTCCTGTTTCTCACTAATATGTGTGTAGGATTTTTACAGCTGGGCAACTTGGCAAGCTTTTTCTTAATCTGTCTTGATCAGCATTGTCTTCCTTAATTTGTCTTGCCACTGCACGTGACCTTAATTCTTTTCAGGCGTCTCAAAATCAACAGTCTTCATATTGTCTTCCTTTTTGGTCAAGTTTCTTTTTTGAGGGGACAAGAACTGCTGTTTTTTATTCTTTGGTAAAAATAAAAGAGGAGAATATCGTAGAAGAAAGTCTACGTATATAAAAATCACACTGAAACAGGAAGCCACAAGTCACACTAAACCTTGCAGTGAAGTATTAGGTGTATATTCAGTATTTTTGCAGTGAAGTATTAGGTGTATATTCAGTATTTTTGCAGTGAAGTATTAGATGTATATTCAGTATTTTTGCAGTGAATAAAAGAGCATTTGCATTATTCATAGTGGAAGAAGGCTATATACGTGATTCAGGTGGGGAAAAAACGAAGACGTTGCTTGATATATGTGAGAGAGGCACGAGCGAGGTCAGAGAGAGAGAGACAGACAGACAGAGGGAGAGAGAGAGAGGATCAAGGAGAAGGGGTGACGAGGTGAGAGAGAATAGGAATCAAGAAAAAGGAAAGAAGGATTTATGGGGTATGAGGAAGGATGAAGTATGCTATATTTGTCAGGCGGACGGCAGGAAAAAAAAAGAAGAAAAAATAGAGAAGGCGAAGAAGTGAGGAAGAAGTTGATTGACAAGAGCCCGGGGCAGGAATAAAAGGCAATAATAAATGTTGGAAGTAAAAAAAAATGATGATTACAATGAAAGCCGGGTGAAAGATTGAGAGGCTGAGAGAGAGAGAGAGAGAGGGGGGGGGGCAGTTACACAGTTACACAGACCACACAAGCTAAACGGTCATTAGGAAAAGGTCGTGGTCGTGAAGCAAACTGTGTCGATATAAATAACATATAAAAAAATTATGGAGTGTGTAAGATGCAAAATGTATCACTGAAAGAGAGGTCATTCGAAGCCTAAGCCATGCAGAATACGGCCCAACCAATACTACCACTACTACTACTACTGCTACTACTACCACCACCACTACTACTACTACTACTACCACTACCACTACTAATTTACTACAAGTGGTCTCCCAAAAGCTTGATAAAATTGTCTGGAGGGAGTAAAAACGTCTTAATAAAACACGTCACCAGCCTGAAGGGGTTTAATATTAATTGACACTTTCATTCTATTCACAGGTGTAAAAGAAGGCAGAACAGCACTACGGCTCTCCCCCACCCTCCAAACCCTCCGAGGCTTATGACAGGATGGGAGGAGGAAGAAATGACTGGAGAGAGAGGGTATGTGACTTTTTCTTTAACAGTGGATAATTTAGATGGAAAAAATTATATCCTATAGTTTTTAGATATACAGTAGGTATGATCTTTAGAGCGAAGGTATGATGCGGAGGAAGGGAAGACACAGAGAGAGAGAGAGAGAGAGAGAGAGAGAGAGAGAGAAATGAAAAGACCCACGAAGCACACACATAATACTGAAACAATGAGGGAAACTCCAGAAATCATTATACCGTATAACAGGGAAGATACGTAGCGAAGAATGAAATGAAGATAGATGAGGGAGGGATTAACACGAGGAAATGACAGAAAAAAAAAAATGTCAAGCAAAAGGAATCCCGGTACAAGAAAAGACAGATGAAAGGGCGGAGGTGAGTCGGTATGTGGAGGATGAAAAGGCAGAATAAAGGAACGTGTGGAAGAAGAAAAGGATAATAATCAAGAGGCATTTAAGGCAAAAATCGAGGTACGTGTGGTAGGTAAAAAGGTATAATTAGAAACTTGGCAGATAAAAATAAATAAATTTGGAAATGTGTGAAAGATGAAAGAGAAGAAAGTGGGATACGAGTGAATCATGAAAACGAAGACAGAAAAAAAAGAGATGTTTGAGGAAGAAATCGAGAGACGTGTGGCAGATGAAAAAGAAGAAATGGAGGGACGAGGTGATGAAAAGGCTGAGAAGGGAGGAGAGAGAAATGGGGTTGGGGGAGGAGGAGGGAGGAGAGAGTAAAAAGGGTGAAGGAGGAGGAGGAGGAGGAAAGGCAGATGAAAGGATGTTGGCACTGTAATGGGAACTGATAGAAAAGAGGGATGAGAGAGAAAGGGAATTTAGTAGGAGGGAAGAAAAAGAGAGAAGGGGTCGCAGGAAAGGGAGGAAAGAAAAGGGGGTCGGGGGCATGAGGGCGTTGGGTAGGGGGGGAAGGGAAGTGGGGAGGGAGAGGGCGGGCGGTAGGCGCAAAATGGTGCAAAACAATAGGGGGGTCAGAAGAATGGCGAGACGCATGTACACAGACAGACTGACACCGTGAGGCTCATTGTGTGGGCGAGGCGCAGTGGATCATCGCCAGGGGTGGGGATGGGGCTGCGTGAGGCCTAAAAACACGGGGGGTCTTGAAAGTGAGAATGTGGGTGATAAAGGAAGACCCTGAGATTATGGGTCATTGGTGGAGCGCAAGGCCTGAGAGAAAAAAAATGTTTGTCTCCACTACTTTGATACTGTTTTTAAAATGTAATGCGGAGAGTAGGTCTGCCAGTTCATACAGTTTCAATTTCAATAAGTGTTCGGAATATTAGGGTCAAAATCTCTTCCTCGGGTCTTCTATGTGAGGTGTGGTTGGGAAAGGAAGATCCTGGGATTATTAGTTCGTTGATGGAACACATGGTGAGGGAAAATAGTTCTGAAGAAAATGCACTTTCAATATTTGGTGCCAGACGATTTACAAGTGTGTGGTTATTCACGTAAAGTATTCCCCTTTCTCCAGTGAGTCCCAGGGAGAGTCTGAAATTGATAAATTTGTAGAACCACGTACTCAGCTCCTTCACCGCCATTGTGTTATGTGACGCTGAGTACAGGCTAATCACAAAATATTTTCCTTGAGTGTTCAGAAAATTGTGGCCAAATTTTGAGGCCATAGCCTCCTCTCCACTATGAATACTTTAGAAAAAATACTTACATTTTCTTATTCCATAATCTTGTGAAATATCTCTGTATATTAAAGTCAGTCGTCTATCGCTACCCATAAAAATAAGCTGACGTCCTTAACCTGAAAAAGTTGACCCTCTCAGTACAGCATCTTTTATTTCTTATTTTTGCTGCCGAAGACATTTATATCAGCTTAGAAGAGACCCCTGCAGGTATAAGAGGTTAAGATTACGGGCATAAATCTTGTGATATGAGGGGAGGAGTGGTGGGGCTGGGGATGGGGGGAGGAGGTGTGGGGATAGTCGGGAGTGCAGAGAGGGAGAAGGGGAGAGGGTGGGGGTATTTGCCTTGGTGTGCTTGTATTTCATTCAATTGTCGTGTGTGTGTGTGTGTGTGTGTGTGTGTGTGTGTGTGTGTGTGTGAGGTTCGATTACCTGGAGCTGTGTGTTTGAGTGTGTGCCTTGGCTTTGAGTGTGTGTGTGTGTGTGTGTGTGTGTGTGTGTGTGTGTGTGTGAGAGAGAGAGAGAGAGAGAGAGAGAGAGAGAGAGAGAGAGAGAGAGAGAGATTTTGTGTTGTAGTGTAATGAGGAACCGGATCTCACCATTAGGGATGGGTAAGTCACACCTCTCCCCATTACATATACAAAAGAGAACTCAGTGCCTCTCTTATTAGTCACCCTTTATGGACTCTCTCTCTCTCTCTCTCTCTCCTCATATTTTGTGTGTGTGTGTGTGTGTGTGTGTGTGTGTGTGTGTGTGTGTGTGTGGTAGGGCTTATCTGAACAGCCGTTCATGTCAGAATTGTCAGTGTGTGTGTGTGTGTGTGTGTGTGTGTGTGTGTGTGTGTGTGTGTGTGTGTGTGTGTGTGTGTGTGTGTGTGTGTGTGTGTGCGTGTGTGTGTGTCGATATGTGACAAAGTGTACGGCGTTTTGAGAGAGACGAATTTATAGTTGAGAGAGAGAGAGAGAGAGAGAGAGAGAGAGACGGGGGGGCTTACGGCACTCACTCAATACGGGGAAATAAACAAAAAATCAGAAATGACAGGTTTATAGGAGAGAGAGAGAGAGAGAGAGAGAGAGAGAGAGAGAGAGAGAGAGAGAGGCTCACTTAATATTCACACACAAAACAGACATACAGTAGTAAAGAACACCCAAGAAAAGATACTGTGAGCAAGAACAAGGGACGAAAAAATGTGAAAGAAAAAATAAAACACGAGACACAGCAAATAAACAACAGAGAAGACCCTAGGAAAGAAAAAACATCAGGGAAAACTTTTATAATCATCAAAAGAAAAGAGAAGGAAGGAAAAAGAGTGATGTCATGCTGCCCAGTCTGTCGGTATATCTTGAGACAATCGGCAAAACAAACTGCCAGACCTTACACGCACGCACACAAATACACACCTGACTGAGAGGCGGGGAGGTGTGAGGTGTGAGAGAGGTGAGAGTGGAGGTGGTGTCAGGTCCAAAGGTGATAGCGTTGTGATGAAATTGAGCTGAGGTGTGAAAGGAGAAGTGTAAGGTTAAATTTGTGGAAGGGGAAATGTGAGGGGTATGATTGGATGGGGAAGGGAACAGGTGTAGTGTAAAGGTGATAAGAATGAAATGTGAAGGGACAGAGGTTAGGTGATTGCTGACTGAAGTGTGGCTGAGAAGGTGAAGTGGGATGTGGGAGAGGGTAGGTGGGGAGAGGATGAGTTGTGGGAAGCTGTGATGAAGATGTGTTTAGATGATGTATTTATGAGTTGCGACTGGGATAATGTGCAGTGATGGTGTGGAAGGGGTGGGAGAGGGTGTGTAGAAGATTCTGAGGTGATAGAGATGAGCTAGGGTGTGACTAGGAAAGTGTTAGATGTGATTTGTGAGAGGAGAGATGTGGGGTGTGAGGAGCGGAAGATGGAGGTGGGGGTGTATTACGGGAAGGTGCGATGGACGTACGTAAAGGTGATTGGTGTAAGGTGTGACTTTAAGTGCGATGCGTGATTGGAAGGTGTGAAGTGACAAATGGGTTTTTGGGATGATTTGAGAAGTGGAAGGATTTGGCGGGGTATTAATGTGATGGGGGAGAAAGATATGATGATGTGGTGAGGATGTGCTGTGATGGGAGGCGTGTGAGGTGGCATAAAGGGTGTGAGATGATGGGGTGTGGTCTGAAGATCTGCTAAGGTATGTAAGGAGGTTCTGAGGGGATAGGTAAATTTGGGACAATGATGAGTTGTGGTGGCAGGTGTTTGAGGTAGTAAATGAGCTGTGAAGTTAGGGAGGCAAATTAGAAAAGCGGAGGTGAGGATTTGTAGTGATCTGAGATACATGAAGACAATCAGGCGATAAATTGGACAGATGTGGGACGGGAAGTGGACAGACAACTATATGACGGAGGTGGGGGTGAGGGTGAGGGGAAAAATAAGGCAGCGAGGAAGGGGGAAGGGGAAGGAGAGGAAAGGGACAGAAGTGTGACGTGACAGACTGGACGGAAATGTGCCAAGAGAGTGTGGTAGGGGAAGGGGTGACAAATAGCATGTGTGTAGGGGCGGGTGAGACAGAGAGGATGGGGGAAAGGGAATGGGGCTGAATAAAAAATACGTATGTAGCAGTCAGATCAAGTGTAGATGACAAATTTGACTGAAGTGTGACGAGCAAGTCTGACAAATGTGAGGGGTTGAAGGGTAACAAGAAGGGGGAAGGGAGTTTGGGGGTTATGAGTGAGGAGGAAAGAGGAGTAACAAACGTCTAATGATCAAATGAAATGTGGGGTGACAAATTGGACCCAACTATGACAAGGAGGTGAGACAGTAAGGGGGAGAAGGGAGTGAAAAGGGGGGGATGGGTAGGGGCTATGAGGGAGGGAGGGGAAGGGGAAGGGGAAGAACACAACATTGAAATGACTAGAGAAAGTGTGAGGTGGCTAATTAGACAGAATGACTTAAGACTGATAGGGCGTGGGTGGGATGGCCAGTGTGGGGGAACGGGGGGAGGGGTGATTAGAGAGAGGGAGTAACAAGGAGGTGATAAGAGGGAGGGGGTAACGAGGAGGTGATATGAGGGAAGGGATGTCAAGGGTGTGTGTGTTAAGGGAGGGGGGAAGGGAGGGACGCAGATGAACAAAAGCCGTCAGACACATACACAGATAAACCCTTGATTTATAGCCTAATAAAATTTTCTTCTGCCTGGACATCTTACTCGCTCTCCATGGCCCATCATACGCCTGCCTTACCCTGTCCTGCTCGCTCTGTCCTGTCTCTCCCTGTCATGCCCCACCCTATCCTGTCTCGCCCTGTCTTGCCTCACCCAGTATTACTACTGCCATACTCTGTCCTTCCTATCTCACACCTTCCCTTCCTTACATTCTCCTGCTTTTCCCTTTTCGGCCTTACCATGTCCTTGCCTGCCCTGTC
Source organism: Coenobita brevimanus (assembly GCF_032717465.1). Lineage (NCBI taxonomy): Eukaryota > Metazoa > Arthropoda > Malacostraca > Decapoda > Coenobitidae > Coenobita > Coenobita brevimanus. Next base: position 44,657,005 of record NC_136977.1, on the reverse strand, counting down.
CTACCTTAACCTGTCCCCTGCCTCACCCTGCCATACGTACCCTGCCTTGTCTCACCCTGTCCTGCTTCATCCAGTCTTACCTCACCGTCCTGCTTCACCTTTTGCGGCCTTATTTTGCCCTGCCTTGCCCTACTCTTTTCTTAACCTTGTCCTGCCTCAGCCTGTCCTGCTTGCCCGAGAGAGAGAGAGAGAGAGAGAGAGAGAGAGAGAGAGAGAGAGAGAGAGAGAGACGTGTGCGGGACGTGGAGGAGTCTCGTTCAGTCCAATATGCTGACAATGGTAAGGATGGTTTTTTGGATTATCGGTAGGCTTATGGGAATTTTTAACACTATTTACAACGCTTTATCTCCATTAATACTTCTTCCTTACAGGGGTTCGAAACTGCGTCCTTGCGAGTCTTAATATGTTTTGACGACTTTAAAAAGATTATTGTGGATGACTGGGCACAAAGCGTAAATGACAATATCTTCCCAGAGTTCTCCTAATATGGCTTTGAGTGGCCTAGCCTTTCGACAATCGGCTTTACCCCCCTCCCCCAAAATGACTGTTTAATTTCTACTTGTTCATTTCTTCTGGCTGTTTTATTAAGAAGGTGCTACTACAAGACGATTTTTATTCAGCTTAGAAACCCACTTAGTACATTTATGTTACATTTTTTATTATTGCCATCACAAGACGATTTCATTCAGCATTAAATGACCTTTCGTTGTGCAATGACACCATGAGAGAATGACTGAAATTCTTACGATGTTAACATACTTTCTAAGATCGGAAAGGTTGTAGCTAATATATAACATGCAGAGAGAGAGAGAGAGAGAGAGAGAGAGAGAGAGGAGGGAATTGTGATGACTGATGGGCTTGAGAGAGGAATGTGCTTTGTAATCGTCATCGTCATCAACAGCTTCGTTATCGCTGTAGTCATCATCATCGTCCTTATCGTTGTCGTCATCGTCTTCTGTCAAACTTTATCCTCTTATAAATGACATGGTTAGAAAACAAGAAAAGATGAACACAAAGGCTGGGAAAACTATCAAAGTACCCAGTAAAAAAAAAAAAAAAAGTCTATTCTTTTGGCTTCTTCTTCTTTATTTTTTTTTTTCCACTTATGAAGCCAGCCTAAAATGAGCTGGAGCTGAGGACTGGAAGCTTCCCTGACCTATTGCTGCAGTGGCATGAAGTGTCTCGTGACCTCCACACCACCAGAGAGGGGAGATGGATCCAGGTTATGAAAAAGATATGGGAACTTTTTTTTTTCAATTTTCCTACTACATGTAATAATAAGCAGAGTTATGATGATGATGATGGTGGTAGTAGTGTTGTTGTTGTTGTTGGTGGTGGTGGTGGTGCTGATGGTTGTAGTGGTCTGACATTCACTGAAATGTCGATGAAGGAGAAACTAAATTAAACTACCTGATCTGAACCATCTAAGACAACACAGCCCCATGGCATCTGGAAACAGTAGTCTAAGAAAATGCCATGTCTGAATAACATCTCTGCAGACACCTGGGAGGCCAACCATTGCAGTGTTCCTGTTACATGACTGGCTTGTCTGGTAATCCCTATCTGACGTAGGCTGACACAGGAATATATGTTTGTGTTGGACTGAACATTACAGTTCTGAAGAAAGATAAGCTTATTTTCTAGGTCAGTGATTGTGCAGGGTGGCAGATAAAGTCAGAAAAAGTCGCTGTGTTGTAGCAGATCCTGACACATTTCACACTGCCACAACACACACATGCACTTCACACTACAGCAACACACACTGTAACCACACACGACCACACCTGACACACCTTACACTGCCATACCTCACTCACATCTCACACAATCACACCACATACTGTCAAACCTCAGACTCTATGCTGGCACTCCTCATGCACATCTCACGGTGCTGCGTCACACACTGCCACACTTCACACACACCTCACAGTACCGTATTACTCGCTGTCATACCTCATATATACTTCACATTGTTACACCTTGCACTACCATATCACACACTGCCAAATCTGTACTACCACATCACACATTTCGTTCATCAGAGTGTACATTCTGTGTGTATGGTAATCTGATAACTGGTAATATCAGTATTGGTGCTAATCCGTGTGTTGAAGGTATAAGTACTAATGTTAATCCGCCCTAAGCGGGGCATTAATATGTGCCTTGATGATATCCAATTACAGCATTAGTGTGCTTAATGATATATGAATGTGTTGCAATCTCTGTCCTCTCATGGCACTAATATGCGTGCTCATTCGTGTAATGAAGGTCTCAGTAGGGTTGTTAATCTGTCTTAATCAGAGTATTAATGTGTGGTAATCTAGAGCTGTGGTGCGATGAAGATACCTTGTCAGCGGGTTAATGAGAGTAGAGATAGGGCAGCAGATTAGCCAGGTGATTAAGAGAAGGTAATTATGTAAGATTGATGCTCTGTGCTCAGACTAGATAATTCGCTCCTTGAGGCCCAGCAGTCCTCCAACTTGTCATACACCTTCACATATCGTTTCTAAAGCACCGATACCCACTTTTCATACTGAATACATGTTTTGGCTGTCTTAAGGTTGATAAAATGATAGTTTTTTTTTTTTTTTTTGGTCAGCATGGAAACGCTTTAGCGTCCTATCGAACTGCAGCCTATTGTGTTATCCAAGCCTCCACCATTCTGTTTCTCAGGCCATAATCAGTTCAGTTTGGGAGTTCTTCCATTAGCTGAATAACATTGTCTGGTAGGAGGAAGAATGATACAGAAAACAGTCGAATCGGTAGACGTGTGGCCTGCTGTCCTAATACACCCAGGTTCGAATCCCTGCTGGGGCAGGGAATAGTTCTAGGATTTGAATTTCATTAAAGCAGACTTTACTGATCTACCAGAAGACCCACCGACATGTTGTAGAAATATCTCCGCTAATAGCAATGCGCCAGTCAGGTATGAGAACCCTGACATGCATTCAGTTTGGACGGTGGGTGTTAGCGCCGAAGTGGTGACATGTGGAGGTGTGTAGTAAGTAGGAAGGCTACTGGGCCTTGGAACGAACTGTGAAAGATGCCCAGAGTCGGACACATAAAGTCATAGTCAAGGAGTTAATACAGATAAATTCTAACCCTGTCAAATCAACTTATCTTTAGTATAATGGAATTGCCTTTTTTGTAACAATGATGTGTTATTAAAAGATGTCATCGTGTTTAGAGGTCTACTGATCCTACCACCTGCCTTCAATTTATATGTCCCTCATGTTACTTACTGAAGTTACAGTCTCTATGTGCTGTAATGAATTCGTTTAGCACCTGCATCGTTTTTATATATTGATCTATATTGCATCTGTTTATGTGTCTGTATCTGTATCAGTCCTAATGTGAGATTCTTTGGAGTTCCGGACCTTTCCACTGAGGGAGGAAAATTGCCAGAATTAACCCATGCCAATCGGCCAAGTACGAACTAAAATGGAGTGGGTGTAGTGAGAGGAGTGCACAGGAAAATGGAAGTGTTGTCATGTGTGGAGGAGTACTTGTGACCTGAGGCTAATATTGCTTTTACCTACATACATACGGTTTCTTTCCAGACGATTTTTTACGGGAGTCTCCCCCTAGTCTGAGTAAAATCGTCTGACGTCATCAGGAATAAAATAAGATAAGGCGTCATTGCGCTGAAGAGGGTGTATGGTTGCTGATGGTGGCTTATGGTCTCTCTCTCTCTCTCTTTCTCTCTCTCTCACACACACACACACACACACACACACACACACACACACACACACACACACACACACACACACACACACACACACACGACACAACACTGCCATTTCCCTTCCTCACACACAGCTTGTCTCCCTCTCTTTCTCCCTCTCCCTCTTCCTCTCTTCATTCTCCCTTCCCCTCTCTCTCTCTCCCTCTCCCCTCACGCATTCTCCCCTCCCCTCTCTCTCCCTCTCCCCTCACCCATTCTCCCCTCCCCTCTGCTCCCCGCCTTCAAGAAGATATATTATTCATGGAAACGCAATTGCACATCCGCATAATGCTGATTTATGTCTGCCGCTTGCTTTCCCGATGGCGAAGCTGCTTGTTGCCGAAGAAACGATGTCCGAATAAACGATGTCCAAATGAACGATGTCCAAATAAATGATGTCCAAAAAAACGATGTCCTAAGCTGTGTCCAAATAAACGATGTCCTAAGCGATGTCCAAAGAAATGATGTCTGAATAAGCGGTCCAAATAAATGATATCCAACTAAACCATGTCCGAATAAATGATGTCCAACTAAACAATGTCCGAATAAATGATGTCCAACTAAACGATGTCCGAATAAGCAGTGTCCTAATAAACGATGTCCAAATCAATGACGTCCAACTAAACGATGTCCGAATAAACGATGTCCAAATAAACGATATCTGAATAAACGATGTCCAAATAAACGTTGTCCAAGTAAACGATGTCCAAATAAACGATGTCAGAATAAATAATATCCAAATAAACAATGTCCAAATAAGCGATGTCCAAATAAATGATGACCAAATAAACGATGTCCAAATTAACGATGTCCAAATAAACGGTGTCGAAATAAGCGCTATCCAAATATGCGATGGCCAAATAAACGATGTCCAAATAAACGATGTCCAAATAAACGATGTCCAAATAAGCGATGTCCAAATAAGCGATGTAATAAACGATGTCCAAATAAATGATGTCCAGATACAGGGTGTCCGAGTAAGTGCTGTCCGAATAAGCGATGTCCAAATTATATGCCTTATCGTTTTTGACGGAGATCAAAATATTTGCCTAATGATCGTCTTAATTGCCCTGAGAGATGTGGATAATTTTTGACTGGGTTTTTACAATTTTATTCCTTTTGTTTATAATTTGTGTTTAATAGTTTCGTCTCTCTTAGATAATTAGTGCTTGCTATGATGGATATTCGCTAACAATAGGCATAAATGATCAATATAATTAAGAGTCGTTGCCAAATTTTTTTATAATGATGGTTTCCAATGTATGATTATTAAATTTTCCCTCTTGGTAACCTATATTTGCTTTAACTGATATTAGCCAAATTTGGATACTACCAATAATAATAATAATGATAATAATAATAATAATAATAATAATAATAATATAATATTAATAGTAGTAGTAGTAGTAGTAGCAGTAGTAGTAGTAGTAGTTGTTGTTGTTGTTGTTGTTGTTGCAGTAATAGTCATCATCATCATCTTCATCATCATGACGAGAAGTGTTGGGGCCCGGGGCTAAGCAAGTTTGTCCTGACATTTAAGATGAGAGTGACCAGCCTGGCTCATCCCTGAGTGGCATTATGTGAGCAATAAACCCCAACCACCCCTTGGATATAAACCTTCAGAGGCTCAATCTGATTGGAGCACCTTAATTACCCACTAAACCACCAGGTGCCATATTTTGGTTATATGGTTACCACCCGGCTTAGTAAATGGTCTCCTGGTGTACAGGAAAGCATTTGGCTTGTCACTCAGTGTAGAGTCACCCATAGACAGAAGGAAGAGGAAAGAATGAAGTAAGGAAAAACAGAATAGGGGGTGTAAAGTCACCCGTAGGCAGAAGGAAGAGAAGCGAATGAAGGAAATAAAGACAGAAAAGGAATGAAGGAAGAGAGAAAGGAAAAGGCATTCACCAGAGAGCAGCACTACATCAAGTGAGTGGATGGTGAGCGCCCCCACCTACCACATAATAATAATAATAATAATAATAATAATAATAATAATAATAATAATAATGATAATAATAATAAATAGGACTTTCACTCATACTGGTTTTGTTTTTCTGGTCCTTAGTGATTTTTCCCTTATACGGTATATGACTTTCTAAAAATTATTTTCATATAATTTACATTCACCAGCTCGAAGTAGTTAATAATAATAATGATAATAATAAAATAATAAAGTGCTATTACCCATATAGGCTCGGTGATAACTGGACATGGGTGTTGTGTTTCCATATGTTTCATTGGATCTGGTAATTTTAAGCACGTTAATTAAAAACTCAAACTCGTGCCACGTTATCTGACTTCAGTGAGCGACATAAGAAAAGTTTGTAGAAAGGTACTTAATACAGACCAGTTCATTGGGCGGTATTCTCGTGCAAACACCTCTTCCCTACCGGTTTATTTATTCTGCTCCGTTGCTATATTCTTGCGTGTTGTTCATGCAATCTGTGTCGACATCAAGAAGATATAAGGAGCAAAAAATAGGATGTTAATGGGGAGTTTGGAAAATAAATCGCTAAGGAAGAGTTGCATAGGAGCCTCCTTACCCGATGAGAATAGACCAACTTGGTATTTCAGAATTTTCGTCCTGTGTTCGGGAGGTAGAGTCAGAAACAAAAGTTCGTCAAATATATCACCTCTTGTATCCAGATTTCTTTACTTATTAATTTCCATAAACTAAGAAAGGCTTGGTGTGTTTTTCTGTCTTTATATATGATACTTCAGGGAGGAAAGTGACTGATATGCCTTAAATGTGAAGAGGATACATTGGAACTGTACGCGATCTTTTGTCCCAGACTGTACAGCATAGGAGAGAGTGGTGATTATTTTTGTGTCCACCGTTCCTCTCCAAAGACGGTGTTCGATATTACTCGTACTTTCCCCGCGCCATTTTTCCCCCACCCGGTAAAGGCTGGGGGAGATAACGACCTGAGGTAATTTATTCATCCTCCTCTCCCAACCCCCTCCTCAAGTGTCCTCCACCCCCTCCCTCTCCTCCTTCCCCCAGCCTCCTCTACCCTTCCCTCTCCTCAACCTCTTACTCAATCCCTTACTCTCTTCTCACCCTATCCCCATCCCAACCCTGCTTCTCCTTTGCCCTTCCTCTGACCCCTCCCCCATTTCATCCCTCTCTTTCCTCTCCTCGCCTCCCTCTCATCCCCCATACTTCTTCCCTCACCATCGCTTCCTGTCCCAGTTGACACCCCCCTGCCCTTCCCCCACTCTACTCTCCCCTCTTTTCCATCCCCCTTTCCTCTTCCCTTCTTTCCTCAATGCTCTACCATTCTCCTCTCCCTCTCTTATCTCCCCTTTTCCACTCCCTTTTCTCTCTCTTCTTCAACTTCTTCCCCTTCCACCCCCTCTCCCATTTCCCTCTTCCTCATCTCCCTTTTCCTCTCCCTCTCCTCTTTTCCTCTTTCTTCCCATTCTCTTCGTCATCTCTCCATCCTTCACCAGTCCCCACTCTCCCCTACCCCTCCTCCACCGTGACCCTCTGACCCCCACACTGGCTTGACCCCCACGCGACCCGACTCTCTCTTCCGATTTATCCCACGCCGCCCCGACCTCAGGATCAGGGTTGGGTGGCAGTCAGTCGTGCCTTACTGTTTAGTACCCGTGTCCTTCCCTTAAAAAAATTCATCCTACATTGGGTATCTTGTCCCATCTCTTATTGCCGTTGGTCTTTTCTTTTTTGTCCCCTCTTCACCTGTCTCCTCTTGTCTTCTCTTGCATTGTCTATTCGAGCCACATTTTATTCTCTTATCTCCTCTTCTTTTCCTCTCTTTTCCTGTTCAATTTTTACTGTCATTATGGAGCCACGTCAACCCCTATTACTCTCATTTCCCTCCTTCTAACTCTTCCTTTCTCTCCTCTCTTCTCTTATTTTTCACTCAACATCCCTATTATTCCCTTTTTTTGTCTCCTCATGCCGTCTTTATTCTCATGTTATTTTTAGATTGGGTGTTCAGCACTTTTAGTGTGCAATCCTTTCCCTTCTCTTTTGTTATTTGCTCTTATTATCACTTGCCATGTCATCTGTTATCTTCTCTTGTATTGCTTCTGCGTTTCATTGCCTATCTTTGTCTTCTTTTTTCTTCTTCGTACATATGCAGTTCACACGTGGTTCGTTGCATATTCTTAACATCTCTTACACATTCCTTACCCATATCTGCTCTTGTCTTCTCCTGCTTTCCCGTGTGTAGTGTCCTTGCTATTCATCTTTCTTCCATATTGTCATTGTTTAGATGGGCAAGCGTTGTGTCTGGTCCTTGTGCAGTCTGATGGGGTTTCTTACGAGCTCTTCTCCTCTTTTTACTCCTCTTCTCTCTTTCTCTTCTCTTTTCTTCTTTTCTCTTGTCTCCTCTCCCCTTCCTTTCCCTTCCCTTTTCTTCCCTTCTGTTCTGGTCCCTTCCATTCTCTTCTCTTTTCTCTTCTCCATCTTCCTTTACCTTTCCCTGCGCTTTTCATTCATTCCCTCATCTCTTCACATTTCATTTAATTTCTTCTTTTACCTTCTCTTCTCTTCTCCTCTCCGCCTTTCTGTCTCCTTCCCTTCCTCTCCCCTGACCCTCCTCCTCCACGACCCATTATCCTCGTCTCCCCTCGCAATTTTCCTCCTTTTTTATCTTTTATTGTCCCACTATTTTCCTTGGTCTTATCTTATTTTTTATGTTTCTTGATTTTCTCTCTCTCTCTCTCTCTCTCTCTCTCTCTCTCTCTCTCTCTCTCTCTCTCTCTCTCTCTCTCTCTTACTAATCTATCTATTTATCTATCTATCTATCTACATACCTATCTATCTATCCCTCTCCCAGTCCCATTCCACAAATCCAGCACGGTTTCCTCTTTTCTCTACTTTTCTCCTCTCTGGACAGCTACTTCTCCTCTTTCCCTCATTTTTCTTCTCTTTCCTCCAATTCGTTCTTCTCTTCTCTCCACTTCTTTTCTTTCTTGTAACTCTCCAGGCAACTATTTCTCCCTTTCATCTCCACATTTTTGTCTCCTTTGTATCTCTCTCCTCTTCTTCGATCTCCATCTCTGAGGTCAACTTCTCGTCATGCGAACGACAGCTTCCTCTCTTTCCTCGGTTTTTCTCTTCCCTCAACCTTTGTTGCCTATTTTTTTTTTCTTCATCCCTTTCGTTTTCAGCTGTCATTACATACCTCCCTCTTCTCTCCCTTCATCTCCTCCACCCTCTCTCACCTTCAGATCGTAAGAAACTTCCTCCCCAGATCATTCTCCCATTCTCCTCGCCTCTCTCATTCTCGCCTCGTCTTTATTCTTTTTTCTCCTCTCTTTTCCCTTTTAAAGCGTCTCTCCCACCACATTCTCTTCTTCCCCTTTCATTCCACGTCGTTTTCTCTTCATGCGCCCCTCTCACATCTCCCTTCCCTCGTCTTTCATTGCACACCTTTTCTCTTGTTGATATTGCTTCCCCGATCACTGTTTCATCTTCGTGGCATTCCCTTGATAGCCTCACTTCTTCCTGGTATTTATTTTGTACTGTCTTTTTGCGTTCATGTTTCCCCATTTTTTCTGTCCCCTCTCCATTTTCCTCTCCTCTTTTTCCTAAAATTCCATTTCACCCCCTTACCCTCGTTCCTTCTCTTTTTCCCTTTATTCCTCTTTCTTATCTCTATTCTCTTCATCTCTTCTTTTTTTTTTTTTTTTTTTTTTTTTACTTTTCTTTCCCTTCCTTCCTCCTTCATTCTCTTCCCTTCCCATCCCTTCGTCCTTTTCAATTTTTCCCACATCCCTGTCGTTCCTTTCCTTTCCTTCGCAGTTCATATATTTTCTCTCCCCTTCCCTCTTTTCCCCCTTCCCCTCTCCCTCCCCCTTCCCCTCCCCTCCTCTCTTCTCCCCCTTCCCATATCCCTCCCCCTTCCTCTCCGGCTGGCGGTCTCTCTTTGCATGGCAGGATGTCAGATAATTTACGTCACTCTCTCGAAGCCTCGGGAGACTAATCAATAAACAAAATAATGGACATTGTTTATTATATTAGCGATTGTTTTTAATGGTGATTGTTGGTACTAATAATTGTTAGTAAATCTATAATGGACATTGTTTATTATATCTAAGATTGTTTCTAAAGGAGAGTGTTAATAATATTGTTTCTAACCTTTCTAGTTAAGTGGTATTTCTTCTAAGCTGTATATAAATGGTCTTGCATAACGGGAAAATTGAGTGTAAGAGTACTAGATCGATGGAAGGGGTAAAAGTGCTTAAAGCTGAGTCCAGACAGCCAGAAAGAAAAAAAAATCATAGAATAAGACACCAACTAGTCTGTGTAACTGAATGGGTTATAGGAGAAATTTATGGTCCGCGGTAGGAAGTGCAGAACCATTCTCCATTTTCTTTTTTCAGGACAGTGGTGTAATTTTCATGTCATTACTGCTTACGTCAGTGGGTTTTCTTCAGCTTTACAGACATAAGTATTTCGTGGAGGAATTACTTATAGTTATCAGTGCCTGTTGTCTGTTCCTATCCTTTATCCCTTATCGCTTCCTCCCCTGCCTATCCATTTTAATTTCCAGTCCTCAGTCCTTATCCCTACCCAACCATTCTCTCTCTCTCTCTCTCTCTCTCTCTCTCTCTCTCTCTCTCTCTCTCTCTCTCCTAAACATTTCTTTTTCTCTCCCTCTCTTCCTCCCTCCCTCCCCCTATCATTTCTCTTTCCCAAACCTTTTTTCTTTTTATGCTCCTTTTACTGCCAGACCCTGCCTATGCCCACCAAAATCTCTGCTTTCCCGGCACACATGTCTTTGCCTGCCCTCTTTTCTTGCCTAACACAACCTTCCTCGTCCTCACCCCTCCCCTTCACCCTTCACACGCCTCCCCTCCCATCTCCCCGGGTTCTCTCTCACTCTGTCTCACTATTTCTTTACTCTCTTCTTCTTTACTCTCTTCTTTACTCTCTTTCTTACCCTCTTTACTCTCCTTACTCTCTTCCATAGTGTCCACCCCATCTTTCAAAAAATCACAAGACAGATCTATCAGTGCATGCCAGTCCCATCTTCCACAGTTTATCTTTTGTCATTGCTTTTTCATCTCATCCTTCCCACTTTTTCTCCACCTTCTCCTACAGTTTCCCTCACTCCTAATCCTTAAACCACTCTCTCTCTCTCTCTCTCTCTCTCTCTCTCGGCATATTGGTAATATATTGGATGGTCTATCCTGTGCACAAAACAGGTTTCTCTCTTCATTCTGACTTGCCGCCAGTGCTTGGGATAGATTAAAAGCATCTACTTGCCCGAGTGCCAGGGGATTAGCTCATCCTCTTCAGGCCCACAGCTGGGGGCGGAGGGACATTGGTTACAAGATTGTGACAATGTGAGATAACTCTTACCTGGTCGTGGTGTAGTGGTATGCTGCCTGGCTCTCACCTGAGAGTCCCGGGTTCGATTCCCGGCATATTGGTAATATATTGGATGATTTTTCTTGTGTACAAAACAGGTTTCTCTCTTCACTCCTTCTTATTCCCTCCTCCTCTCCCACATCTTCCCTCTGATTCCCTTCCACCCTTCTCGCCCTTCCCCGACACCCACACCCTGCCCATCCCCTTCTGCCCTCTTTAATACAGTTACCGACCCTTGTTCACTGCAGTGTTGTTTGGATTTTGGGCGAGTAATGCACATGAGCTAAACACACACACACACACACACACACACACACACACACACACACACACACACACACACACACACACACACACACACACACACACACACACACACACACACACACACACACACGACATAAACATACACTTGTACGTCACACTCATGGAAATATACACATAGTTTTACATATATTGATTAAAAATTGCGTCATACGGTTGTAAACAAAAATATACGCGTCAGTAAAAGCTACAATAACCCTCTCTCTCTCTCTCTCTCTCTCTCTCTGTCTCACACACACACACACACACACACACACACACACACACACACACACGACATAAACATACACTTGTACGTCACACTCAAGGAAATTTATAGATAATTTTACATATATTGATTAAAAATTGCGTTATACGGTTGTAAACAAAAATATACGCGTCAGTAAAAGCTACAATAACCCTGCCTCTCTCTCTCTCTCTCTCTCTCTCTCTCTCTCACACACACACACACACACACACACACACACACACACACACACACACACACACACACACACACACACACAGACCACCCCACACAGCCGAGGAGCCAGGTTATGTTAGTCGAGATAAAAACAAGATCATGAGAGTTAAGAACGTAGGGAGAGGAGACGGATCATGATGAGAGGCTTGTGAGGTGAGGGTGGGGTCAGGGTGGGGGTTGGGTGGGGTGGGAGATGGGGGGAAAGTGAGGTAAAGGTTGTGGCATGGTGGGGTTGGGGTTGGTGTGGTTGGGGAAAGTGGTGGAGGGTGAGGGCAAGGGTGTGGGAATTATGAGGTGAATATGCGGAGTTCGCGTCAGGGAAAGGTGTGCACGGGTGGGGTAATTGTGGTTTGTTGGTGAGGTTAGGGTGGGGATGTTAGGGTTTGGGAGGGGGGGTGGGGAAGTAGGGGAGGAACTGAGAAACGTGGAGGGGAGGATGGGGACGGAGGAAGTGAAGGATAAGATTAGATAGATACTTGGAATGATGGGGGAGCGCGGGATTAAACAGGGAGAGGGCTAGAGGAAGGTGGAAACAGGGTATGGAAGAGGATGTATAATGGTGAGGAGGAGGGGGGGAGACAGGGGAGAGAAAAGTAGAGTAGTGGTAGTGGGATGGCAAGGTGTGGCGGAGTAGATTGAGAATAGTAAATAGTCACTGCACACTACGTAATCTTTTAGAATTTAACATAGGGAGGAGTTGGGAAAGATGGGTTTGAGACGAAAAGGGCTGGACCAGGTGAGCAAGAGGTGGGTTTGGGTGGGGAATGATGAGGTCAGAGTGTGAGTGGTTTGGGGAAAGATGGGGTCAAGCTGAGGTCAAGGTGTTTAAGAGGTGGGGTCGGGGTGGTGGGGAGACGGAGACAGGAGGGTGGAGGGGTGAGGGATGGGTAGGGTGAGATGGAATGGGAGGGTCGCATGGAGTGGGAGGTGGGTAGGAGGGGAAGATGGAGTGGGAGATGGGTTGGAGGGTAAGATGGAATGGGAGGTGGATAGAAGGGCAAGGTGGAGTGGGAGGTGGATAGGAGGGGAAGGTGGCGTGGGAGGTGGGGTAGGAGCGTGAGGTGGCGTGGGAGGTGGTAGGAGAGTAAGGTGCGAAGTTGGAGTGGAGAGCATTGGACAGAGGCGAGGTCAGAAGGTCGGTGATGAAGGGTCAGGAAAAGTGGAAGAATAGAAAAGAGATCAAGGAATATGTGACGGGACCGTGGATAAATAAGGAGATGAGGGAGGAAAAGAAGAGGAAAAGAGGTGGGGTCAGACAGGGAGGTGGTGGGGGAAAGGTGAGTAATACGGAAAGATGGTGGAGACGAGGTGGGGTAAGACTGTGAGGTGGTGGGGAGGAGGTGGGGTCAGACAGTGAAATGCGGAGGGGAAGATGAGTCAGCTTGGCGAGGTTAAGAAGAAATGTGAGTGGCACTGGACGGATGAGGGTGAATGATGCCAGGTAGAAAATTAGATCAAGTGTTGTGAGTGATGGCTGTGATGGAGGGGAAAAAAAAAAAGGTGGACTCAAACAGAAAGTACGAGTTAAAGGTAGTGAGAAGGTGGGGTGAGAAATGCAATTAGTTGAGGGGGGAGTGGTGAGAAATAATTAAGGTGTTGTCCTGAGAGAAGAAAATAGGATGGGTGTGTGTCGAGGAAGTATTAGTAATGGGTCAAGAAAGAAGTAGGGTTGGGATCAGAATGTCAATGAGATGGGGTCAGAAATGCAGTTAGGTAATGGAGAGAGTGGTGGGGTAAAAAATGAAGAGGCGTTACGAGGAGTGGCAGTGGTGGGTGGGGAAATGTTGGCGGAGGGGAGGATTGCATGTAATAAAAGTGGGATAGTAGGGGAATGGGTGGGATCATTTATTAAGAGAGCTGTACTGAGGAGTAGAAGGAGAAGGAGTAAAGGAAGTAGTAGTAGTAGTAGTAGTAACAGTAGTAGGGTAAAAAATAAATGAATAAATAAGTAGATAAATAAAAGTAGGGTCAGTCAGGATATGGGTGGAGCCAAGAGTCAAGCAGAGGTCTGGCGGATGATGTGCATAGAGCTGCAGGACCCTCCCTGTCAGAATAATTCGATAATTCCACCGATGATAAACACATCCTCCGTGACAGATACAACCCGATTAACGTCACTCGTATGATAATGCACATCAGCGTATCAGAAATTAATTCGGTCCCCCCTGTCTGTTTCACCCCTAGATAAGATCCTTCAATTTTAACTCTATTTTTAGCCTTACGATACGTCTTCCAGCACCAAGCCTGCTGAAATCGTCTGGTGGTAGCAACAAGAGAGGAAACTTACTGACCTATACATTTTTACCTCTAAGTTCACTCCTTTTTTTCCATTTATTTTGTCTCTGTTTCTTGTTTTTTGCGTAAATCCCGAGAGATTTTCACCAAGTTGAATTAAATCGTCTGGTGCTGGCAAAAGCGCAGCTATAAATAGACCAACTGTAATTAATTTGAAAGCTATCTCTGTCTACCGATCAAGCCAGTTCCTTTTGTATTAACTGTATTTCTATTGGATATTTTCTAGTAACTGTATTTCTGATCGTTACGGGAGGTCTTCCCCCACCAAGCGTAGTAAAATCGTCTGGTGCATACAAGAATGCAGTACATTAAATAGATAGAACTCTCTCTCTCTCTCTCTCTCTCTCTCTCTCTCTCTCTTACACTACGAGAGATTTCCTTTAGCTTGAAAAAAATCGTCTGGTGGTAACAAAGAAAACATGAGATAAATAAAAGTTGCATCTGTTTACCTCAAGAACTATCCTTTGTCCTTAAGTGAATTTTTAACCCCCTCCACTACAAGATATTTTATTTTTGGCCGAGAAAATGGTCTCTCAGTAGCAACAATAAAGCTAAAAGGATGTTAATGTGTCAGAAATTTAGTCAATGTGTCAAAATGTAGTTCGAAAGTCATATATTATCTCTCAAGCAAAGCCTTTCATCATGATTCTTAATTATTTTACTCCTTCACTGTGGAAAGAAAATCGTCTGGCTTCGTCTGGTATAAAATGGAAAAGTTCGTTGTTCGTGTACAGGTGTGAACTTTACCTGAAGTTATTTACCATCAGAAAGAACAATATTTGCAAACTGGGTATACTTTTCCTCTGACTGCTTAATATCACCATCACGAAAGGTCTTCTTAAAGCTGAACAGTGGCAATCCGGCGGTAGCAAGAAAAAAACAGAAATAGACGGGACTGTTGTGAAGGAGTGGAAGGCATAAAACAGAAATAGACGGTACTGTATTGAAGGGGTGAAAGGAATAAAACAGAAATAGTCGGTGTTCCATTGAAGGAGTGAATGGAGTTTGCTTTGCCACTTCCACCACAACCCACCTGTAACACCTTGGATCACACCTGCAACAATTAACCCCTTTATTGCCATGATGAAATTGCTCTTTTACGACTGTCACTCTCAAGATATATATATTTTTTTTACATGCGATAGACTTCGTAACAGAGGGACTAAAAAAAAAAAAATCATTAATCACTTCACTTTTATGACGAGTTTTTACGCTTCTTGGTGCTATCTCAAGACTTTTATAAATCTTAGCAAAGGTCCTTTGAAACCCAGGGGTATTGGACAAATCTAGGCATGTTAGATTGAAAAGTCTCTCGTCAGCTGAATAAAATCGTCTGAAGTTAAAGAAAATACACCCAAAAAATACTCCATTATAGTGAAAAGGCCCCCAAAGTTACTTGATGAACAGGAGAAAAGAAATAGACATCCTTGGGGAAAGATTTTTCTCCTAAATCGCCTATTATTGCCAATAATTTTGCCGAATTGTCATCATGAAGGAACCACCAAACGACTCGTGATGCAAACTGTAAATTGAGGAAGAGTGTGTGTGTGTGTGTGTGTGTGTGTGTGAGAGAGAGAGAGAGAGAGAGAGAGAGAGAGAGAGAGAGAGAGAGAGAGAGAGAGAGAAATGTAAAGTTTTTGATGAGTGCTGTAGCTAGAGTTGGTGAGACGGAGTGACTGTGTGCGTGCGAGTCTTGTGGTGATTGGTGGTAAGTGAAAAAGTGAGTGCGTGCATGTGGCGTGTACGAGTAGATAGCGAGAGAAAGTGTGTGTGTGCCATGTTTGTGCCCATCCAGGTGTAGACAGGAGGCGAACTCAGCTGGTGTAAGTGTTTAGTAAAGTGTTGAGGGAGGGAAGTCTCCATGAAGTGCTGGGAGGGGGTATTCATGAAGTGTTGGGGAGAGTTTATAGAAGGATATTAGCCTTTTTTTTTTTCCCGATAAACAAGTCTCCATAGCAGTTAATTATTTACAGAGAGGGCTTTTTTATTTTGTTTTTCACTTTAACCCTTCATAGCTCAAGTAGCTACTCTAAAAGGTATTGTATTAAGACAAAGGTTGAAAATAAAGGTGTAAATAATCAGTCTTCTTTACAAACTGAAGTAAAAAAAAAAAAAAAAACGTTTATAATAATGGTGCTTAGAGTGCTTTATGGCCATGTTCTCTTCAATAAATGAGTCTTCCAGGTTCCTTCTCCTGTGCGATTAATTTTACGTGGAACTCTTGAGATGGTAATAGACAAGACTCGACCTAGTAAATCATTTCCCGGTATCCAGAATAAAAAACCAAAGTTACTCACTGCCCTGTGATGGTTTGATGGTGACTCAGCTTGGATGAGGAACCGCCAAGAGGATATTAACGTACTACATGTAAAAATAAATTAGGGAAAAGGTGAGAGGGAGGTTACTTAGAAAGCAAAATTACGGTTATTGGTGTGGCGAGTGACGGGGCTATTTTGTTTTGTGTTTGAGGGGCAGGTGGTGTGTGTATGTGTGTGTGTGTGAGAGAGAGAGAGAGAGAGAGAGAGAGAGACGAGGGACCTGGTGTGCAGTTCATCCCTCACTCTTCCCTCAGTGTAAACAAGTTTCACACACAAAAAGGTAGAGTTTCATACACAAAAAGGCAGTCGTTCTGTATGCCACGTATGCAGATAAACCCACGATGTATTTCCCGGGACTCCTTGTATACGTATAGCTCGATAAACGACGAGGAAACAATAGGCTGATGGACAATAAATCTTGCCACATTCTCCTTTCCACACCTATTCCCACAAAGCGTATGCGATCGTCGACACAGCAAGACCTTCCCTAAGTACAGAGATAAACTTAAGATCTTTCCCCTTTCGTAAGTATGATTTGTTTTTAAGTAAGAGTTGGTTTTGAGGGAAGGGCACTGGACGAAAAGCGTAGGATTTTCCCTTTACCTACAGACTTAAGACAATTTTCCTGTCGTAACTAAGACTTTATCTGCAGCAAGGACAAGGAAAGGAAAATGTAGAATCTTACCCTGCTCAGATTCACAAACAATCTTACTATTAATCTTCCCGTGATCAATTCTGCAAACATAATAATTTTCCCGTTGTCATATAAAACCGAGTACCCAGCAAGCTCTTTCGTAAGTCCTTTCTGAAATCTATGAACTTACCATCATTTCCCTGTCCCACATACGGTCGACTACCAAACAAGTCATTTCCTAAGTAATTTCCAGGTGTCACAAACTCGTAAGATAAGTACGTCGGTCGGCTACTTCCGTGTTGTTAGATGACTGCTGAACCTCGGGAGCTGGGCCAGAGTTGGGCGCATTAAAAAAGAATGAATACTTATATGGGGTATACAGAATTTTCCCATAAGCATTTCGCAGTCGTAATTAAGTTATAATTTTGTTGGAGAGATAAGTAAGCTTTAGAACTAAATCGTGACAGTCAGAAATTTGATCTATACCCTTACGTGTGTACATACAGGTCGCACCCATCTTTCTTACACCTGTCCCACCAAGCATACACACCCCTTCACCTGTAATAGCCTATACCAACACCCCCACATCTGTAACACACACACACACACACACACACACACACACACACACACACACACACACACACCAGCAGTCTCAGACAAGCAGTCCTTAGCCCCACACAACATCCACAGATCTGTATGCACACATTATTCATACAGAGCATCAGCCATCACCCCCAACCTGTCCCTTCACACAATAGCAACACACCAACCCACACACCTCCAAACCTTAGTGCACAAATCAACCACACACCCCTTCACCCATCACCCACCAGCCTATCACCCCGCACACCCAGACATGTCACACCAGCACACCCAAACACCAAAACATCACCCAAACGCATCACACCAACATCCCAGTCAGTACACACCAACACCCAAACGCATCACACAAACACCCAAACCCGTAACACCAACACACCAGCCAAGACACACCATCTTCAAACCTTTGTGCGCACACCAACCAACCACACACAGCTTCACCCGTCATCCCCCCCCCAGCCTGTCACCCCGCACACCAAAACCCGTCACACCTGTGCTGAGTGAGGGAAGGCCCCAGCCATGACCCCTCGCCAGCCCTGGGTCAAAGGTCAGCCTCCCCCGGCCTCGACCTCACGGCTCGGATGTGCGTGTCGCTGGGCTGGGGAGAGTGGTGATACGTCTTCATCAGCAGTCAATACTCGCCCCGCTGGTGGGAGATTAAGTTAATATTTTAGATTTTGTTTGTGCCTGGTTAGATTATGGTGAGTTATAGGTTTTGGTTTTTGTTAGCGCAAGTTAGAGTTATGGTGTAAGTTAGATTAGGTTATTTTAGGTTAGGTTGGGTTAAGTGTGAGCATCGAGGGGCTGGGGCAAACGGCAGTACATTTTCGTCAGCTGTGAGTACTCGCCCGACTGGTGTGAGCACGAAGGGGGATGTGGGGATGGGTGGGGTCGAGGATACTGGGTAGTTAGGCTGAGAAATAAAAGGGTGGTGGTTGATAAAGAAATGGAAGAAAATGGAGAATGATAGTGATTAAGATGAGAAAGAGATGGGTTTTGATGAAAAAAAAAAAAAAATGTGGGCTCAGGTGAAGAGGGGGAATCAAGTGGTTAGGCAGGGAAAAAGGGAATGTTCTGGTAAAAGGAAGGATGAAAGGAAAATTATATTGACGAGAAGAAACAGGAGGCTGGAGTGGGGATGGATGGGTAGCAAGTAAACTGAGATAGGAATTGAAACGAAGGGAATGGGGTTGTTAAAGATGGGTGGTTATAGAAGGAAAGAAAGAGGTGGATTGGTAACGGAATGGAAAAGAAGAGAAACATTGTGTGTCTTTAGTCAGGTCAAAATACCACTGTGTACTTATCCACTTTCCCTCGTATTTTTTTCAAATTTTCATGGATCAGTAGGTAAGAACGCCCTCATAAGTTTTCATCATGATCCTCCCATTGATTTTTCTGTAACCATGTGAATAGACAGACAGACAGGCAGGGGCGAAAACATAAACTCCACCCAGGTTGTGAGGCGGAGGAATATAAGGACTATAACTGTGAGGTCAGGGGAAAAAGGAGTGACAGGGATGCAGATGCGTGGTTGGCACAAGACACTGAATGATTAAAGAGGGAGAGAAGGGGATGGAATTGTGTGAGAAAGAAGTAAAATAGTGATGAGATGGAGGAAAATGAAGGATGGGATGGTGTGAGAGGAAGAGGAAAAGGAGTGATGGGGTGGAAAAGAAATGAGATGATTGGGGAAAGTGAAGAAAGAGGTGGAATGGTGTGAGAGGAAGAGGCAGAAGGGCAATGAGATGGAAAGGAAATGAGATGATTCGAAGGAATGAAGAAAGGGGTGACATGAGAAGAGACAGAAGGGGAATGAGATGGAAAGGAAAGGAGATGATTTGAAGACGTGAAGAAAGGCGTGACTTGGTACAAACTCGGAAAGAGAAAAGTGAGAAGGTGGAGGAACAAGCAAGGAGTGTAAAGACAAAGTCGAATAAGGAAATTAAAAAAAAATAAAGTAGGTTGGTAAAAGAATAGAAGAGAGAGTGATGGACAAATGAAAGGGAAAAAGTACGAGTAAACGTAGATTAAAAAAAAAAAAAAGAGGAAAGAAAACATGGGGTGGACAGTGGACTAAAAAAAAGAAAGAAAAAAGACAAACGGAAGTGAAACAAAAATAAACATAGAAGTATGAATTGGGAAAGATAGATAAAATGTGGCTTGGTGAAAGGACAGGCAGGAAGGGATGAACAGTCAAAAGAAAAAAATGATATGGAGAAACAGAAGTGGAAAGAGAAATAAAACAGCTGAAAGAAAGAAATAAGTAGGCAGATGGAAGAAGCGAAAAGCTTCAGGGTATTGTTAAGTGAGAAAATGATGGTGATTAGCGGAGTGGAAGGTGACGAGGGCTGAGGTACGGAGTCAGGTGTGAAAGAAATAAATGGTTGAGCAGAGACAGGGAAATGGAAGAGGAGCGGGAGGAAGGAGGGGAGAAAAAAGGAAGCTTGGGAGGGAAAGCGAGAGGAAAAAGGGAAAGGATGGAAAGATGGAAGCTAGAAAGAGAGAGGAAAAGGGGGAGAGGAGAGAGGAAGAGGAGAAGGAAGCTAAATAGAGAATGCGGGAGAAAAAGGGGAGAATAGAGAATGAGGGAGAAAAGGGGGGAGGGAGAGAGGGCGAGGAGAGAAGCATGCTCATTTAAGTCGAATATGGGGACGGGGAGAAGAAATTGGGGGAGGGATGGAAGGGAAGTAGAAATTTCTATGTTCGGAGAGAGAGAGAGAGAGAGAGAGAGAGAGGGAACGCAAGATCATAGGTAAAGAGGATTACTGCAGCATGTCGCTTGGGCCATACAAGGCAAATCCTGTTTAAGGGAACGACTACATAACGGGAATAAGATAAGGGTAGGAAAAAAATAGGAAAAAAAGAAAGTCCCCTACCTCTCACCAAACCCTCCAGCCGACATTTGTAGGAAAAAGTAAAAAAAAAAAAAAAAAAAAAATGCATTAAAAAAAAACATGGAAATTTTATGAGAAAGAACGAAAGGAAAACACATACTGGTACGTGAAAGAAGTAATTATTCTGCCTTGGATGTTTTAATGTCTGGGATGAGTCTTATACCCAGATGAAAAAGTTTAGATATATATTGAAATTGCTATTATTTTGAAGACAATATTTATACTTAAAGGGGGACCCAGTTTGGCTTTTAAGTGTTTTATTTCATAGTAAAGAAAAAGTGGATAATTTTTCAGCCACTTGATCTCTTCACCTCACTAAATTCTAGACCTTTTTCATATAGAGCTTTGAAGATTTCGTTATACCTGTTTCTTGCCGATTTCTTCTTCACATTACATCTCCGAAGCCTCTTTTACTGTTTTAGTGCAAACTGTCGATACTAAGACGATTTATAGGATACAAGAAAGTTATAAGGTGCACTATGAAGAACTAGTCGGTACGAAAGAAGTGTTACGAAGCTTCCTGTGTCTCCTAGAATACGGCTTTTAAATCTTCCACGACTAGCACTTGATGACACGAGGGTAAGAGCTGGGTACAGAGTTACGGCTTTTCCACGATGCGGCTGAGAGATAAGAGAGATATTAATGTCAGACGTAGAGAGAGAGAGAGAGAAAATTGTCCTTCATAAAGCGTTTTTCAATTTAAGCTTTTTTTTTTTTTTTTTTTTTTTTTTTTTATGACTCAAATATGTGCAAAGAATTTTTACCATAACTTCGGCCCACAATTCTGAACACCCAGTATCTTAACTCAAACATCAGTGTCGTCAAGAGGCAGTGGACGAAAGATCAGGTATGTCTTGCAATATCATATGCACGAAGGTAAAAAAATTCGATAATTGTACATCAGCTTGGTAGTATCATCCTTTCTCTGACACGCAATATAGTTAGTTTTAATCTACCTATAGTGTAGTTATTATCGTCTATACTATATAACTAACAGCCTTCAGAAAATCAGTTGGACTCTTGCTGTTTGCTTTCCTTTGTACTCCTATCTATAAACATATTATTTCAGTCTCTGCAATTACATTTTTCAAGCTCAGTGATTACTTTCCCGGTTACTGATGTGCAGTATCTTTGTAACGGCTTTATGGTACCCAAATCTAAACTGGTTAAATGGTAGGTAACACTTATTAAAAACCAAAACTCCCATCTATAAACATTTTAACAGCAGGTTTGAAACTGATAGAGGAGATCGCTTTTATCACTACTGCCCAGCTCATAAAAACAAAGTTCAATATAAAATCTACTCTTCAGTAGACGAAAGTACTTAAATAGTAGACAGACACAAACATAAATAGAGACAGACAGGCATACAGAGAGACAGATAGACAGGTAGATAAATAATGCGTAAACGTTTGTGTGAGTGATCGAACATGAGAGCGTGTGCGTGCTTGTGTGTTTGCGAGTGTGTGTAAGTGCATATGTGCGTGAATGTGTGCTGGGAAAATGTAGCGAAATAACCAGTATCATAAAAATCTTTGTCATTTTCTTATATTTCGGGGGCAGAGATGAAGTGAGATGAAAGGGTTATGGAAAGCGGTAATGGAGATGTTGGGGAGATGACGAATGTGATGAATGATGGGGTGAAGGCTGTCATCTCCAGAGGGGAAGGAGAAGGGGGAGTGGAGGGGGAGGGGGTGATGAGATTGGGACAGAGGGGGAGGAAATAGTCTAATGGATAGGTTGTTAGGGGTGGAGTTAAGTAAGAAAAGGAAGCTGAGATGAGAGAGAGAGAGAGAGAGAGAGAGAGAGAGAGAGAGAGAGAGAGAGAGAGAGAGAGAGAGAGAGAGAGAGAATGTTTGAAGAGAAACATTGTCTACAAAGTGATGGGTTGATGGACAGAGTAATGGAAGAAGGGAGGAAAGTGTGGTTATGTGTGAAGAAATGCAGGTTGGAGAAAGATAGGAGGGGATGAGGATAAGAAACAAAACATTAACATCTTACCCAAGATGATAAATACGGTTTTACTAAGACTAATTTTTTTAGGATTAAGGGAGACTTTAAATTGGGAGTTAGATTAAACTTTCACTAACCCTTCCACTGCTAGAGATGTTTATAAGCTGAGTAAAAATCGTCTGGAGGTAGCAAGAAAGAAAACAGAAAAATCCGACATAGAGAAATAATCAAGTGACTGATGGCCTTGTGACGTATATTATTCCCTGTATTCACCTCAAGTCGATGGTATTTAACCTTAGGATAAAGCCCTTGCGGTGGAGGGGTTAGCGACGATCTCCATTCCTCTCCTGCACTGAGATATCTCCCCAGAGCCAGTTAAATCTGTCAGGTGGTGGGAAGAGTAAAACGAGAAAGATGTCCGAGGAATGTAATGGTGAGAAGTGGCGGCGAGGGAGGAGAAAGGACCAGGTATATGACGATGTTACGTTGAGACAATATTCCCACGTTCAGGTGTATAGGCATCACAGTGGAACACCTGGAGGTCCCTTCTGACATCCTTACAATACAGGTGTAGGCTTCCCACTGTCTCCCCACCTCTCCCGCCACTCTTCCTCTCTCCCATACCTATCTGTACCTACCTGTCTTCTTCACCCCTTTCCTTCTTTCATCTCTACCCTTCCTTACTCTTCCTCCCTCCCCTACCCTTCCCGTCTCTCCATTCCCCCCTCCCCCTTTTAACACAATCCCTGCTCTTCCTCTCATCTTCTCACTCACCCTTCTCCTTTATTCCTCCACTCCCTTTCCCTTCCTTTCACCAATCTTACCTGTCTGGTCCCTTCCTTAGCCTACCCAACCCTATCTTCTCTCCCCTTCCTTCCTTCTTCCTCCACTCCCTCCCAGCCTTCCTCTTTCCTTCCCTTCTCCCCACCTCTTCCTACCCGGTCCTTTCGTCCCATCCACCTCTCTCCTTCCCTACCTTTTCCCCCTACCCCCCACTCCCACCCTGCATGCCTCTAGTCTCCTCCTTACCTTAGCTTTGCAAGGGAAATCAGCCTTTACCTATACCTGTAAAGTCACCTGTTGAAAAAGAAAGAAAGAAAAAAAAAAAAGGAAGGAAAATATGATAAAACACTCTAAATCTCATACGTTTAAAATCATAATGCGGTCAAAAATTAGTGTGAAAAAGGTATAGAGGTGTATGTGCAAAGTATCGAAGCTAAATTACTTGTTTTGTGGGAGGGAAAGGGGGAAGTACGGTGTGTGTAAAGTATATATACATAATTCGAGGCAAGAGGATCTCTGGGTAAATATCAACTAGAATACTTTGGGGTCTGCTTGGTTGAAGGTGTGTGTGTGTGTGTGTGTGTGTGTGTGTGTGTGTGTGTGTGTGTGTGCGTGTGCGTGCGCACGCGCGCGGAGTCTTAGCTCCCTAACACTCTTTAATCCTGACGAGCATTTAAGCCAAATATTGATAATCAGAAGGAGATACCGCTCATCTATATATACTTACATTTAATTAATGATCGCATCGGTTATAAAGGAAGGATTATATACGGCAGGGATGTCCACCCGGCAATTACCCACCTTAAGCAGCCTGATAATCGGGGCCTCAGAGCAGAATAATAATTACACCCCATTAATGACTGTGAAGAATATAGCAATTACCTTCGACTAGGGTCCACCGCCTGGGAGCTCCAAGGTAAATAAGGAGTTGACATGATCTAGGGCTTCGTGAGGTTCTAGCTACTCCCCCTCTTTCCTCTCCTTTCTCTCTTTCTCTCTCTTCCAGTTCCTCATCTGCAGCAGCGGTTTTAAGAGAGTATCCGCCTTTGATCACTTTAAAAGTCTCATTTATCAAGGTAACTCCTAAAAGCTAAAGGAAAGCAAAGGAAAAAATATATAATGCTGGACATTTGCCGTCTAATGGCAAAAAAAAAAAAAGTTTTCATGCCAAGTACTTGTGTAACTGAAAAACTTTCACACACACACACACACACACACACACACACACACACACACACACACACACACACACACACACACACACACACACAAGCTATAATTTCCTTCATCAGATGACCCAGATAGGCACCCTGGTCATGATGTTGATTATATTAGAAAGCAGTTGGTACAGGTGGCTGTCAGTATCAGAATGTGGTCTCCTGAAGTGTAGTGCTGCCACCTACGCGTCCTGTGCTGCAGTTTTGGTCGTTCAGCTTAGGGGGCAAGATGTCCCACTTCGAGAGCCCCTCAAAGTTCTTGAATATGGAGTTTCATGTAATACCATTCCTCTTGCCTGGTTTTCATTCTCTGACAGCAGCTGAGACACGCTAACTCAGAAGACCGAAACTTAAGATCCAGAAACTTTTAGACAAGCAACTTTATAATCTGACACGCCCTTCTGATAGCCTCTAATTTCCGAAGACGAGACCAATCAGGCTTTATGAATCCAGCAGCTGTAGAGAGCCGGGATGAGCCAATCTGTTATCTCCCTCCTATCTTTAAGGTCTCTTCATGGGAGATAAGGATCGCCCTGAGTTCCTGATAAGCGTAATCTTGGAAGGCTGGATCTCACGGTAAGGTGCCCGCAATTTAGGAGTTGGTGGTGGTTGCGGCGGCTGACTTAGGATTTGAGGTGGTGGAGGTTAAAGTGGTGTGGGTGGTAGTAGTGGTGATGGGGAGTTGTGGTGGTGTAGTGGTAAGAGAGGTGAGGTGATTGGAGATGTGAGACGGTGGTAACGAGTGGTGGTTGTGGTGAAGATCGAGTGTTGCAGTGGTAGGTGTGGTAGTTGTGGTAGAGGAGCTGGAGGTTTGATGGTGAGGATGGAGATTGTAGTGGTGATGATGCTGGTAGTTTGTAGAGTGGTTGTCGTGGTTGATGTGGTCGTGATAGTAGATTTTGTAGCTGAGGAGGTGGAGGAAGCCATAGCAGTGGTGCAAGTGGGTGTGGTGAAAGGAGTTGTGATGCGGTGGTGTCAGTAGTGGTAGTTGTGGTGGTGGTTGAAGTGTCAGAAGTGGTAGTTGTGGTGGTGGTGGTGGAGGTGTCAGAAGTAGTATAATAGTTGTGGTAGTGCTGAAGGTGTTAGTAGTGGTAGTTATGGTTGTGGTGAAGGTGTCAGAGGTGATTGTGGTGGTGGTGGTGAAGGTGTTAGCGTCGTGTTTCTCTTGACAGTAATGGAGATGAAAAGTTCAGCTTAACTCAGTCAGCCCTGGGGCAACTGTCTTGGCTTACTCTTTTAATCTTTCCTCCTCCAGACGATTTTATTCAACTTTAGAAGAATCTCTGTTGCTTAACCCTCTGTCTGCTGTGAGTTCCTATTCGCTGGATAAAATCGTCCTGTGCTAGCTGGAATATAGCATTTTATTTTTTATTTTTGGCTGAATGTTAATTTTGATTGCTTTAATATTTTTGGTGCCCTGAGGTCGTCTTGAATATAGCAATATCGTCCGTCATTAGCCTAAATAATATGAAAGATACATAATTGGCAGGGAAAGGATTATAAAGTTACTGAGACTAGATCTAACCCCTGCAGTTCCAAATGTCGCCTCTAAGCTAAATAAAAGCGTCTGGAGGGTGAAAGAGAGGGAAAGAGACGTCGCACTGGTTAGGGGATTTAGAATGGCCTCGAGCTGGAATGGCAAAAAAAAAAAAAAAAAAAAAAAAAAAAAAAAAATAGCCCCACCAATCCCTGTGACTTGTTTTTTATTTGTACTACTGTCAGACGATTTTCTTAAGCTCAGGAAGGATCTCTCAAGTCCGACAGTTCTTCTAAGCAAATCTCTTTCTGCCACCTGACGATTTTTCTTTCACCGTCTCACCCTAGTAATAAGGACGTTAATGAAAGCTTTATTCAACCTCTCCAGTTCGAGAAGCTTCCCCTAAGCTGAATGAAATCTTACGGGGATACCAAGACTAATATATACAGTAAAGGACGAACTTGGATGGAAGGGCTAGGACACAGCGTTTTGCTCCACCGAACTCTGACGTGAGAAAGTTCAATAGAGCGAAACATGATATCTTTATTAAGGCTTGTCTTGATCTCTTTAGTAGAATGACGTCTTTTCTTTCTGTCTCTCTTTCATTGTCTTTTCTTTCTGTCTCTCTTTCTTTGTCTTTTCCTGCTGGCTCACTTTCTTTTTATTTTCTTTTTCGTTCTACTTTTTTATTAACGGTTAGAGGATATCATTCAGTTTAGGACAGGTGATTTAAGGTGACTGGGTTAAATATGATTCTCTACTGAATAGAATCATCGAAAGTTAGAAGAAAATAAAGTCATCGCAGAGAAGAGAAATAAATAAAGACCTTTCCTAATAAATCTGTAATGGTGAGCTGTGCGAGTGATTTTGTGGTATTGATTGTGATTCAGGTGTGTGATTGACGATAAGAACTGTGTTTGTGGTTGAGGTGGTAGTTGTGGTGTTGGTAGCAGTGTTTTTGATGGTACTGGTTGTGGTAGCGCTGAGCACTGGTGATGATAGTCGTAGTAATGGTTGTGGTGGTAGTTGTGGTATTGGTATAAGTGTTGTTGATGGTATTGGTTATGGTGTGGGCTGTGGTAGTGCTTGAGGATGCTGACAGTAATGGTAGTGGCTGTGATGGTGGTTGTGGTATTGATGGTAGTGTTGGCGATGATAGGAGCAACCTCAGTTCCTTCTTCCTCACATAAAAAAAAAAAAAAAAAAGTAATGGAAGTTGGTTGCGTTTGAATCAGTATAGTTGATTGCTATAGGAGATGACGGGTCTGGTGATAGTGGTGTTGGTAGTTGTGGTATTGGTGCTATAGACGGTGGTGATAATAGTTGACTGATGACGATGGTTTTGGTGATGGTAGTTGTGGTAGCGCTTGGATATCGGTAACAGTCGTGGTGGTACTTGTAATATTAATAGTTCTGTTTATGATGATTGAGTGATGATTGATGATGATAGTTGTGGTGATGGCTATGGTGCGTGTAGGTGATGGTGATGACGTTTATGGTATGGTAGTAGCGATGATGGTGATTGGAGGCTGGGTAACGACAGAGGCTGTGGTCGTACCTGTATAAGTAGTGGTCGTCCCTGGCTTCTGGCTCGCTCGTTTGTGGTGTTGGGCTGAGATAAGAAAGATTCCCCCCCCCTCACCTCTCTCTCTCTCTCTCTCTCTCTCTCTCTCTCTCTCTCTCTCTCTCTCTCTCTCTCTCTCTCTCTCTCTCTCTCTCATCTCACATACTTCTTCTCATCTCACATCTATGTTCTCTCATATCCCACATTTATTTATTACCATCCCCAGCATCTTCAACCTCATCTTCCTTATCTCTTGGCAGCATCTTATGACACTGAAGAGGGCAACCATCCGACTTCTTAGTAGGGACGAGCGAGCTATTTGAAGACTTATTCCCCAGTAGTTGATCATTAAACTACCGCCGCGGAAACAGGAAAATATATCTACCCCAATCTACTACTGATAAGAAGCTAATCATCCCTAGTAGATTATCTGGGTTGAGAGGATTCGATCTTAATTTCTCAGCGCACACAAATTTCGGCATCCCCTCCCCTCTGTTTGATCTTAAACTACGTGTTGATGATAAAGAGGGATTGATGCTGTTGATAACTTTTGACGTCTGTGTTGGTTATGACGGCGAGGTTATCTCATGTCGATTATATGCCTCTTAATCAGTCTTCGTGTTTGGAGCGAGGGGGTTATGGCGAAGATAATCTGATAATCTCCATCGATAATTCACAGTGCTTACTCAGTCTTCCTCTTTTGGGATGAGTCTATTTATACCTTCTGACTTCTGTGTTGGGTTAGTGACGTCGGAGTTAATGAGGATAACACTAAAAACTTACTTAATCCTCTTATCTTCATAATTATCTTTGCTGTATAATGAGGTTGAGGGTAATTTGTGCTGATGATAATGTTTAATTGGTGTTTGTGTTTAGGGGTGTTAAGATTGAGATCAGATTCATAGTTACTTAATCGTTTGAAGCTATCACACTAACATATTAATTTCTGTGTTTGATAATTTTGTCCAGGTTAATTTTTGATGATGTGATGAGGTTAATTTGTGGTGAAGATAAATGCCTAATCGGTCTTCGTGGTAAGGGGGGGTTAGAGTAAGATTGCGATCAAATTCGTGCTTTATCAGTCTCCACCGTTTGGGGCGATCGTATTTTTTTCGTTTGATTCCTGTGTTTTGGGGGTCATGATACTAAACTTAATCAGCAGTGGTAGTACTTAATACTGACTCAATCTGCGTGTCTTGGGGCAATGCAGTAAAAGAGGGGGCAGTGACAGAGGGGGATTTAGAGTACTTATATCTTCTGACTTCTGTGCTGGCTAAAGATATCAGGGTTAAATTGTAGCGATTATACTTAAATGCCTGCTCAGTCATCTTGTCTTGTGGAGTTAGGTTAAATTATGATCAAACTCCTACTTAAGCAGAGTTCGTGGCTTGGAGTTAACACATCGTCTTCATTTCTGTGGTGGCTTCTGATGTCGAAGTTACTTTGGATTGATAATACATAATGCTAACTTCATCATCGTGTTTTAGGGCGATGAAGCTAAAGAGGGGTTGATGGTAATACTAACTTCAGGAATTTTGTGGTTGGCTGATTATGCTGGACTTAATCTGGATCGACAGTACTTTAGATTTACATAATCTTTCGTCTTTTGGATTGATGATGTTAAAGGGGGGTTGATTTGTGTGTTGATCGGGGCTGACTTGTGTGTTGCTGGATTATGATGCTGCGGTTTATCTCTAGTGATACAACCTCTTACAGCCGGGTAGCCTCCTTAATGTTTATTTTAGCTGCTACGAGACGATTTATTCGTCTTAAAGGAGGACTGTTATGCTTAGGAGTTTATGAAAGGTATATTTAACCCATATTTGAAACCTCCATCTTAAACTGAATAAAATAGGCAGCTGGAAGAAAAACTGGAGTGAAAGTGACGTCCCCGGGCTGAATAAGTTAATCGGTGTGTGTGTGTGTGTGTGTGTGTGTGTGTGTGTGTGTGTGTGTGTGTGTGTGGTGATGCTGTTTATATATTTTATATTCTGTGTTGTCGGGTTATGTTATCGAACTTAATCGATGGCGACAGTAGTCAGTTTTCTTAGTTCGGGGGCACTGGGTTAGACTATAATGTCGAAGCTAATCTATGTCTATATACTCAGTGCTTAATCAGTCTTCCTGTTTAGAGGCTGTTAATGTCTTCTTAATTCCTGTGTTGGCTTAATGATCACGAAGTTAATCAGTGGCCATAATACTAAGTGTTTAGTCTTCGTAGTTAAAGTGGGACTCGACTGTATCATCCTTTGCCTTCAGTGTTGTTGGATAATGATGGTAAGATTAACCTGATGATCCTGAGTGCTTCATTAGTCTTCTTGCTTGGAGGACGTTGGGCTAAGACTGCAGTCAGACTTATGCTTACTGAGTCTTCCAGTTTCAGAGCTGTATTACTGATGATTCTTTTTAAGCTACTGCTTTGGGCTAATGAAGGGAAAATTAATCAGTGACTATAATACTCAGTGCTTTCTCAGTCTCCGTGCTTTGTGGTGGTGGGTGATGATGTCGAGGTTAGTCAGCAGCGATTCTCACCACAATATTTATTTTATGAGGAGTGAAACCTTTGACTTTGGCCAGGAATATAACACTTGGGAGCCTGAATCAAACATGGAAGAATAAAGAAAAAAAGAAAGGAAGGACATCATGTTTTGAATGGTTAATATATATTTTTTTTTAATTCCATCACACTGTACACACTCCCAAGACAAATGAAACCCTTGAATATGACCAAGATTAAGATACTTGGTAGGCCTCTTGACAACCCTCCTTCAGCTCCTCCGCTCATATCTAAGAAAACACTCTTCCTTTCTTACTATATTCCCTTTACTCCCTTTAGTCACAGGAGTCCTTTTTTAGATAAATTATATCGTTTGGAGGTAGCAAGGTGAAAGTTAAAAAAGAAAGAAAAATCTTATTGGACGTTTCTCCTCAACCAGTTTACTTCTTATATGGCTTCTTTATATTCTGCACTTTACCTGTGCCAGGTACATGGATGTTAAGATGTGAAAATTTTAACAGAGAATAGCAAGGTGTAATATGAAAAACAAGTCGGTAAGGATAAGGTGCTACAAACCCCCCTAAATCAACGAGAATGCGGTCCTATGTTACAAGTAAAAAAAAAAAAAAAGAAAAGACAAAGAAAAAAGAAAAAACTTGGATGTGTCCAGGAAAGAAACGCGGTCCTATGAAATGCAGTCCTGTATTATAAGTACAAAAAAAAAAAAGAATATGTCCAGTGACCAGGAATGAAATATGGAGAGAGAGAGAGAGAGAGAGAGAGAGAGAGAGAGAGAGGCATCGCGGTATGGAAAACGTGGCATCACTGTACAGAGGTTCGTGCCCCACCCAAACCGCCAGTTTAGAGTGGTACCACCATAGCCATCTTGAAGAGCCTCCTTGAATCCCGCCATCCACGGGTAAAAAGAAAAAAAAAAAAATGGTGCTGTACTGTCCTCACTCAGGGATAAATCAGGCTGTATTTTGACATGGACGACCCACCACGACCCCTTATCCGGCAGTGAAGCTGCTCGTAAGTGGAGTAAAGCCCGGTTTATGACGCCGGCAGCTGCACCCTCAGCCTCCCAGCCGGAGAACCTCAGGGATGGTATGTGTAAAGGGTCGGAACCCTCTTGCACTTTGAATTGAAACAGGGACCTGAAACTGCAAATCGACGGCTGTTTTTCATAGTTTGGGAGGAATATTCGTTCTGCCCGCAACTCAGAAATCCTGGGTTCTAGTTCAGGGCCGACTATGAAGCGTTTAGACTTTTTTTTTTTTTTTTCAGCATTTCTTAATAAAAACCAATATTGGAACCCGGATTTCTAAAGCGACGGTTGCGTATCGGAGTGTGGAGGACTGTTTGCTGGGTGCTTTCCCTGTCATCTACGCGTTCTGGATACGATGAGTGTCGGTGAGGTGATTAAAATCGTCAGTCAGGAGTTCGAACAAATTACGAAAAGTGTATATAGGTTTCTCTACATATAGTAGAGTAATATCATAAGGCGTCAGAGAAATTAAAATATAGATGTAGCTCATTTAAGGCCAGTGGATAAGACGCCAGAAGGTTTATAAATACCGAACACCCGAGAGCCGGCCCCGAGACAGCCTCGTAAAATGGTTGCGATAATACTGAGATAATGAACAGATAAGGTAGCAATGAGGGCAGCAGCGTTAGGAGGCGAGATGTTCAGAGGGGGCAAGAGGAGGGGGAAGTCTTTTGTCATGCACGGTTGGCTGAGGTAGGGGACGGAGGGAGTCAGAGTGAGGGTTGTGGTGTCAGAATTAAAGTAGGGGTGTCACATGAGGGTATCAGAAAAGAGGGGGAACGTTTGAGCGTAGTGGGGGTGCTTGGAGTCTGGTGTTACGATTAAGAGGTGGGTGTGAATGGAATCGGGTATCAGAGAGAGGTGTCATCTGAGTGTTAAAGTGGTGCGTCAGTCCTGTGTCCAAGTGGAGAGATGTGTCAGTGTGGGATGGCATAGTAGGGTGTCACTGTCAAAGTGGGGTGTGAGAGTGGAATGTGTCAGAGGAAAATTTTTGAATGAACAGTCAACGGAATGTCAGACGGCAGTGTAATGTCAGAATGGAATGCCATGGCGTTGAAGATGCAGCAGTATTAGCGAGAGAGAGAGAGAGAGAGAGAGAGAGAGAGAGAGAGAGAGAGAGAGGAGGAAGAAGAAGAACTAAACTCAAGCGATACCATCTTCATCAGGCCAGGTAAATAAAAGGTAAGCCCACAGTTCCTCATTCTTACCTTCGATATGCACCAAGAATGAGGTACACAGGACAACACACAGGTAGGCAAGACGGACGGAGAATAGAAGACAGCAAAGAGAGGGGTCACCTTCATTTCCACGCTCTTCACTCACCACGCACAAGGGAATTATTAAAGGACGAACATATATCCCTGAAACATGAACTCGGACGCTCATAAAAGGCAGCCGTATATATATCCCAAAAGCATGTGAGCACTCTCTTAAAGAAACAAGGAGACTATGTACTCGAAATAGACTCATAATAAACAGTAGTATATCCCGGAATTATATAACACGCGCATATAATGAAGTAAGGATATATCTGCTCCAGTCCCACGCTTCACTCACAGGCGCTGATAATGGTCGGACATGTATACGCGAATCATATACGTGCGTGTGACGATTTTCGTACGTGATAACACAATACGGGAAATTAAAAACGCTAGTGAATATACTGAGGAATATTATCTGTAGACCTTAAACACAATACGGGGAAATTAAAAAGGCCAGTAACTATGCAGAGGAGTATTATCAATAGACCTTAACTTGCACAAAATACCCTGGCCCACCGGCGTATCCTGAACCAGCCCCAGACAGTAAAAAAATAATAAACACAAAGCTCCACCACTAGCCTAAGAAGAGAATAGGGATACACTAGAGCACACAGAGAGGGCATACCTTCGCCATGGTAGCACCCCTCCCCCTTCTGGCCTTTTATCTGCGACCTTTTTCTCTCACAGTGTACGAGTAATAACTTGTTCCTCTTGTGGTCTCAAACATTATGCAAAATTTAATACAGTTTCATTCAGTTTTCCTTTTCTTAATGCTGTGGAGAGAGAGAGAGAGAGAGAGAGAGAGAGAGAGAGAGAGAGAGAGAGAGAGAACAAAAATAAAAACATAAGCTCACCGACGAATCTTAAGTCAGGATCGAAGAAATCACGCACACACACACATACACACACACACACACACACACACACACACACACACACACACACACACAATGAACCCTGAATCAGACCAAAGAAAACAAAAAACACGAAAACCAATCTAAAAAAAAACACACACACACAGTCTCAAGAACCCAACAAAAAAAATAAATAAAAACCGACAGAAAAAACAATGACAGTGACCTAAAATCCTGGGAACAAAAATAAAGGCAACAAATAAACACGTCACTGATGCTGACTCATGGCGGGCAGCGTTTATTGACTTGTAAGAACAATAAATCCTGCGGAAGTGAACGTGGGGGCAGGTCTGGTGCTTTTGACTCGTTCCGCGGTGCATTGAGAGAGAGAGAGAGAGAGAGAGAGAGAGAGAGAGAGAGAGAGAGAGCACAAGAAGTAGGAACTATCCTACCTCACCCACCCCGTCAAGATCAGATCGCATTTATAACCCTCTTACCATAAAAAAATAAATAAGTAAATTAATAAAAGAAAAAATCACCATCGTATAGCGAAGATAATAAATGAAGAAGGAAAGCAAAGAGATGATTTTTTTTTTTTATGTAATTGTGGGCATAGACTTGCTTTTCCGTTCCCTGAGGTCTATTAACTCTTCTTTTCATGATATGCCGATAAATTGAATTATTGCGCACCACTTCATGCCACCGCTTAGGTACTAGCCGCATTTTTAGAGGCTGGGGAATGTTATGTATTTTGATGAATTGGTACGGTGAAGGTGGAAGAGGGTTGGGAGTAAAGGAGGAAGAGGAGGAGAGAGAAATGGGGGAGAAGAAGGAGAAGGGGAGGAGGGATAAATGGGGGAGAAGAAGAAGAAGAATAAGGAGAGGAGTGGAATAAAAGATTAAGAGCAGAAGAAAGTAACGAAGAGAGGAGAAAAGGGAAGAAGAAACAGAGGAAGGAAAGAATGGGAATGGGAGAAACAAGGAAAGAGGAAAAGGTGGAGGAAGCGAAGGAATCAGAATCAACACAGGTGGAGGAAGAAGAACAGCAGCAAAGAGACGGAAGAAGAGGAGGAAAAAAATCAGGACGTAACAGCGGTAGGCACCATGAACATAAAACCTGAATTTCTAGACGCTGCTCTAATTGACTGTGCATTTTTACATAACTTTTTGTAGTTCATCCTGGCCACGATAGACGTAAACACAGCATCCTGGGAATCGTAATGTTTCGTAGAGCCCTGGGTGTAAATTATAGAGCTCTTGTAAATACGGGAAGTCCTTGTTATTATCTACCTGAAGACTCATTTTTTACTCTATTATGTAAAGCGCTGCCCGGGTCGTAGGGTAATCTCCAGTGGATAAAATGATCTGGTTTACTGTACTCTTGCCTCAGGCCCTCCTGCAAGACTCGGCTGGTCTGGGATTGGGTCTTAAAACTGCATAATAAAGTTCCATTGATACCATTAAAGCAAATTTTCTCAGTTTTCTCTAAAAAATAGTACCACATGGATAGAAAAAGTAATGGTATTTTGACTGTATTTTCGAACACACCTAACCTGTATAATGAGAACTGCTAACCTTTACCTTTTAACTACGAGAGGTCTCCCCCAAAACAGTATAAAATTATCTGGTGGTAGGAACAGTGTTATTGGGTCTGAGGAAGTAAAAAATCGTAAATGTGAGTGGCGGTAGCAGAAATAAAGTGAAAAGGGTGTCATTGTGTTGAAGTGGTTAAAAAGGGAACATAGTGTGAAATTCAAGAAACTTTATTACCGCAAAGAAAAAAAAATGTCTTGAGATGGTGACTTCTTCCTGTATCATTCTTCTTACCACTGTTTTATTCATTTTCACAGAGCCCCCTACTCCTTTTCGAAGACAGATAAATAGATAAATAGATAGATAGATAGATACAGTAGAGGGAGGGTGCCGAGATTGTTTTTAATTCACTTAGTTCTAGAGTTTTTCCCTTAATTAAATATCAAAATATTCCAGTCTCGAGGGAGTAAGAGTAAACAGAAAAGGACCTGAGAACTTTTGAACCAGTGTCAAAATCGAACAATAGAATACATGAAGAGATATGAAGGCAACAAAAAGGAAGGAAATTAAGGAAACAATGCGAAAAACGACATCAATTTACACATGAATATCTAAACACACACACACACACATCAAGGAAGAGGAAAAATTTCAAACGAAGCCACAAGTCCTAAACATTTAAACGCTCCACCGAGAAACAGGACATTTGTAAAAAAGTGCGAAATCGGACAATAATTTACACCTCCTAAAGATTTAAATAAGGAGAAGAGAAGAGGAAATTTTAGAAGCACTGCGGCAATACGACAGGGCTAGAAACTCATATAAATAAATAAATAAACGATGAATTACAGAAAATTTTAAAACCAACCCGAGAATCCATCACGTTCAGCATATTAAAAGAAACGTAAGGGGTCACAAGGTAGGCGTCGTAGTTAGTATCATTTAAGCGTGCGATTTGGCTGTCTCCCCCGGCATTATACGATATAGAATTCCCAAGACGCCTGTAGGGGATTCGAAACGTTGCGCGAGATACATGGCCTTCGCTCAGATTAGGATTAAAAAAAAAAAAAAAAAAAGACAGGCTGGAATCTGGCTGACCATCCGCGTCGTAAAATGTTTTCCTGTGGACGGTTTCGTTATTTTCGGCGCTCCATTTACTTTAGTGGACAGAGAGAGAGAGAGAGAGAGAGAGAGAGAGAGAGAGAGGGTGGGCATGGTGAGCCCTTAGGAGGAGTAGCACCATTAGCACTTTCCTGAGCTCCTTCGTGGCGTAAAATGCTAAGTGTGTTGAGCTCGTAAGAGAGAGAGAGAGAGAGAGAGAGAGAGAGAGAGAGAGAGAGAGAGAGAGAATGAAATTACCTCTTTCTCTCTCTCCTAGGATTTATCTTGAGAAGCATGAGCAATAGATCATCTAAAGTAATACTGAAACTTTATCTAGCATTAGTAAGGCCACATTTAGACTACGCAGTACAATTTTGGTGTCCTTACTATAGAATGGATATTAATTCGTTAGAAAATGTACAGAGAAGAATGACAAAAATGATACATGACGTCCGGAACCTGTCATATGAAGACAGACTGAAAAGACTAAGTCTGCATTCGCTAGAGAGGCGTAGAGTAAGGGGAGACTTAACTGAGGTGTTTAAGTGGATGAACGGTATAAATAAGGGAGATATTAGCAAGGTACTTAAAGTGAGCATGCAGGATAGAACTAGAAATAATGGTTTCAAACTAGAAAAATTCCGTTTCAGTAAGGAAATAGGTAGAAATTGGTTTGGTAATAGAGTAGTAGACGAATGGAATAAGCTACCTAGTAAAGTCGTTGCTGCCTCTTCCATTGAGAGTTTCAAGCATAGGCTAGATAAGCATATGACTAATAAGGGGTGGAAATAGAAAAAAGAAAATCTTTTAACCAATACTAATTCATAATTTTTCCTTTTCAGGTTACACTATGATAGTCTTTATTCTCCTTTCACACTTTCCTGTAAAATGTCCACGCCAGTTTTTCTATATGGCGTGGTGTTCTTTCTGACTTTTTCCTGCCGGCTTCGGCTGGAGGGTTTGGAGGGCGGGGGAGAGCCTTCTTCTTTGCTATCCTTATCTCATTCTAGTAGTTCAGTTACTCTTCTAGGAGCTGCCTAGCATGGGCCAACCGCCCTACTGCAGTTATCCTCTCTTCTTATGTTTTTATGTACCCGGTATGGTGATGGAGCCAATTATCTTAAACGACTGGGGGATCATAACAGGAGGAAGACGAGAGAGGTATTAAGTTTGATGTTCTTCTCTTACACTTTTTCATAGTCCACAGTGTTGCATCTTGCACGTACTTTGCACTTCATTGCAGCATAAACGGCATATCATACAGTAATCGTTGCCTGGGTCATTTTAATCGTTTTCGCGTTCTTCGTTGTATCATCATCGTCATCATCATCATCATTATCATCATCACCATCATCATCATATAATCTTCATAATCGTTGTCTTCAGCATTGGTATCATTTGCGTTTTCATTGTCATCATCATCATCATCATCATCATCATCACCATCACCAAACCCTATTTCCCACTGTCATGAATGGGGTGAGTATGTTTCATCAACAAGAAAAAAAATCCACATCCTTCATTACTCCACATACTTCTCAGTTCATCACACTATTCCACACCCACATCCCCCACTGATACACTCCACATCCCTCACACCCTCGTTTCACATTACAGTAACCACAGCCTCACACACTCCACATTCTTCCCTACTTCACATCTCTCATATTCCACACTATCATCAAATCCAAAGCACTCCACGCTCCTCAGTTGTACTTACTCCACACATTTCACATTCCATAGCATTATAAAGCTTACATTCTCTCACACTCAATATTGTAACATCCTCCACAGTCTCTAAATTCCATCTCTCTCTCTCTCTCTCTCTCTCTCTCTCTCTCTCTCTCTCTCTCTCACACACACACACACACACACACACACACACACACACACACACACACACACACACACACACACACACACACACACACACACACACACACACACCACCTCCCTTGTCATAAAACCTAAATAAGTGCATTCTCCTTTCAGCAGAGTAGTACTTTTGTGGTGGTGTGTGGTGTGTTGTGGTAGTGTGTGGTGATACGAAAACACCCCCCTCCCCTCTTCCTCTCTGTGTCTGCCTGCTCCCTGCTCCAGTTCATCTTTATCTCATCTTTATCTCTCCAGGGGGACAATTTTTATCTCCTGATGACTCTCAGTGGTGTATATATTGAACCCCTTTACGAGTTTGTTTTCTGAGGTTAGTGTTATTGTGTGAGCTTAACATTGTTATCATCATCTTATCATTATTAAATTTGTCATCATCATCATCATCATCATCATCTTATCATTATCATATTTGTTATTATTATCACTACCTTCATCAGCATCAGTATCACCATTCTCATCTACATCGTTATCATTATCATAAACCATTTTCTTGTAAATAAATGAGTTCGGTATAATCCAAAATAATCGTAAAAACCCAAGATTTAAACTATAATAAAAGTTTCTGTTTAAATGGGCCATAATAAAACATCAGTTCTTCAAACCATCGTATTTCTCGACCTACCACATAGCCAGACTTTTATCCCATTCTTCTTTTCATTCGCCTCTCACAAGCTGTATGATTTCGGACAACGTACAGTATATAGTTTTCTCAGTAGGGATTCACTCATATGATTTTCGATAGTTAGCCTCTCGTAATTAAGATAAATTTTGCAGTAAGAGCAGGATTCATGGCAGGATTGTGCACTCTGCTTTATTATTTTTATCCCTTCTACCAGTCCTTAGTTACGACTGGAAATTGATGGTAAGTTGGTTAGTAATTTGATATCATGGATTTTTGCTACAGTGAATTTCCTGAGGTTCTGACCAGTTGCTTCTCAAGTCCTCCTGATCCTTCAAGCTACATGATTCAGGAATATATATATGGTCACCCCTTGAGCTTAATCTTTTGACTGCCATTTTTTTTTTTTTTTTTTTTTTTACGGAGAGAAAATGTCTGATGTTCGCTGGAATAAAATACAAGCTTCGAAATTCTTGACTGAAACGTTACTGTATTTTATTTTCCTTTTTGCTCTGATTGGTTGCTCCGAGGTGAATAAAATCGTATAACCTTACACGAAAGAAAATACAGAAATACAAACGTCACATTTCGTATCCCAAGGTTTAAGGAATATTAAACGTGATACTTTTTATTTTAAAGTTAAGGTGAATTGTTGGTGGAAGAAAAGAGGTCTGAAATGATTCTGCACTTATTTTTTCAGTGTCCTTTCTTCTGATACTAACCATAATTACTGTAAGGAACTGATTACTCATTTTTATGCAAATCGTAGAACCTTTCTCAGTGAATATTTGCAGCTGTGCCAATCTGTTCTAAATTCCACATGATCTCATAACCTAGATGATTCAGGAAAATTAATATACCGGGTAATTCTTCAGTGGGCATCACAACAATTACCTTCTCGTATCTAAGAATAAAAGTTGTAGGAAGAACCAGCGATATGCGAAGAAGCCAGTCAGCCCACCTCGTGCCCCCTTTATAAACAGACAGTGATACAGGGAATTTCTCTTTATAAACAAAGCCAGCACAGTTACCCAGGTGGATGGAAGTCAAGTTTATGGCTGTTTCCCGTCTTACTGAATTTCTCGCGGCCCAGACCAGTTTCCTCTTAAGTCCACGTGATCCCTTAAGCCGTATGATTGACACAATGGTATATAATTTCCACCCCTGAGGAAGTACACAGCCGAACAAAAATTGTGTTAGGTTGGTGGGTATGCGCTTGGCCGTGAAGGGGATGCTGCAAGGTGTCATGACGGACCCACCTGTCGTATCACCTGCCTTATCACCTGCCACAAATCTTATCAGCTCCAGCATCAGGTTTCATATTTACTGACTTTCTTGAGCTTAAGGCCTGCAGTCCCATAACGTATTTGGTACTTTAATGATGCCCTCTCTGACAGTACTATTCAGCCTGAGAGAGAGAGAGAGAGAGAGAGAGAGAGAGAGAGAGAGAGAGAGAGAGAGAGAGAGAGAGAGAGAGAGAGAGAGAGATCTTGTTGTGAACGGGTCATTGATGGCTACATCTAACCCTTCCAGTACCAATTATTCCCTAAACCCAAGATCGTGGTAATAGAGGATTTTAACATTTTTTTCCGGTAAACGAATCAACAAGCGGTTAAATATCATCAAGATTAACCTTATTTTATCGTATTCTTCACATTCTAATACACTCTGGTTTGTTTGTGAAGGGTTGGTATGTGTATGAACCAAGATACAAGAATGAACAAATAATCTTGAACACAGACTCAAGAAATTTTATGTAACTCGGTCCCAGGTCTTGCTTGCGAGGGGCTACATTTGCCTCTGTGCTTATCGGTGGGTCTTATCTCGGGGTGACTCGGTCCTGATAGATTATCGGGTCCGTTTTCTTATCGAATTTGTTGTCTTTCGAGGCGGGAATTCTGGTGTGCGTGGTTTGGTGCGACTTTTTGCGCCCTCCTCCTGTGTAAAGAAAATATACGGGCTGTGTGTGTGTGTGTGTGTGTGTGTGTGTGTGTGAGAGAGAGAGAGAGAGAGAGAGAGAGAGAGAGAGAGAGAGAGAGAGATTCACAGCTGTCACAAAAAACTCTCAACTTCTGTCATCCACACACCTGTCATATCCATACCAGTCGTCCCTACAGTACACCTGTCGCTCCCACGTGTATCAGTGACACATCTGTCGTTTATAAACTTACCATTCCATGCGTTTTCCACCCACTAATTCTCATTCCACATCAATTTATCAGCTCCGTACCTGTAACTTGAGCTCTGTACTTATAACCTGAACTTCACACCTTTCCCTCAACTCTACAATTGTGTCCACTCTTCATCTTCACATTTTTCACTACAACTCCATATCATTTTCCTACATACCACATTTCCACATACCATCCCATAGCTGTACCCCTGTCCCCCCCCCCGGTTCTATACCTGTCATCTTCACAGTTCCATACATCTGTCCTACTCATCTCTACACCTGCCATCCCCTTAACTCAACACCTGTTTTACCTTCCCCTTCACATCCACACCTCTCACCCCCGCAGTTCCACACCTATCACCTCACAATTACACATCTATCACTCCACCCCCATAATTCCACATCTTTCAGCTCCACACTTGCCTCCCCTAACACCACACCCCTCCTCACCCATACAGCCCACCACCTTAAGCCGGATAATCCTCTTAGGACCCCTTTCACAAGTGTCATTAATCCACTCTCAAACGCTGACCCCTCTCCCTTTCCCCTCTCAATCTTTCTCAACCCCCACCCCTTCCCTCTCGAAACAATCGCATCCCTTTCCCTCTCCTCACCTCAGTTCCAGTCTCCTCTTTTCCCTAGTCTCAGGCATCTCAACCCCTTCCCTTTCTCAAAGACTTCCATCATTTTTTTTTTTTATTGCACCCTCTCAATCTCCTCTCAGTCAGTGCTCTTTGGCGAATGCTCTCTCTCTCTCTCTCTCTCTCTCTCTCTCTCTCTCTCTCTCTCTCTCTCTCAAAACCTTACCTAATGAGTAATAATTCACCCAGGCATTGTTATCACCAGAGGATTTTTACGTTTTTCCTTCTTTCGTGTCCTTTGCTGGGTTGAAATTGCTGGCTATAACAGTAATAGCTGTATCTCCTTAGTGTGTGTGTGTATGTGTGTGTGTGTGTGTGTGTGTGTGTGTGTGTGTGTGTGTGTGTGTGTGTGTGTGTGTGTGTGTGTGTGTGTGTGTGTGTGTGTGTGTGTGTGTGTGTGTGTGTGTGTGTGTGTGTGTGTGTGTGTGTGTGTGTGTGTGTGTGTGTGTGTGTGTGTGTGTGTATGTGTGTGTAAAAGACTCAGTGGTGATCGCAAACTACATGTGTATAACCCCTTCATTGCGTCAATGCCTCATTTGGTTTATTCTTGGTATCACTATTATATTTCATTCAGCTTTTGGGAGATTTTTCGAACGGCAAGATTAAGTATGGAATTCAGTAACTCATTTGCTGTAAAGGGGCTGCCCTAAAATATTATATAACTGCCTGTCAGCAGCAGAAATAAACAAGAACAGGTAATATCAATGTGAAGAGATTAAAGTAATATTAGCCAAAGTTTTCTGTGACAGATCCTACTCAGTTGCAATAAATATTCGGGAACTGCATAAAACCACCGTATTTTAATCGCTAATACATCTTGCATGCAGTGCGCTTCAAATGAGACGGCTTCTTGTAGATGTGCTAATACCGATCCTTGCTACCGTTGGATAGGTACTAACAGCATTGAAATCACCCACTCACATGCTAGGATTCGAAATTGCTGTCTCGTTCAAATCGAGGAAGTCTTAAAATAGCGAAGCCCGTACTTTACTGAAATCAGTGAAGTTAAATCCAGTTTCCCCCTGGATCAGAGATGAGATTCTACGGTGATAATGATTAGGATGGATGATGTAAGGTCCAGTTGGGGAAGCTGCGCGTATGTGCTGATATATCCGAATTCACCAAACTCATAGCATGGTTGAAGAAGAAAAATAGAGATGATGATGATGATGATAATGATGATGATGAGGAGGAGGAGGAAGAGAAGGAGAAAGTTTATACTTATGCTTATTAACTCTACGAGGGTCATTTAGGTAGACAGTCAATTTTACAAGGACCCAATCTTCCCTTACAGGACGACCTGTAGAAGTCGTCTTATATCCAATTATATTTCTGGGTGAGCAGGGACGAGGGGGAAACATATCGAATCCGCCAGTCGAACCGGATAGAATCACATAGGTTTGCAGATGTCGAGGCACCGATTCTGTTAACTCGTACCTTGAAGCAAAGTTTATGGATGTGTTTATATCCTTGATTAGCTGGAATTTTGGAAAGGCATCGATGTAGGCCAGATTTCATTAAACTCGGGGCTGACATTATACGTTAAATTATCCTCGAGCTCAGTGCTTGTGTAGAATTAACGACAGCTCTGCTGTGGGAAAAGGGATCGTTGCTGAGTACGGACAGAAGCAGCCGAAAGTCCTTTAGTCAGTCACCCCTCACAGGTTGCGACGTCAGGCAATAGACAGACTAACAGAGTACCATAAGCTGGAATATGGGAAGGCCTTGAATATTTCTCGAAATTCACTCAGAATTCTTAACACGGACTTGTACTTAGTGACGTCGCGTGAGTGTCAGTTAGCGAAAAACTCACAGTATAAAATCTTTGCCCTGAAAACCTGTCTGCCTTCAGGATAAGAGCTGGGATTATTCGGTGATAATGGCTTAAGTGTCTGGAGTGAGATGGAGGTTGAGAAAGCGTTGGATATTTCTTAACCTCTTCAGTACGGTGACGT
Organism: Coenobita brevimanus; assembly: GCF_032717465.1. Taxonomy (NCBI): domain Eukaryota; kingdom Metazoa; phylum Arthropoda; class Malacostraca; order Decapoda; family Coenobitidae; genus Coenobita; species Coenobita brevimanus. The sequence continues at coordinate 44,613,823 of NC_136977.1, read as the reverse complement.
CTTATCCAGCTTCTTCTTGTCTCTAGACGATTTTATTCAGCATAGGGAAGGAGATTTTTTTTTTTTTTCCATACTGAAGGGGTTAGATTTAGCCATTTGTAATACCTTCCTCAGTGCAGTTGATTAAAAATGTTGAATATAATCGATTGATAGTAATTAGCACACACACACACACCACGATGGAAAACAGTAAAAAAAACAGCAGCGACTTTCAACAACTGAGTCAACAGATGGCTTAATACAAAGCCCGATTTCACAGGAACGGGAGCACGAGAGAGAGAGAGAGAGAGAGAGAGAGAGAGAGAGAGAGAGAGAGGGAGAGAGAAATCTTATCCGAATACAACGAGGGAACTCAAGTATACACCCTTGTAATTAGTATATAATGTACACCTAAGCACAGGTAGTAGCGTAATTAAAAGCACATTAATCAGACAGTTTATTGCAACAAGAGGCTGTAGTTTCGTGGTCTTAGGAGGCTGTCATGGGTTAGGAGACTATAATTTTTAGCACTTTGTTATGGAGTTATGAAGTGGTTCTAGTGCCTTCTTTTAGCTTAGGATTTCTATCACACTCTGATAGGCACAGAAAGAATTTAAGATTATTTTCACTGGCTTAGGAGGCTTTCTAGTAACATTAATTTGGCCTAGGATTTTTAACACGGTTTCATAGGCTTAGAAATATAAAAAGCACTTTTATACTGGCTTTGGACGCCTTCTATTTAATTCTTTCGGTTTTAAAGGATTTGTGGCAGATTTTTAAGGATTATAAGGATTTTTAGCACATTATCGCGAGCTTAGGACACTTTCTAGCACATTCCTGTGCCTTAGGAGGATTTCTTGCTCATTTTCGGTGATTTTAGAGCCTGTATAGTTCCACAATACAAATCCCCGTCAATGCCGTTAATTATATACAAACAGTTACATAGTACGTACAAGTCTCCTAGTATGTTTACTCCTAAGTCCAGCTGCTACAGACTTAAAAAATGTATGGCATTAAATTGCACAGCAGGCAGTTAAAATATATAAAACGTAAATGTAAGTCAGAACATATACTACAGGTGTTTCACTTTAACTTGACCCAGTTTCCATCCTTTTGTAGTTTGTGTCATGTAGGTCATTGACGGCAAAAGACAGTGCTGTGGCTCTACCTTTTTCTTTAGCACTTTTTCGTAACAAGCTTTGTATTATAGTGTTAAAATATCGTTACAGCTCAGTGCTCAAATTGGAGAGATGGCAATTTTAGGCCGGGTTAGAGTAAAAACTGTACAATTATTCTTGCTTGGACCTACACAAATAAATATTAATGGTAACGTCTGAGATTGTGCTGTAGATAAGGGGCCAAAGATGGGGAAGATGATGGAGGGTTGGTTGATCAGTGCATAAATACCCATAGAATATAATAACAGTTTAACGTGGATAACAAAAACCGTGGAACTCAGACATCTTCGCACTGCTGTTGAGGGAATTACGAGTAAAGCACTAAGAAGCCCCGGAGCCAGCAGAGAGCAGGTGGACGGGATCTAACTCGCTTGTACGTCCCCTGGAGCAGGTGTGAGTTATTATAGTGGTGATGACGAAGGCGTGGCTGGGGAAAGGGAGGGAATGTAGGGTGTGGAAGATTTGAGGGAGATGGTGAAGGGAGAGGGTGGAAGCTCTGTGGATGGAACGAGGGCAAAGAGAGAGGGAGGATTAAGGTGATGAAAGCATAGGAAAAGGGCAAGGGAACAATTAAAGGAAGAGGAAGGAAGAACAGAGTAGGAGGAGACTGAAGGTAAAGAGGCTTAAAGGAGGTAGGGAGGGGTTGGGATGGAATGAGAGTGTAAAGAGTAGGGTAGCAAAGGGGGTGAGAAGAAGGGAAAAAATGATTAAGGAGAAGAAGAGAGAAAAAGGGAGGAGGAAGAAAGTGGGGAGATTTGAGAAAGGAGGGGTGGTTTGGGGTGTGGGGACCGAATACGAGAGGGGGGGGGGTACGAAATGGGTGAAAGGAGATGACTTAGGAAATAAACTGATTTTTAAGAAAGAGAATATTGGAGGGGGAAGAGATTGCATTTAGGAGAAGGGAAAGTACTTGGGAGGGGGAGAGGTGTGAGGAGATGGGAGGGTGGAGAGTTTTGGGTGTGGGGGTGACATGAGCGCAAAGAGAGCGTGTAAATAAAGGAGATGAAAGGAGAGGATATGTTCAAGAGAATGATAGGGAAGTGTATGAAGAGGAGAAAGCTTTAATACAGAAGTGGAAAGTCGGAGGAATGACGATATACTGTCGAGGATGAGGAGAATGAAGGAAATGGAAGAGAGGAAGAAGGAATGAAGGAAAAGGATAACGTAAGGGGCGAAAGAGGGATATGGATAGACACCAAGAGGAATAAAATGAGGTAAGAGAGAAACCAAGAGGAAGAAGGAGATAAAGCAAGGAAGAGAAAGGAAGAGGAATGGGAGAAACCAAGAGAAAGAACGAGGGAGGAGAGAGGGAAATTAAGAGGAACACAGGGCAGGGGGTTATTGAGAAAGAGAGAGAGAAATTAAGAGGAACACAGGGCAGGGGGTTATTGAGAAAGAGAGAGAGAGAGAGAGAGAGAGAGAGAGAGAGTCTGATGGTGATGGGGGAGAGAAAAAAAAAGTAGACGGGCAAATAAAGTTTGAAGGGGAAGAGGGCGGATGAAAGATAGTGGAGGCCGACCATCCAGCCACCTATCCATCCATCCATCCTTCATCTCTACCACCCATCCACCAGGCCATCGATAAATTCAACTAGCCATCCATCTGTATATCCATTTTCTCTCTCTCCTTCCATTCAGCAAACTACCTCAACCAAGCCATGCATCTGTCCACCTACTTTATCTTGCTGTCCATCCATCAACCTGTCCCAGCCATCCATCTAACCACCCATTGGCCAGTCACGATCATTAGGAGGTGGAGGGAAGGCGATGACTCTCTTCGTCGCGGTTACACCCCTTGTTCCCCCCGGTTGGACAGAGACACCGCAGGGGGGGAAGGTCAGAAGGTGTTACTGTTTTTGAAAGAGAGAGAGAGAGAGAGAGAGAGAGAGAGAGAGAGAGAGAGAGAAATGCCGCAGGGGGAGCTCAGGGGATGTTATTGTTTTTGATAGTTGGGGGAGAGGTAACGGAGGGAGTGGGAGACTGAGGAGGAGAAAGAAGAGAAGAGAGAGATGAGGGGTAATATAGGGAGGGGGAAACAGGGGAGGAGAGGAGAGAGAAGGGAAATATGAGAGTTAATGGAAGAAAGGAAAGACTGAAGTGGGAAGTGAGGGAGAGGAAAGATAGGAGAGAGGAGAGGAGGGAGATGGGGCGCAAGATAGGAGAGACAGATTGAGGAAGAGGTAGGTAACAGGGAGGAAGGGAGAAATATAGGAGGGAAGAAGAGATAGGTAACAGTGGGAGCGAAAGATAAGGGTGAAGACTCGCCACAGGGGTAGTGCTCAGGGGGTGTAATTGTTTTAGAGAGAGTGGCTGGTGGGGAGGGAGGAGTATTGTCGTACTGTGTTGAATGACCTGCCTTGTAGCTCGGATTTTATCTTGAGGTACAGAATGCCATGTAAGATATTAGAAACCTTTGTAACAGCCGCCTCAGTCTTGTAACATATGACACCCAGAGTGCAGATAATTCCTGTTCACCATCAGTAGAATAAGCATATCAGGCAGAACAGAAGCCGGATTGAAACGAACATTGATTCTGCAGACGGATAAAAAGTGGTGGGGTAATGATAACGATGGCCTTGGGACTGATCACCTCATTTCCTCCTCCCCACCTCCCCACTGACCTGAGGCGGAGGGGGGGAGTGGAGGAAGTTGGAACGGGGTGGAGAGAGAGGTGAGAGAGTGAAAACATACATAAGAACATAAGAAGAGAGGCTAACTGGAGCAGACCAGTTAGCCCGTGTTAGAAACTTGTACAAGAGTTTGACTACATCTTTTAAATAGGAGAAGGAGAGCAAAGAAGAAGAGAGGGCAGGAGAAGAGAAAGGAGTAGTTGGGCACGAGGGAGGGGAGAAGAGAAGGCAGGGGAAAATGGGGGTCAGCGGCAGGGGAAACGGAACGGGGGTGGGGAGAAGGGAGAGGGGAGAAGAGGTAGAGTATGAGAATAGATGGTATGACAGAGGGAGAAAAGAATGAAAGAGGCGCTAGGATGAGATCGGGAGGACAGGGGGAGGGCTTGGGGGGCGGGGGATAGGTGGCGATGGAGAGTACAAAGGAAACCGAACAGCAACAGACCTTATGGTCCTTTCGAGGCTGTTTGTTACAGAGTAGACTATGACTACAATATCTAACTCTACATGCTGAAGGATAAGGATGGTAAAGCAAGAAGGCTCCCCTCGCCTCCAAATCGTCCAGTTAAAACTGGCAAGAAAAAGTGAGAGAAACCACCATGCAGCATGGAAAAACTGACATGGAAATTTCATAGGAAAGAGTGAAAAGGAAAAGCTACATTCTATAATACATTATCTATAAGCTACCAGGATGAATAACCTGAAAGAGGAAGTAGTAAAGTACAATGAATAATCGAATAAATAAATAACTAATGCATGTTGCCACGTACAGGTACGTTGAGTTGACGGGCCGTCTGTGGACACAGTGTGGAAATTGCACAGTGCACAATGTGGATATTCAGGGGTGGTGTGGCAGCCTTGCCTGGCGCTATTACGGTAGGCAGCAGTCAATCAGGCCCCAGCTCCATTCATTGCACTGAGACTATGGTGGTACTACTCTAAACTGGCGGCTAGGGTGGGGCGCCAACCTCTGTACGGTGTTGCCACGTTTTCTATACCCGCGATGGCACTCTCTCTCTCTCTCTCTCTCTCTCTCTCTCTCTCTCTCTCTCTCTCTCTCTCTCTCCTGGGGGAAGATGTGCGTCATCCTGGGGAATTTTGTTTCTTTTATGAGTGACTGTTATAAAGTTGTGCTTTCATTTCTTTATTTTATTTTTATTATATCTAATAATATTTAAAAATAATATTGTTTTACATATGGCGCCAGATGACCTAATTGTTGTGGAGCCATCATTTGTTTTCATTCAATCATTCTCTCCCTCCTTCCTTCCCTCCCTTCCTACATTTCTCCCTCAGCTTGACAATGCACTCAACACTGCCCCTGGCCTGCCCTCCCCCCCCTCTCTCTCACTCTCTCTCTCTCTCTCTCTCTCTCTCTCTCTCTCTCTCTCTCGCTCTCTCATCTATGGTATTTTAGGATACATTTTTGGTTATTTTCTTTTACATTATATTGTACATTATACTTAGTTTGTCTGTGTAGATGCGAGGAATGGGCTAGCTGAGCTGCCATCCTGAGTCAAGGACACAAAGGAAAGTGACACGAGGAAGCTCTGGCCGGGTCAGACTGGGTCTGTGTGTGTTGCCTCTCACGAGGGTTTAATGTTTTTTTTTTTTTACTTAGAAATTAGCATATTTTTACTTATATTCCTGCAAATTATCTTAGAATCATAATTGTGACATTATAACCCACCCCAGAACTACGGTAAAAGCCAATAAAAGTGACAACATTTTTTTTTTTTAGCAACACTGTAAAATATTTATGCCACGTTTCTGTATGCTGTATAAATATTTCATGCATAATAAGTTTAATGTTCATTCATATATCATAATACATACGTTAACATTGTATTCATATGTGTTTTTCTTATTTGTGATGCCTTTTACATATATAATAGCAGTTTCACATTGCGAGTTTGGGAAACATAGCACCACTGTACAGAGGTTGGTGCCCCACCCTAGCCGCCAGTTTAGAGTAGTACCACCATAGAAACTTTCCCACGCGGGACAAGCAAACAAGTCACCTTCTGAAGCAGTGACCCCTGGTACATTAAAAAAATCCCGATGGTGGCCACGTAACTAACAGGGACCCTCAGTGATCCACAGCCCATCACAGGTCGAAAGTATGAGTAGTGACCGTTAACTCAGGGCTATCTGTGAATTGATCCAGGCTCTAAAAACCTAAAATCAAATAAAATTGAAAATTATACATACACAAGTGTTTTATTCAGGAGTAAATATATTAAGCTGGGGGTTGGATGCCAAATACTTATCCAGGCGACCTTTAAAGGTTTGTACTGTATTACAATTTATTACGTTGGAGGGCAATTTATTCCATATATTTACAGCTCTATTGAAGAAGAAATACTTAGCTTCATGCTACTGGAATCGTTTGCCAATTATTTTATGCCCATTGCCTCTAGTGTAATTCGAGTGATTAACTGTGAAGTATTTATCGACATTAGAGGGCAAGCGGGAGGGAAATAGGAAAGTGGGGCGAGAAGAGGTGGGGGATAAGGGGAAATAAAGGCGTGGAGGTGAAGAGGATAGGGGTGACGGGAGGAGGGCGGCAGGACAGAGAGACAAGGAAAGAGGGGAGAGAAATGTGGTGAAGAGGGGGACTTAAGGAATGCATCAGAGAAGGGAACAAAGGGGGCGACGTGGGGAGGGGAGAAAGAGGATGGTGGGGAAGGGTGAGGGTATGGTTGGGGTGGGTGGGTGGGTGGAGGGGGAGAAAAGGGTGTGCGGGCAAAGGAGGGGAGGGGGACACTCCTCGGGCTCTGCTGAGAATATATCTTTTCATATGACTGACAATAGTCTCGTGTGAAGCTTAGAAAACATACAAGCACCTCTGCCTTGGTGGTTTTCCCTATTGCATTATATATTATTGTCTTGTAGCCTGTGTTAGATATTTTTTTCACTCCTTCAGTTCGACACGTCATTCCATACCTGAGCAAAATTGTTTATAGATGAGCAGAATGAAATTAAAACTTTCATCAATAATGGTCAGTGGAGAGAGTTTAAATTCTATCAGTACGAGTACGTCTCTCCTCAGCGTTAAGTAAAGTTATATTTATGTCTGATCAGAATTAACGAGAAATAAAATCGTAATGAAGTAAGTCAAAATATAGCGTAGAGAACAACGCAGAAAAGTTACGATGGACATAACTAGCATATAAAAGAGTAGGGTAACGTGCCTCATGCAGATATATACTGATAAGGAAGAGGTGGTATTGAGCCTCCTAAGCCCTCGAGCACACGTCCCCTGAAGGTGTGATCCAAGAGGCCGTGTTAATCTTTTATGTTCCAGAGATCTACCCCAACCACCTGCCTCTACGCCAAAGTTCATTTACACCACATCATCCAGGTCGTGCCAGCCTAATCAGTCCACCCAACTGAAGTGATCCAGATTTTGTCACACAGACCGTCTACAGCGACATACTTCTCAGGTCATGTCATTCAAGTTTCCTGGCTCAAATTAACCCTTTCCATTCGTGGATGTCATCTTTATTGTATTCTTGGTATCTCCAGACGATTTCTCATGCTTTGGAGATTTGTAGTGACGGGCCTGGGAACTGTTATCAATATCCCTTTCATAGTCCAGTTTCTTTCTCTATGTTGAATAAGACCACCTCATGGCAGCAAGATTGAGAAAAAAATGTCATCGTACAGAAGGGGTTAAAATGAAAGGTCTTGTGAAACTAGTAATGTTATCGAGTGATTCAAATAACACAACATCCTGCGTGAATTATCTCGTGCCTGAACCTGGGGTCGTCAGATGATAGAGCATATTGAAAAGCTGCTTTAGTAAGGTTATCTGGATCAACCAAGACATGCTACTGTACCTACCCAAACCTTGTCATTACGATAACTATATACTGAAGAGCGAATGTAGAATAGCAGAATATTGAATTTAATAATGTAATGCCTTATATTAGGCCGTAACTTGCGTCACAAACTGCCACTGATATCAAGCAGTGAAATGAAATACAAGCCGAAGTTTCAACTGCTTCACAAACCTGAGATGTTTGCAGTGATACCGAGGGAGGAAGGGTTGGGGTGGAGGAGATGGAGGGAGGGAGGCAGACAGGCAGATGAGATGAAGTGAGTGAAGGAGAGGGGAGGGAGGGATGAGAGGAAGGGAGCGGGGAGGGGATGACAGGGAGGAACTGCGGTGTGCCAGATTTCCCACATTGCCAACCAAGAAAGGAACGCAACTTCATCGCGAACTAGTAAGGTACAAAATTATGTCTAAGTTAGGTCTTAGTTTAGTTAGTTCTGGGTGGAATTCAGTAATATTCGGCTAATGTGCGAGAAAGAAGGACAAAAACAACGGGAAAGAAAATGGATAAGTATACATCAGGGAACGCAGTGATAACAAGAATGAATTGCCTTATCCAAAAGCAGGAAAAAATATAAGGAAAATAGTCAGTAACAGGAATAGTCAAATCTTTATCTACCTTAAATCTAACATTACCATATCAGGTCTCATCTTCGATAACAATTTCCATCTGTTATGCCCGAACTCGACCCATCTGTGTCGAGGCTTCGTGATGAAGAACTGAACAGAGGCAGACAGACAAGCAGACGGACAGATACATATATACACATATTCGTACATACATACATATACACACATATATACAAACATAGACAGGTAGATAGATAGATTGATGAATAGAGATAGACAGATATGGTGGATAAATAGTGTCTGAACCCGACTGATCTGTTTCGAAGCCTGATAATGAAGCACTTTATACACATCAAACAAGCAGCTCCGTCCTTCACACACGTACAGTTTACAGATTCCACCCTCCAGTGTTTTTTTTTTTTTTTTTTTTTTTTTTGGGTGGGGGATGTGAAATGGCTCCTGTTTACCCGCTTCAAGATTATTCGTGACACCTATAACGTGCTTTGCCACCGATTAAGGAGGAGAACTACCCCCTGGGGGTAGAGGGGTTTTCAAGAATACTCCCCCAGCAGCCCTGCTTGTCGTATGAGGAAACTAAAAGGGTTGGCGGGGGGTTAGTGCCTCTCTCCGGAAAACAGCTAACTAAAAAGACGAACAAGAAGCCTCGGAAAAAGACTGACCGAAAGATGACGACCAAGGACCGAAAAAAGGACATGGTACAGATAGCGACGTGGAATGTAAGGAGTGTGAATGATGAGGTGAAAGAGAGAGAGATTGTCCAGGTGCTTCAGGGTGCGAAAGTGGATGTATGTGGAGTAACTGAAACTAAATGGAGAGGAGAAAGTGTGAGAGAATGGGAGTATGGATGGGGTATATGTGCAGGAGTAGGTGAGAATGAGAGGGCAAAAGAAGGAGTGTGTATTGTGGTGAGTAAAAGATGGAAGAAGAACATAAGAGAGTATGGATCAGTTGGCTCAAGGATTGTGGGTGTAAGATTGCAAGTTGGAATACAAATGTGGGCGATTGTGTGCGTGTATGCGCAAATGCAAGATCGTGCAAGCAGAGTGAGAGAAGAGTTCTGGACAAATGTGGAAGTGTGCATGGAAAAGTTTGGAAGGAATGAGAGAGTGTTTTTGATTGGTGATATGAATGGTAAAGTAGGGAATGAGAAGGTGGATGGCATAGTTGGTGAGTGGGGTGTGCCTGCTGAGATAGATGAGAATGGGAGTGCGTTAGTGGACATTTGTGCCGGGAGGGGGTTGGTGATAGCCAATATCTACTTCAGGCACAAAATGATCCACAGGTATACATGGCGAGTGATGAAAAGGGTGGATGGTGAACTGAATGAAAGGAAGACAATGATTGATTATGTGTTTGTGGATGAAATGATGCGAAGATGTGTAATGGATGCAGGAGCATATAGAGGTTGGGGTAGTGGACTTTCTGACCACTACTTGGTGGTGGCCAGAAACAAGATCCAAGTAAAATGGAGAAATAGAAGAGGGGAAGGACGGGAGGAAGGAGTAGTTGCAAGGAGGGTGGAAAGGTTACAAAAGGATGAGAAAAATGGAGAATAAGTGAGAAGAGGAGGAACGATTGGGTAAATATGAACTGAAGCAGATGAGGGACGTGGAAGGCGTGTGCAAGATATTCACGAAAGAAATATGTGAAGCATGTGATGTGGTGTGTGGGGTGAAGAGAAGACGGAAGGGGGTGCAAGGAACAGCATGGTGGAATGAAGAGGTGAGACAGTCTGTGACACAAAGAAAGCATACAATGCATGGATGAGAAATAGGGGCGTGGAAGAAGTTGAGAGGTGGATGAGAGAGTTATGTGTAGAAAGGAAGAGAGAGGTGAAAAGATTAGTAACAGTGAGTAAAAAGAGAGTGGATGAGGAATTTGGAAGGAATTTGAGTGTAAAGTGGAGGGACTGTAAGAAAATGTTATGGAAAGAGGTGAAGAGAATAAGACAGGGTGGCAGTGAAGTTAGTAGGGGAGTGAAAGATAAAAATGGTAGATTACTAGTGGAGAAGGGAGAAAGTGTGAGCAGATGGAGAGAACACTTTAAGGAATTGTTGAACATAGAGAATGGAAGTAATGCGAGTATAAGTGGCTGGGGAATGGCTGGGAGAAGGAGGTAGGTGAGAATTCAGGAAGAAATCAGTAGTATAGAAGTTGTGGAAGCAATGAAGAAAGTCAAATTGAGGAAAGGCCGAGGAATTGATGGAGTGTGCGATGAAATGCTGAAGCATGGGGGAGAGATAGTAGTAGAATGAATGTGGAAGATGTGCAGATTGGCCTAGGAGGAAGGTAGAGTCCAGGAGGATTGGAAGTCAGGCATAATTATTCCCTTGTACAAAGGAAAAGGGGGAAAAGAAATGTGTGGTAATCATAGGGGCATTTGTCTTCTTAGTTTAATAGGAAAAGTGTATGGTAGGATACTTATTGACAGATTTAGGGAAATAACAGAGGAATTAGTTGGAGAAGAACAGGGAGGCTTTAGGAAGGGAAGAGGTTGTGTAGATCAGATATTCAATCTTGGATCATTAGTGGAAAAGTTTCTAGAGAAGGGAAAGAAGTTGTATGCGGCCTTCATGGATTTGGAGAAAGCATATGACAGGGTGGATTTGTGGATTGTGAAAAGTATTGAGAATGTATGGAGTAAATGGGAAGTTGTTGATTGGTGTGAAGAGTATGTATGATGGTGCTAAGGCTGCAGTGTGTGTGGATGGTGAACTGACTGATTTTTTCTCCCTGAAGGTTGGGTTGAAACAGGGATGTGTCATGTCTCCATGTTTATTCAATCTGTACATGGATGGGGTAATAAAAGAGGTACAAGGTAGGGCAGTGGATGTTGGAGTGGCCCTAGTGAGAGAGGGTAGTGTTTGGAAACTCCCTGTACTGTTGTTTGCAGATGATACGGTGTTGTTAAGTGAAGACGAAGGGGAGTTGCAAGGCTTGGTGGATGAGTTTGAGAAAGTGTGTAAGAAACGGAATATAAAGGTGAATGTAGGGAAGAGTAAAGTGGTGGTCTTTGAGAGAGGTTAAGTCAGTGACTGTATAGTGAGGTTGGATGGTGAAGAAATGGAAAATGCGAGTACGTTTAAGTAACTTGGGGAGTGTGATTAGTAAGGATGGAGGTTTGGAGGGTGAAGTGCTTGAAAGGGTACAACAAGGAAGAAAGGTTGGTGGTTCCTTGATAGCAGTGATAAGAAACAGAGAAGTGAGCATGGAAGTGAAATAGTTACTACACGACAGTTCTGTACTGTGATACCAACACTGACGTATGGAAGTGAAGCTTGAACGTTGTTGAAAGGACACAAGTCAAGAGTGAAAGCTGTGGAAATGAGTTATTTAAGAGGAGCCTGTGGAGTCACGTGGAGAGACAGACTGACAAATGAAGATATAAAGGAGCGTTGTGGTGTGGATGTGGATGTGATAAGCAGCATTAGGAGGAACACTCTGAGGTGGTTTGGCCATGTAGAGAGAAGGGAGGGTGACAGACTGGCTAGAAGAGTGTACATGAGTGAGGTGGAGGGGGGAGAGGGATGGGGAGCCCAAGGATGAGATGGAGTGTTGCAGTGGAGAGGTATATGAGAGAGTGGGGTGTGAGTTGGGAGCAGGGCAGTGAAATGGCGGGGGACAGGGCGACGTGGAGGGGATTTGTTTGTGGCCACCCCGTACGGGATTAAGGCGTCTGGCAATAGATAGATAGATAGATAGACTCTCTGAGGGTATCCTGTTTTGTATATATAATTCTCTCTCTCTCTCTCTCTCTCTCTCTCTCTCTCTCATTATTAAATAGATTTCCAGTTAATGAACCATCAGTGAAATGAGCCATGCATCCATTCATTCATCATTCAGGTCCTTGGAATCCTCTACTCCATCCCCCAGGCGAGACCGCCCGCAAAACAAAGCAAAAAAGAAAAGAGGGGGGGGGGAGAAACAGTTATAATAGGATCTTCTCAGCCATGATGTTTACGAGTGGACAGAGATCCCATGATGTCCCAATGGATGCCAATTAGTGTAAGAAATGTAATGGACATTAGGAAGTGCTTAAGGCACCTTTAGAGACGCACTGTATTAAGAGGGGAGTGAGGGAGGGGGAAGGGGGGAGAGAAAATGGGAATGGGAGTGAAAGGGGGAAGGGAACAGGAAAGAAGGGAAGAAAGAAACTGAGGAGGGAATGGGAAGAGGTGAGATGATGGAGGGAAGAGAAGGAAGAGGAAGAGGGAAAAGAAAAAGGGAATGGGAGGGAGATAGAGGAGGGAAAGGGGAAGGGAAGAAGGAAGAGAAAAACCGAGGAGGGAGTGAGAATGAGTGAGAAGGGAATTTTTTTTTTTTTTTTTTTTTTTTTGTCATTCAGCACTTTGATGTTCTTTAATATTTTGTCAGTGAATAAGTGACGCTATTAAAACTTAGTGAGAGAGCCTTGTAAGTTCACGAAACCGCAACCCTTTATCTTTTTTCTCTTTTTTTTTGTTATTCTGCTGGATTCAGGTGATTTTAGTTTTGGTTTTAACTTCATTTGTTTCCGTTTACTATTAATTTCTTTTATTGGCTTAATTTATGTTTCATTTTGCCATATTTTTCATTTTTAATTAGTGATATAGTGGTTTCCCACCCCTCCACACGACCTTTCCTAGTGCCACATTTCTTTTCCCCCCTCCCTTTCCCTCATCGTCTCACCCCACCTACCTATGTTCTTAATTCAGCTCACCATTTCATGTTCCTATCCTCAACTCCTCCATCGACTCGTGCACTTCTCACCCCCATCTCACCTCCCGCCCTCTAAATTTAACCATTGGTTTTCTTTCCCTAGTTCTCTCACTCATCTACACTGCCCTTCCAGAGTCTTCCCGCCTTCATCTCCACTCTTTTGTGTTTCCCCCCCCCTCACCCCAGATATCCCTCCAGACTTTCCCCCACTCTCCTTCACCCATGTTCCTCACCCTCTTCCACTTTTTTCTTTTTTCATAATCAAAGCAACATCCCATCGTCCCCAGATGTTCCCCCATTCTCTCCTTCCCCATTCATGTTTCCTCTCTCCCCTTCACCTTCCTCTCAACTCACTTCTCTCTATGCCATACTTCATTCCATTATCTTTCTAAACTCACTCCTGCCCATCTCCACTCAACTTCAGTCTCTCCCTCTCACCTTGCCTGCCCCACCCCCATCCATCTCTTCCACACTTTTCCACCTGCCCTTATTCTCTCGCATCCACCTTTCTCTATGCTCCAGATCATTTAATTATCTTTCTCTTTCAGACTCCTTTTCCAGTCTCCCTCCCTCACCCTAGATCAGATCTCCCTCCCTTTCTCTCTCCCACATTAGCCATGCTCCCCCCTTCCCTTCCCTCACCCTTACTCTTGCTCCCCATCCCTTCGGCCCCAGTCTCTCCCCTCCCCGTTCCTCCTCTCCCCTCTCCTCATCTCAGTCTTCATTTGCCATCACTCCATTACCTTCCCTAATTCCCTGATCTCACCTTACTGCCATCTCTTTCTTTAGGTTCAATAATTCCTCCCCAGCCCATGTCCCCAACCAGTCCAACCCATTCTCATATTGTTCCCTCTCCTCACCTCTCCAACACTTCCCTTCCGCAGATGCAATACTTCTCTTCCCACACCTATATCCCCAACACCAACGTCCACCAACACCAATAGCATCCCTTCTGATCACCCTATAGCTGGCAGTACTCCAGTCTTCCCCATAATCTCCCCTCTCCCTGCCTCTCCACCACCTCCCCCCACCCACCTCATCGATCTTACACCCTAACCTTAACTCATCCACTCCACCCATGTAATCATTTAGCTTACCACTCCAGTCTTTCCCCCTCGTCCCCTCTTCCGTCTCCTTCGTTCCTCCCCACCCCATTCCTTTTTCCCCACCTCATTCCCCCACCCACCCCCACCCACCCCACCTTCAGAAGCCAGCCGCCAAGATGACAAGGGCCACTGATGAGGAAGGTAGCTAGCCGCGTCGTGTAAAACCGCACCACAACACCTCTCAGTGAGTTATAGCACCTTGATGTTTTTGTGTGTGTGTTTGCTGTGCTGAGCGTGCTTCTGGATTGGTGACGATGAGAGAGAGAAAGAGAGAGAGAGAGAGAGAGAGAGAGAGAGAGAGAAGAAAAAGAAAAAGACGAAGTAGAAGAAAGGGGTGACAGAAAGGAACAAGGAAGAGTTGAAGATGGGTTGTTTGGAAAAGGAGAATCAGAGAACAAAAAAAGTGAGAGTGAGTTTTACGCCAGGTACCCCTTTTCTGGATAAGGGCTAAGGCGTTGCCCCTGGGTAGAGGACTTTGGTTTTGAAGAGTGTAGCATTTTATGACCGGATGCCCTTCCTGATGTCTACCAATGACCCTTGGGTGGATTCGATCCTCCGACCCCTCGATCAGAGCGGAGCGCTCTAACCCACTGAGCCACAGAGAGCAAACATAAAAAAAAAAAGAAAAAACATAATCAGAAAACGATCATTTTAAGATGGAGAAGAATAAAAAAACCAACACAGAAAAAAAAAAAATTAGGGCAACAAACGATTATTCAAGAAAGTAGCCTCATCAGGAGCTAAGGAACGTTTGATTAGGTAATTTAGAGCAGCATTAGGTCAACGATAAACCCCTTCCATTAACCCTACCTGCACTTGACCCCTAATAGGCCACACCAGGTTATAGTCCCCTAGCCCATTAGATAACAAGGCGCCCTTTAATGGTTACCACTTAAGGGAGTGTTTTCCTGAGGCACAGGGCATCTTTTGGACATGTATTCTCGCTGGTTGAGGAGCCCCCCTAGCACGTCTTCCTTAGCGATTTGTTTTTAGATATGGCCTGGTTAATCTCCTGTTGAAAGTTATCTATGCAGAACATGGCGATATAGGAATGATTTGTGTAACACAAGGACAGTAATGTATAATAAGCAAAATAAGTTGCTTGGGAAAAAGTGTTAGGGAGCTTCCTTAACCGACAAGAATACGGGTCTTGGATTGTCACTCAGTGTAGAGTCACCTGCACTTTGTCGTATGGTCGATAAGGACAAGGTTGGTCTCCCAACTCTCAATCAAAGAAAAAAAAAAATAGTGCAGATTAAAAGATAATATAAAAACCAAGCGAAGGAAAACAAGACTCATCGCAAGAAAATTAAAACACGAAAAATGAGAGAATAAAGACCAAAAAATGAAGACAAAAGAGAAAGACTGAAGACAAGAAGGACGCAACGAAGAGGAACGAAATATGCAAAATGCTGTGAATTCCAAGCAACCAGACACAAGAAATATCGCTCGCTGTATTCACCTCCTTTCACTGCGATATCTTATTCTCACTGACCCCATACAATTTTATTCAGCGAAGAGGGTATCGAATTCTATATATTTTTCTGCCTGTGTTGATGGCGCTTAGGTAGTTTTATTTTTATTGAACTCAGAGCACATTATTAGAATAAAACTTTAAGGAACTGGATGTTTGAATATATCTCCATTATTTGCGTATTATATTGTGGTTAACTCGTTTCGATTTTCTCTCTCTCTCTCTCTCTCTCTCTCTCTCTCTCACGTGCCTGTCTAATAGGAGGAAATTTCCAGACAAATTAGAGACGCCATTTTTCTTATTCTTAATTTTGCCTACTTTTTTTCGTCGTGATTTTTCCGACTTTCATACCAGGAGTTATACCTTGGTAATTTATGTGTCGCTTCTTTTCCCTTCTCTGTCTGTCTGTCTGTCTGTCTGTCTAATTTCTTTATCTTCCTGTTTTCAGTTTTCTCATTTTTCGTGTCTGTTTATCTGTATCCTTGTAATTAGGCCTGTGTTTCTGTTTTATATCTGTCTGTTTACTAACCTATTTATTTATCTGTCTTTGCTCTGTCTGTCCATTATTTTTTCTATTCATTGGCACTATCCTCCAGTATTTTTCCATTCTACATTGTCTTTCAGTGTCTGCCTCTCTAGGGTATATTTTACCTTATATACGGGTATCCTTGTCTTTCACTGATATTTTTGTCTTATACGTTAATCGGTGTTTCTATCTATGATTATCTGTATGTCTGTCTATATATATAATCCCAGCAATTACCACCCAACACATCTGATGCGAGTAACAGTATATCTGTCGTAATAAACATTTGGATTTATTGACCTTAGAGGAATGTAAATGTAACACCAGTCATGTCAAGAAACACACACACACACACACACACACACACACACACACACACAGCTATAAACGACCATCCGACCCATTACAGTACTTACACCTGACTCAGTGGCAGTATATCTGTCGTAATGAATATGTGGCTTCATTAACCTCAGCGGGATGTAAGTGCACCACCAGTCATGTCGGCAATACACGCACACATGTATACCACGATCCCAATACATACATATCGATATATTAAGACTTGGATGTCTGAACCTTGGTCTGAAACTTACAGATAAATGGATAAAACACACACATATATCTTACTGGTACTTAGCGCGCGCGCGCACACGCACACACACACACACACACACACACACACACACACACACACACACACACACACACACACACACACACACACACACACACACACACACACACACACACACACACACATTTTTTTTTTCTAGAATATATTTCACATCACTACACTCCCTCTCCATCCTCAAGCTTACTTTTCTCCTGTTTCCTCTCTCATCCTTTTACCATTTCTTCTCCAAGATCTCTCTCTTTTTCAACTCTACTCCTCTGCCTCCTTTCTCCCAGTCCAGCATCCTGTTTCTCCTCTTTCTCATCTCTTCCTTCTCCAGTCCTTCCTCCTCTAATTCACCCCGCTTCTCCTCTTTACTTCCCATTCTCTTCCTTTACTTTGCTTATCTCCTTTTTCCTCTCCCCTTCCCCAACTCTCATTTTTCCTCAGTGACCAGGATACTGTGTCTTTTCATTCTTCTATCCTCTTCTATCCTATTCGTCCCATCGGTCTTCCTAGCCTTTCTCTTCTCTTCTTTTCCCTGCCTCTTCCTCCTCTTTCCTCTTACATTACCTTTCCACTGCCTCTTTCAGTCTTTTTATCCGAGCTACGCTTTCTCCTTACTTTCTTCTGTCCCTCTTTTTCACCCCGCCTCGCCACTTTCTTTTTTCCATCTCGGCCTCTTCCGCTTCTCATCCCTACCACTTCCTTTACGTTTCCCTTCCTTGCCGCTCCCTCTCACCCACCATTATCTCCTTTCCCCTCTTCCCTGCCTTTCCCTCCCCTTCTCCTCTGCCTCTCCCTCTCGCTTCCTCTCCTCCCCTATCTTTCCGCCTCTTCAACCTCTCCATTGCCACTTCCATCCCTTTCCACTCCTCTCCCTTCACTCTTCAGTTCCCTTCCACTCCTGTCCCTTCCTTCTCCTTGTCCATTACCTCTCCCCAACCACTCCTCAGTCTTCTCTCTCCTTTCTCACCCCCTCTTCCCTCTCACCCACCCTGCCCTTTCTCCCACCCTCCCCTCTCTCCCTGGCATGAACTATGCCATCAGTCCAAGTCCCTGACACCCCGGCCACCCACCCGTAGTTACTAATTGGCGCCAGGTAGGGACAGGGTCTGGTCCGGATCCTATTTTATAACCTGTCAGAATAGGCGCCCTGTTTTCTGCCACCTTCCTTTGACACTCTGGTGGGGAGCGAGTATTTTTTTCCTTAATTTTCCTTTATGTTTTCGTATTTTGCCTCGGTGGTGCTGTGCTAGAAATTTGGAATCTTAGAAGGTCATATTTAATGCGCTGCGTTTGATGTCCAGGAGGTGCCAGACGATTTTTATTTTTGCTATGATACAGGCAGGCGATTTTGTTTTTGTCCTGCCAGACGATTCTATTTTTGCTACGGTACCTCCAGACGATTTTATATTTGCTGCGGTACTCGACAGACGATTTTATTTACGGTACCGCTAGACGATTTTGTTTAGCTTAGGAGAGACCTCTTGCAGTGACTGGATTTAGACGATTTTTCTGGCTTAGACGATAGTCTTTAATACCTCAGTTAAACCTTTCCTAGTGAAAGATTTATAAACCGTCTCCATTAAGTCCTATTTTACGATAATGTTTTTTATAATGTATTTTTTGCAAGCGACAGACCAATTCCTTTCGCTCAAGAGACATCCTTGAGCAAGGTTTTTTTTTTTTTTTAATATCTTATTCTTGCATCCTCGAGACAGTAAGGGGATTAAGAGATTTTTTTTTTTTACTTCCTGCTTACGGGAGATCTTTCCTAATCTACTTAAAATCGTCATCTAATAGCCCAAATAGAAAATGGAAAATTAGACATCGCAAGGAAGTATTTCAAAGTCCTATCGATAATATGTCCTGAATCTTTGTGATTTTGGTTAATGGATGGTGTGACTAAGGTGGAATGATTGTTGGACAGACGATACTGGCAGATTCACAGACTGACTTACGATATTATATCTCTCGTAGCTAAGATTTTGTGTCTCCAGGGAGAGGAATAGGCTTCTAAAGATTCTACTTGTCTACCTTCCTTGTCCTCCCCAAAGAAACGCATTATAGTTAGGACGGGAATGGCTAGAGTGTTTGCGAATCCGGGTACTGAGGAATTGTTTATATAATGAGGGTGGAAGTTGAGGGATGGGTGAACAATATGATGACGGGTGTACCTAGCTTCGTTCCAGTTTACTTTTTTTCAGCTTTCTCTCTTCTGTATGTGTTTCTTACGTAGTCATCTCTTTTTCATGTAGTTATCCTCCATTTTTGTCACACATTTCTCCATCATCTCTCTCTTACACCTTCTCACAATCTGTTTTTCTCAGGTCTCTTTCACGTCTCTGCATCTCTCAATCATCTCCCGTAGCTGTCTTCTCCGGCTCTGTCTTCTGTCATGTCTCTCCACTTGTCACCCATCTCTCTTGCTCATTCCCTTCCCTCTTGGCTCTTTCCCGCTTCTCCATTTCCTCTCACTCCTCCTTCACCTCTCACACTAGCTTTATTGCTTAGCTCTTACTTCTCTTCCTCCTTCCTCCATCCCCTCTTGTCACTGCCCTCCTCTCTCTTCCATTTCTCTCCATCTCACACCTTCCCTTCCTTCTCAGCTCGCTTTCCCAGCCCGTCGTCTCTCCCTCCTCCCCTCATCTCGTTTAGCATCTCAAACATCTTCTTCTCCCTCTCCCCGACCCTCTCATTCCTCTTCATTTTCCCTATCCTCTCACTCTTACTCTCATCTCTCTTTCCTCCTTCTCCTCCTCACTTCTTACTCACACCTTCTGCCGTCTTGCCCTCTTACCTCGTCCCTCCCATTCACTTGCTTTCTCATTCATCCCCTCTCCTTCTTTATTCTTCTTTCCTCCCTTCCCCTCCCCTCCTTCTCCCTTTTTTCCTTTCCTTCCCCCTCCTTCTTCTCTTTCTGTGCAGTCTCACTATTCCGTCTACACTTTCCTAGCCTTCCTTTGCAACCCGTCTCACCTCAGCCCCTAGCTTCCCTCACCTCTCTCCAATTCTCTCCACCTACCTGTCCTTTCACATCTCTTGTTCCTTCTCTCTTACTTCCCTACCTCCCTCTCTTCTACCTCTCATTGTACTGTACACCTGTCCCCACTCAAACCTCTTCCCTTCCATCCCACATCTCTCCTTCTCTCGCTGCCCTTTCACCTCTGCTGCTGTCCTACTACTACTGTCTCCTCTCCCCTCCCACTCCTACCCCCTTCCCTCTGCTTCTCTGCTCTCCCTCCTCCTTCCCCCCTTCCCCACCCTCCCCCCAGGACGGTGACACCTAGGGATCATGCGGTACGTACCATCAGGCCTCAGTGATAAAGGTACCCACCCGACCCGGCTTCATTATACCCGTACCTACCTATCCGCCGTGGAATGTCTGGTACAGTGGCGGGATGGGTATAGCTCTGGTTATTTCTGCTCACAGAGGGAGTACAAAGACTATGGCTTTGATATATATTTCTGTGAGGTGAAGATAGGGATACCAAAGCAAGAAAGTTCCTCTCATAATAAAGAACTGATCCCCTTATAAAGTGTGCTCCAGTTCCCTCACGAGAAAGTACTGTACTCCGAGGGACGTGGCTGTCACATCCCGTTAACCCTTATCCATGCAATGATGTCTTTATGCATTTTTTAATTCTTGCTGCCACCAGACGATTTTATTCAGCTTGCCATTAACTCCTTCCCAACTACGATATCTTTTCTTATAGTTCGGTCTTACAGGTTTCATACTATTTTCTTAAGTTTTATGAGACACACATTTTAATCTCAGGAATATAAACATCCTCTCGCATCTGGTGTAGCACAAGAGGACTTTGCTAAGTAAAATAAAATCGCCTGAAGGTAGCAAGAATCAAGTTAAATGTGGCGTCATCGTCTTGAAGGGATTGCTATATACCCAGTGGAGCAAACATGTCGGTAGGTACTGGCGTGGTGAAGCCTAAAAGGGTCCGTCAGTATAAAGACTTCGACAGGGTGGGTGTTATCTGAAACGGATCGCAACTGGTTCCGCTCTCCCTTAGTACATCCCCCAACTTCTGCTGTCCCTTTACCCCCTCCCACACCCCTTGGCTACTGTCCACTACCCCCCCCCCCATCTCTTACCCTTCTGCTTGTCCCCTACTCCCCCCCTTCCCTCTTCTCGTCCACTTATCCCCCCATCTTCCCCTCTTCTTGTCCCCTGCTCCCCCCTCTTCTCCTCTTTTGTCCCCTACTCCTCCCTATTATCCCTTTACTTGCCCCCACACACCGCTTTCTAACATTGTCTTCATCCCTCCCACTCTCATCCTTCATATTTTTGTTACTCTTGCAGTTCTCATCCCTTTCAAACAATCCCTCACCTCTCATTCCTTCCTAACTCCCTCACCTCTCATTCCTTCCTAACTCCCTCACCCTACATACCTTTCTAACTCATTCACCTCTCATCCCTTCCTAACACTCTCACCCCTCATCCCTTCCTAACTCTCACACCTCTTATCCCTTCCTAACTCCCTCACCTCTCATTCCTTTTTTTTTTTTTTTTTTTTTTAACATTCGTAGAGAGAAAAGCTGGAGATAAGAAGAGGACTCTTGATGCCTCTGTATTTTTAACCAGCCATTGCCCATCATTACAAACCGCAGTCACAAGTGCTATACTGAGGTCACACGTATTTCATCTTCGTCAAGTGCTTCAGAAACTATCGTAAAACTTTTGTGTCTAGCCATGCCGATAGCCATTAAAATTTTCATTTTTCATTTTTTATTATTATTATTATTATTATTATTGGTAGTAGTAGTAGTAGTAGAAGTAGTAGTAGCAGTAGCAGTAGTAGTGGCAGTAGTAGCGGCAGCAGTAGTAGTAGCAGTAGTAGTAGTAGTAGTAGTAGTATTTGTTTTATTTTTCTAAGTAAAATAAGATCAACTTGTTTCTTCATCTGATTCGACCCCCATATTTTCAAATTCCCAAAGTTGTAGCTGCTATCCTTGTCTGATTCTTCATGAGCAGCTGTGTTTCATCCGGCAAAAGGTATGTTTTTTTTTTCCCCCCTTTTTGGTGGTTATGTAGATCTAACTCACATGCTCGTACAACTATTATTTGTGTGTGTGTGTGTGTGTGTGTGTGTGTGTGTGTGTGTGTGTGTGTGTGTGAGAGAGAGAGAGAGAGAGAGAGAGAGAGAGCATGGAAATCCTAACTCACATCATTCAGCTTTATCTTTATGGATTTTCTTGAAATTTACCTTCATGAATATATTTTTAACGTCTGGGTAAGGTAAAGCCAGCTCATTATATCCTTCGTCTAGCCCTGAGGAATAATGTTGAGGAAGTCCAAAAGTGGTAAAGCAATTTATGGGATTCTCCACTTACTTTGCATAAGTGTGTGTGGCTTTTATTTCTTAGGTTATTTATTTATTTATTTTTTTGGAATGTCATGTCGGGTCCTTTGTTGCTAGTTCCAGGCCTCATGGTGCGTGTTTCTGCGTGTGCGTGTGTGTATGCATGCCTGTGTGTGTGGGTGTGTACCGTGTGAGTGTGTGTATCTATCTTAATGTATCTGTGTTATAGTTTGCGTGTGTGTGTGTGTGTGTGTGTGTGTGTGTGTGTGTGTGTGTGTGTGTGTGTTTATTTTTAAGTCTAAGTAAGCTGGTATTTACCTTCAACTGTTATATCAAACCTTATGTGTATTTCCTTTATAAGTTGAAGTGGACCAAAATAACTCACATAATATGGGTTAAGCCTGCTCTCTCATTTATTATTATTATTATTATTATTATTATTTTTACTACTACTACTACTACTACTACTACTATTATTATTATTATTATTATTATTATTATTATTATTATTATTATTATTCAAGGTCCAAGTCACTTATTCGTGGTTTATTTTTCTCCTCATCACTTGATTCTTTTTTCTTCGGGTAATATAAATCTTACTTATTATTTACCGAACACCCGAAAGTCTATAATTTTCGGAATCCATATAATCATACTTCCATTTAGTCACACTAGAGGCGACGACTAAGGCAAATAAAGTTTCTGTGTTTGGAAAGCATATAATTATGACTGAAATTATCCGTAGGTGACCAGAATATGAAAAAAAAAAAAAAAATGGCATCTTAGTGGGAAAATTAGTATATATAGAGAGAGAGAGAAAAAAAAGAATCCGACTTTCCCTTGCACCATAGGCGACTTCCAAGACACAGAGAGATAGTTGCTGTGTACTTTCGCACTGTCTTGATTCCGGGTAGTGTATGATCTTCAAGAAAATCGTAAGGAGATGGCCAGAATTAAACACTTCCTCACCCCCCCTTCATACTCCAGAAGATGTTCAAGACAAAAAAGACAATTGTTTTATAATTATCTCCGCCCAGGCACACACCAATTTTCTTTACAATCATGAGTAAAATCGTGCAGAGATATTCAAAGTCAGTCACGTTTCCTCATTGAAGACGCAAAAATAATCACGTTCCCCCATTGAAGGCGCCAAAATAATCACGTTCCCTCATTTAATACGCAAAAAAAAAAAAAAAAAAAAAAAAATCACGCTTCCCCATTCAAGACGTCAAAATAATCATCTTCCTCAATTCAAGATGCAAAAAATAATCACGTTCCCCCATTGAAGACGCAAAAATAATCACGTTCCCCCATTCAAGACGCAAAACTAATCAGGGTCCCCCATTCAAGACGCCCCAAAAATCACGTTCCCCCATTTAAGACGCAAAAACAATAACGTTCCCCATTCATAACGCAAAAACAATCACGTTCCCAAACTGAAGACGCAAAAATTATCATGTTCCCCCATTGAAGACGCAAAAATAATCACGTTTCCCAATTGAAGATGCAAAAATAATCACGTTCCCCCATTCAAGACGCCCAAATAATCACGTTCCCCCATTCAAGACGCAAAAATAATCATGTTAGCCCATTGAAGATGCAAAAATAATCATGTTCCCCCATTTAAGAGGCAAAAATAATCACGTTCCCCCATTGAAGATGCAAAAATAATCACGTTCCCCCATTGAAGATGTAAAAATAATCATGTTCCCCCATTTAAGACGCAAAAATAATCACGTTCCCCCATTGAAGACGCAAAAATAATCACGTTCTCCCACTGAAGATGAAAAAATAATCACGTTCCCCCACTGAAGACGCAAAAATAATCACGTTCTCCCACTGAAGATGCAAAAATAATCACGTTCCCCCATTTAAAACGTAAAAACAATCACGTTCCCCCATTGAAGACGCAAAAATAATGACTTCACTCCCACTCAAGACACAAAGAGAATCATTACGTATCTTCCTTTTAACTACGTTCTGTCCTGGTGTTTAGAAGGCGTGTAATGGCGTTTGTGTGCTTGGTTATGGGTGATTGGCGTGAGTGTAATGAGCGAGAGGGCCAAAGGGAACATTAGGCAGGGAAAGCAACCACGATTTGGTGGGTTGGAACAGCGGGTGGCCGTTCCAGTGCGTGAAAAAAAAAAAAAAAAAACCCGCTGCTGCTTCTTGAAGAGAAAGAGGGGAGGGGAAGGGGTAGCCAGGGAAAGGGGAAAACTGGAAAGCAAGTATTCAAAGGAGATAGAAGGGACGACAGATGAAGATAAATAGATAAGGAAATATATAATTTTTATTTGTCCTTCCTTCTGTTCATCTGTAAAAAAAAAAAAAATGGTGCTAGGAAGAGTAGAAAAGGTAATAAATGAAGAAGAGAAACTGGAAGATAAGGTACTTCAAGGAGGAGATAGACTAATGGGTTAACACGTTGATGTATGAGTGGAATGGAAAAAAAAGCTAAAAAAATGAAAATTAAAAGTAAGGAAATAAAATCCTCTTAAAGATAGGTAGATTAATACGCGTATAGATAGATAGATAGATAGATAGATAAATAGATAAGTAGGCAGTTAGACAGATTGATAGACAGATGGATAGATATAGATACTGTAAGTAAAAACAACCTCCTCGGAAGTGAAGAATGAAAAGAGAAAGATTGCGAGAAGCGGAAAGGTGACAAAAAAATCAAGGAAAATCAAGGTATTCAGGGGAGAGAGAGAGAGAGAGAGAGATCTAATATTTGTTATCGCCAGCTCCTTCCACTCTCCTCACACTACCTTCAACTCCCCCCACTCTCTCTCCTTATCTTTCTGACCCCTGTGCCGTCTTCCGTTCCTTATCATCTTTTAGTTAAAATGAATTCAACTTTCCTCCCGTCCTTATCACCCGTCCTGTCAGTCGAAGGATGCTTTTGAAAATAATGTAAGATGTAGATAAGTCTATAATCGATGAGCGTGGCAGCGTGACAAGGTGTGGATGGGGAGAGGGGGAGAAAGGGAGTGTGTGGATGTGGGTGTTAAGACAGTGTGGATGAGGGTGGATGTGTCGGTAGGAAGCGTGTGTGTGTGTGTGTGTGTGTGTGTGTGTGTGTGTGTGTGTGTGTGTGTGTTGGCAGTGTGCGTTGTATGTGTGGATGGATGGAAAGGAAAAGTGAGTGAATAGGGAAGGATGTATGTTTTAGGGGAAAGTGTGTGTATGTGTGGGTTGGTAAGGAAGTGTGGATGGGAAACAGGGAGAATGTGTGCTCGTGTGGTTGTGGGAAGAGTGTGTGCTCGTGTGGGTGTGGGAAGAGTATGTGTTCCTGTGGGTGTGTTAAGTGAGTATGAAAGATTCTAAATGGCTGGATAGAAAGTGTGTGTGGATGGGATGGGATGAGTGTTTTGGAGAAAGATGTGTGAGCTGGGAGGGACGGATGGATGGGAAAGTCTTACTGATATTTTGGGTGGGATAGAGAATGTGAGTGAGAAAGGATGGGTGGATGTAAAGGATGCGCGTGGATTACAAAAGCGTATAAAGGGGAAGAAAATGAGTGTATAAGGAAGTATACATTATTGGGAAGGAATAGTTAGACCGGGAAACGTTTGAAAACATGAGGAATTTAATACTGGAAATTGGTTTGTGACTGGAGAAGGGTATATGAGAAGGGCTTGAGAATAGGAAGGTTTTTGTGTTTGGAGTAGAGTATTTAAGAAGAGGAAAGCAATGTTGTATGTGAATTTTAGAAGTGTATGGGAGAAAAGTTGTTTGAATAGATATATTGGCATAATGAGAAGCCTCGAATGTTAGAAAAAGGTTCATAGAAAAACTGAGCAGAAGGATGACATTGTGCATGGGAAGGGGAACCAGTGGGTGGGGAGAGGGGTGGTGCAGATGGGAAGGGTGTGTAAAGGTGGGGAACGAATGAATAGGCCAGTGGAAATGGATGGAGAGGGTAGGGAAGGGTGCTTGCCTGGGATGGGGCATGGGGATGACCAGGGAATACGTGAAATAGCATAGAAGGTGGGCTGGATTTCAGTAAATAGGTGAGTGGAGAAAGGTTGTACGGTAGGTTTGGGGAGAATATCTGGGGAGTGGGGAGTGGGAGAGATAAGAAAGGGAATGGGGAGTGGGAGATAAGAAGGGGAGTGGGGAGTGGAAGAGATAAAAGGACATCGGAGAGTTTAAGATATGGAGGGAGGAGTTCGTGTATCAGAACTTCTGGGTAATATAGATAAGACTGAGAAACGTGCAGGAGAGACAGCCGGGTGCGAGTGAAATTGAAGATAAAAGCTGTGAAGCATGTCATAGTTTCCTTTGCCCGGCTCAGTGAACTAATTAACCTTATGGGAGGAAAGGCTACTCCTCACCTGAATAAAGACGTGTTAAGTCAGTGCAAGTAAGTTGGTATGATTTCTCTTGCACTGAAAGAGAGAACCACTTCAATCCGAGGAGTCACACCCGAGAGAGAGAGAGAGAGAGAGAGAGAGAGAGAGAGAGAGAGTTATGTTCCAAGTTCTCACATAAAACGCAGCACACACAGGAAATGAGGCACCTGTGAAAACGCATACCTGTGTTAGTGAAGGCCATATGACACCTGACGACACCTAATAAACATCCGCCGATGTACCAGAACAATACTTTGGGTACGGGAGGATCTTAACCCCAGACCTCCATTGTTCAAAATACTCTCGCTTTTGTTCATGGTTGATTGAGTGTCGTGGTTGTAAATGAAGTGTGGATGCAGTTATTGAGAAAGAGAGAGAGAGAGAGAGAGAGAGAGAGGTACTATGTTAATGAGTTACTGCTTGTTACGCATACAGTAGTACATACACACACACACACACACACACACACACACACACACCAATACTCTGATTCTTAGGCTCGTATTCTCGTCGGTTCAGGGAGCTCCCTAACACCATTTCCTTAGCGATTTATTTATGAATAAGAGTGGTTAATATCTTTTTTTCTTAACTTTATTTACGAAGAGTATGATTATACTGAAAGGACTTACATAACACAGAAGAGGACAGTAGAGTGTAATAAGCGAAACAAATCGCTTAAGAAAAGGTGTTAGGGAGCCTCCTCAACCCATGAGAATGCGGACTTTTTTCCCCTCGATTACGACTATACTTGACCCCCCCTCTTGACCCCTCAGGGAAGGTCATTACTACCTGACCTCACCCAAGGAGCAGGTGTTACAAGGTGTTTTAACATTTTATGGCATTTCTTGTGTTACTAGTTTCGCCCCGGTGCATAATATTGTCTTTTGTTTCTGTGTGTGCGTGTGTGTGTGTGTGTGTGTGTGTGTGTGTGTGTGTGTGTGTGTGTGTGTGTGTGTGTGTGTGTGTTTCTCCATATCATATTTTTTATTTTATTTGTCTTCTCTTTCTATGTATGTATCTATTTTCGTGCATCCGTCTGTATCAGTACATAATACCGACCCCCTCTACCCTCCTCTCTCTCTCTCTCATTGGTTTTGCCTTTTTTTCCTCAGCCTTTCGCAAATTTTCATTCTCCTTTACGGCCCAGTTTGCATGCACATTATAGACAATGTTTCCTGCGTTTTCTCCCGGGGGTTGACGCGGTTTAAGAGGGGGCACTTTCATATTCTTTTTTTTTTTTCTATTTTCTGCACTAAAACGAAACAGGTTAACACAATAAATTTCTCCCAAAACCACGTTCTTCACCATTTACTACTTAATACGTTTTCCAGTTATCTATCTATATTTTGTATGTTTGTCTGTCTCTCTCATATCCAGTTTACTCTCTTAATGGGGAGAAAATTGCAGTGTCTTTTTCATAGGTATTTTTGGCAACGACTCTTTTATGATTCTCTGTGGTTATTGGACTGTTGCAATGGTCACACTCTCTTGTCCATTTCCCCATTTCACCCTCCATTATTTTCTGCCTTACTGCTCTTTTACTTCCTTTCTTTTTTTTCTTTTTTCACTAGATGTCTCAGCGTTTCTTAAGTGTGTTACATAATTTTGCTTGCGACAATCGTATTCATTCATATTCATAATTGTTCTTTAATTTATGATGTAATTTCAGTTTTTGGCCTCATTTACGTTATGCAGACTCATTTTTTGGAAGCTTATTAATAATACCTGGATAATAATTTCGTAATAAGAGCAGAATCAGTGTAAATACTTAGCTTGTAACCTTTCGACTATACTCTTTACCTTGACCTAAAATCGCCATCCCTCCATCTTGTATACTGAGTTACAGCAGTATTTTAACACTGATGCTAGTCACGAAGAAGTGCTATGGAAAGGATGCAGTGCCACCGTACTGTCTTTTCCTGCCACTGAGCTACGTGAAATAAGCTGCAAAAAGACGACAATCTTGGCCAAGTCAGAGTAAGTGAACTATAGTAAGATTTCTCTTATCTTAACATAATTGCCTGATATTACCCGGAATGACTTATGTGAGGGCCTCCATGACACCTACTAAGATGCTAAAAGAGATGTGTGTTGATCCCTTCTGCAATTACCTCCAGGTAAACAAAATCGCCAGGTGTGAGTCTGGAGAGAAAATCCAGGTGATTGCACAGCAACGAGCGCTTTTACGAAAGGTTCTGAATCATTCACCCCTTACAATTTCTATTCGCTGAACAAAATGGTCTGTTTGTTAGCCTACAAGAAATACCAAATCGGTCCAAATAGTAGTGATAGGTTGATGGAGATAGTTTTTCGGCCATTTGAGTGACAGGATCTTTTAAACTTGACAAAAACGTCTTCTTCCTCTTTCATTTTTTATGTGGAGACAATAAAGTTGCCATATATAATTCCAATAAATAAGCAGTCGACTTTGTACAACAGAGAGAGAGAGACCCAGACAGCCAGCAGATAGGATAGTGAAAGGGTACCTGGAAAAGTGTGATACTGAGAGAGAAAAGAAGCTGAGTTTAGAGGGAGGTGGAAGGACATGCACTTTGCTTAAGAAAAGGCGGTAGGAAGGATGCGTTGGGGCTGAAAGGTCACTAGGGTCTTGCTCTCATCAGCTTAGGAAGGTTTCTGGCACCTCTTTCTTTCCGTTAATTTTCTGCATATAGCATGACAGTAATCTCTTGTGTTGTGTGATTTATGGTGATAAAAAAGGACATATAGATAGATGGAGAAGATGAAGAGAGAGAGAGAGAGAGAGAGAGAGAGAGTCAGATTGATAGATAGAAAGATAGATTGATTGGTTGAAGGCTATATCACCCCTCCAGGTTGATAAATCTCCTCTAAGTGGTCATATCTTTTGGAGATAAATAAAAAAGATATGCAGATAAATAAAAAATATACATCGTCGTAATGAAAGAATTAGAAAAAAGACTCCAAAGTCGACGAGAATGCTAACTTTGATGACTGACGGAAGGTAAGGAAAAGAGTGGAGGAAGATGAATTTGAGGGGGATCACGAGAGAGCAGGATTGATTCATGTGACTCAGCGTGACTCGGGAATAAACGAACAGAGCACGGAAAGTGGACGAACGGAAGGAAAAGTGAATTGCGTGTAGGTTTAGCCCTACATCTCTCGGTGTAGTTACAGAGAAAATGAAATTGTGTGGATGCTTTTGGCCTGTGAGAGGGAGCCGGGAATTTCGAAAACTTGAGTGATGGGTGGAGGAAAATGTTAACCTTTTTCTTGGATGCCTGGATGATTAGTTTTCCTGCTTTTACATTTTCCTTTTTCCTATCTCTGCATCCCATCACGGTGGTCGTAATGGAATATAAGTGGGCAGAGCTATATTAGAATATTCTCACTTTAGCTTAATGTAGCTGTCTGCTATTATTTCAGAATTAAAAGTATATATATATATATATATATATATATATATATATATATATATATATATATATATATATATATATATATATATATATATATATGAGAGAGAGAGAGATAGAGATAGAGAGAGAGAGAGAGAGAGAGAGAGAGAGACGAAGAAGAAGAAAAGAATGAGACCCAAAGAGGAAGTAAAGATACTGAAAGTGAATATGCGACAGTCATGCAGGCAAGGGTGAAGGGAAAGTGCCAAGAGAAGGAGGAGCAGGAGGAGTATCTGTGTGTATTTATGAATCTTGGAAGAACGCATAACACGGCGAAAGGGAGTGCATGATAGCAGGCAGTTTGTTGCGTTTTTCTTTTGTGTGTGCGTGTGTGTGTGTGTGTGTGTGTGTGTGTGTGTGTGTGTGTGTGTGTGTGTGTGTGTGTGTGAGAAATTTGTGGATAGAATTAGGGTCAGGTACGTAAAATGAGTTAAAAAGGGTGAGGTAAGGAGAAAAAGGAAATTGAGTACAACAGAGAGAAGACGAGTACAAGAGAGAGAGGAAGGTAAGAACATTGAGGTTAGGAGAGGGATGTAAGAACAATGAAGGAAGAAGGAGAGGGAGGGAAAGAGGGAGGTACGTAATGTTAGGAAGGTGTAGTAACTTTTGAAGTGAAAGTGAGGATATAAGAGTGAGGTAAGAATGAAGTAAGCGAGTGTGAGAGAAGGATGATGCAGTTTTTATTATTTTCTTGCTACCAGTAGACGTTCTTATTAATTATACGTCAAGTAGTAAAGGGGTTGTTAATTATGAATGGATTTAACCCTCTCACTTCAAAAGTCTCTCACAGGCAGAGCATAGCGGTTTGAAAGAAGCAAAAATAATACAGGAGGTCATCGTATTGAAGTGGTTAACCCTTAGCCTCATTCACACACACACACACACACACACACACACACACTCCATCTCAGACACATGTATATCCAGCCTGACACGAAGGAGCGCGATCGAACGTACAGCTACCATTTCCACTCCCAGTAACGAATACAGAGAATCAGAGAGGAAATAAATAAATCATGTGTCAAAGTTAAAAAAAAAAAAACTAGATTACAGACTCTATATTCCACAGGTGGATTGGGATTATTATTATTATTATTATTTTTTTTTTTTTTTCCTGCTGTTTGGTGATTTTCTTTTTTTTAATTTTAGTGGAAAGTTCTCGTAGTATAAGCATGAGGGGAGGGGAAATATTTATTACTGTATATATATTTTTTTTTCTTTCCTTTTTTTTGTTCTTTGAAATTTTTGTTTTTCTTGTTTTCTTGTTTTGTCTTTTATTTTCTGTATTTTCTTATTTTCTTTTTCATTTTATTTTCTGTATTTGCTTCTTTTTCCTTTCATTTTTCATTTTCTTTTTTCTTTTTCATATGTATTTTTCTTTTTCTTTTCTTTCATTTTCTTTTCTATTTTATTTATTTTTTCTTTTTTTTGTGCTACCAGAAAAATGTTATATCTTTTACAGTGAAAAGGGTTTGAAATGATCTTAAACTTCGTCATTGCAGAAAAGTCTTTATTTCATATCTGACCAGACGATTTTATTCAGCTGAAGGGCGACCTCTGCTAGTAAAGGGGTTGGAGGTCTGGGGAAGGGAGGTCAAATCAGGAACAGTTTATCCCGCTCTGACATTTGAATCATTTCTGCAGGATAACTTTTTCTTTCTGTTTTTCTTAGTTTACTTCAGTTGCCGACGTTTTTTTTTTTCTTTTTGATCAGAGGGAAGGATTTTAATCACTGAGGGTACTTGATGTGGATGAAAAAGATCGATTCAGAAACATGGTAATTTCCTCCAACTCATACAAATTTATTTTTTTTATTTTTTATTTTTTAGTATCATTACGGTATATTTCATTCGTGCCCATGGGCAGAAAGTAGATGATATCAGTGAGCTAGGTTGAATTAGAGTCAAGGCTTTTGCTCTGATACAGTAATTCGCAGTGTGATATTATTTTTCCTGTGTTCATGCTATCACCGGAAGATTGTATTCTGCGTAGGGCAGACTTCTGCTAGCGAAAGGGTTAGATGCAGTTGTAGTTAACCCTTAAGCTCCATGAGGTCCTTTTTTCCTTCATCATCATCATCATCATTATTATTATTATTATTTTTATTATTAAAATAATCATCATCGTTATTACCAGATGATTTTCCTCAGCTAGAGGTAGGCATCTTGTAGTGAAGGGATAGATTGCGCGGGTGTCAGAGAGGACGTCAGAAAAACCAGTCCCTGCGACCTAACTCATTACTGACCAACTATATTTAGCCCCAGGACTGCGAGAGGCAGCTGCTGAGACGAATAGAAGCATCTGGAGGAAACAAGGACGAAACAGTTGGGGATTTACGCTTGATGAAATAGGGATTTTTTTTTTTTTTTTCATTTTAATCCTAGGCTGAATAAATGAGTCAGGCAACAGCAAGAACGAAATATTGTAGTTAAAATGCCATACTCCCTGGGATTACTCCACTTGTTGTTTTTAACTTTAGATAATGAGAGAGTACTTCTAAGCACTTAAACAGTATTAACTCGTCTGTCGGTTTAATACTTCTGGAGCTCCCGTATCCTAAAATTGTTATCAAGATGTACAGGAAACGGGAGAAGTATTTATTGAGGTGAAGAGAGTCAGCACCACACTTCACATACTCTCCTGTTAAAACGTGCAGAACATTAGACTTAACATTTTTTTTTAATGTCTAACGCCATTTTTACTATCCTCACATCTCCTTTCATCATTTCCACTACCACATCCGCAGCTGTCATGACTATTACATTTGAGAGTATCAGGTTAGGAATAACCCTTTCGAGACGCGTTTCTATTTTCTTTCTTCCTTTTCTTCCTACTTTCTTTTCTTTTTTTTCTTTTTCTGTTTCTTTCTTTTTCTTCCTTTTCTCCTTTTTTCTTTTCTTTTTTTTTTTTTTTGTCTTACTGTCCTATTATTATATTCAGCTTAGTGGTAGTATCCTCATAGGGTTTGGAACAGTCATGCGCACACAGAGGAGTAGACTGTAGCACCAGTCGAGCTGGGCAGTACTCCCGAGGTGGATGGAAAGCTGATGACAGGGACTGCTGGAGCTCCCGTTTCATCAGCCCTCAGGACTAGTTCCTGACCATCCCCTTTGCTGAACTTTTTCAGTGTCTCAGTTACACAGAGAGTAGGCCAGCATGCTCTCCAGTACAAATTTCTTTAACTATCTACACCAAACTACATGCACAGTACACACTACACTTCCATTTCCAAAAATCAAAAATCATGGCGTCACAACACACAGCCTCGGAGTCCCCGGGGGGGGGGGGGACCATAAATGCCCCCACCATCCGCTCCTTTCCCGATGACGACTCGAGGTGCCTGGAACCACTGTCTGACTCTCTTCTTCATTTCTGCAACATTCGCGGCCTTTCCTCTAACTTTCGCTCTGTTGGGCACCACCTCTCCTCCTCTAAACCTCACCTTCTTTTTCTAACAGAGACTCAGCTGTCTGAGGCAACTGACAGCAAACCCTTTTCTGTATCCTCCTACTTTCTCTATACTTATTTCAAAGGTGGCTGTTGTGTATATATACGCAACGACTTATCTTGCTCTCGTGTTCCTGAACTCGATTCTTCTGAATTCTCTACACTCTGGCTTCGGCTTTCCTGTCATTCTCTGACTAAATATATCTGTGCTGTTTACTTATCCCCTAATTCTACTGACTATCAAAAATTCTTCGACTATCTTACTTCTACGATGGAACACATTCTATCCATTTCTCCTTTCTCTGAAATCTCCATTCTAGGAGATTTCAATGTTCACCACCACCTTTGGCTCTCCTCTCCTTTCACGGATCCACCTGGTGAACAAGCCTACATCTTTTCTATCCTTAATGACCTAGAGCAGCTTGTACAGCACCCTACCCGTATCCCTGACCGCCTTGGAGAGAGCTCCAACATACTTGACCTCTTCC
Source organism: Coenobita brevimanus (assembly GCF_032717465.1). Taxonomy (NCBI): domain Eukaryota; kingdom Metazoa; phylum Arthropoda; class Malacostraca; order Decapoda; family Coenobitidae; genus Coenobita; species Coenobita brevimanus. The sequence continues at coordinate 44,580,146 of NC_136977.1, read as the reverse complement.
TCACAACTAATCCTTCTGCTTACTCTGTTAATCTTTTCTCTCCGTTGGGCTCCTCCGATCACAACCTTATTACCTTAACCTGTCCTATCACTCCGGTACGGCCTGTGGACCCTCCAGGGAAACGTTGTCTGTGGCATTTTGGAGCCGCGGACTGGGAGGCCCTCAGGCAGTACTTCTTTGATTTTCCCTGGAATGATTACTGCTTCCGTGGCCGGGAGCCATCTGAGTGTGCCTTGCGCATTACGGAGGTCATTCTCTCGGGCATGGAAGCATACATTCCTTTCTCATATCATTTGACTAACGCAAGAAAGCCTTGGTTTAATCACGCTTGTTCTAATGCTGTCCGCAACAAGGAGAGGGCCTACAAAAGGTACCGGAGCCAACCCACCCCTGAATCACATCATCTTTACGTTTCTGCCCGGAATCGTGCTAAGTCTGTTCTTCGCTCTACTAAAAATAATTTCATCAATACTAAATGCTCCCAACTCTCCAACTCGAATTCTTCCAGCTCCTTCTGGTACCTTGCCAAAAATCTTTCTAACAACTTTACCTCATCATCCTTCCCTCCTCTTTTCTACTCCGATGGTTCTGTAGCTATTTCTTCTACAGATAAAGCAGATCTCTTCGCACAGACTTTCTCCTCCAATTCCACCTTAAACGATTCCGGTGCTGTTCCTCCATCACTTCCCCCCTCTGACTTCCTCATGGCTGACATTGAAATTTCCTCAGTTGATGTATTTTCTGCCATCACTGGCCTCAGTACTAACAAGGCATATGGGCCTGATGGGTTCCCTCCTGTTGTTCTCAAGAACTGTGCTTCTGTGCTTACACCCTGCCTAGGCAAACTCTTTCGCCTTTGTCTGTCAACTTGTACCTTTCCTTCTTGCTGGAAGTTTGCTCTCATTCAGCCAGTCCCAAAGGAGGGTGACCACTCCCAACCCTCCAACTATCGTCCAATTGCTTTAACGTCCTGTATTTCAAAAGTTTTCGAGTCAATTCTCAATAGAAAAATTTTAAGGCATCTTTCCTATCACAACCTTCTTTCCGATCGTCAGTATGGGTTCCGTCAGGGACTCTCCACTGGCGATCTTCTCACCTACCTTTCAGACTCCTGGTCATCCTCCTTTCGGGACTTTGGCGAAAGCTTTGCCATTGCACTTGACATCTCAAAGGCTTTCGATCGAGTCTGGCATAAATCTTTAATTTCCAAACTGCCTTCCTACTGTTTCTATCCTTCTATCTGTGCCTTCATCGCTAGCTTCCTTTCTGGTCGTTCTATAGCCGCTGTTGTAGACGGCCATCGTTCTTCTCCTAGATCTATCAACAGTGGTGTTCCTCAGGGCTCTGTCCTATCACCAACTCTCTTCCTTTTATTCATCAATGATCTTCTAAGCTGTACATCTAACCCTATCCACTCATACACTGATGACTCCACCCCTCACCTTTCCATTTGGTTCCCGCAACGCCCATCTCAACAGTTGCTTCAACAAACAAGGGATGAGGCTATGGCACACCTAATGTCTGACTTGGCTCGTATCTCTGACTGGGGTAAAAATAATATGGTTGTTTTTAATGCATCTAAGACTCAGTTCTTACACCTATCAACCCGACAAAATCTTCCACAGGTATACCCATTAATGTTTAATAATATTCAGCTTAATCCTGCATCATCCTTGAACATGCTTGGGGTTTCATTTACTCGGGACTTATCTTGGAAAGATCATATTACATCTCTTGTAAAATCTGCTTCCAAGAGATTGGGTGTGCTAAGCCGACTCCGCTCTTTCTTTACCCCTGCACAATTGTTGACTCTATACAGGGGTTTTATCCACCCCTGTGTGGAGTACAACTCTCATGTGTGGGGAGGTTCCCCACATACAGCCCTTCTCAATAGGGTGGAGTCAAAGGCTTTTCGTCTCATTAACTCTCCTCCTCTTACTGACTCCCTTCAACCTCTGTCTCTTCGCCGCACTGTTGCATCTTTATCTCTTTTCTATCGCTACTTTAACGGTCACTGCTCCTCTGAACTGTCTGCTTGCATTCCTCCACCTCAACGACGGGTGCGTAGCACCCGTCTGGCAGCAAACTCTCATCCCTTTTCCGTCCAACTCTCTAGTGCAAGAGTTAACCGTTACTCTCCGTCCTTCATTTATGCAACAGGTCAGCTCTGGAACTGTCTCCCTCTGTCTGTATTTCCTGCTGCCTATGATCTCCAGTCTTTCAAACGCAGTGTGTCCAGGCATCTCAAAATGATCGGACCTTGAATTTGGCTCTCTATTGTATTTTGTTTTTCTCTTTGAAGGAACTGTTACTGCGGGCTCATGGCCTTTGGTTCCTTCTTCCTCACATAAAAAAAAAAAAAAAAGAAGCCCCCAGACAGGTAGCCTATGTCCACTAGATATTGCAGTTTGGTTGATGGGACAAGTTTGGTGGCAAGTGTCTAATAATGCAACAATATTAAGAGAGTTTCGTTCATACTCACGTGTGCAGTCAAAGTCCAAAATTAGGTAGTCTGTGTTCACCTGGATGTCACGTGTGGTTTATATAATTATGAAAGTTGGTGGAATTTGACTCTCTGATGATAGCGAGATTTGCAGAGGTGTATGTGCCTTCAAAAATTCAAAACGAAGCACTTTCTATTCACCAGGAGGTCTATTTATTTATTTATTTATTTATTTTTTTTGTATGTCAACATTGGCAGGGTGGGGGAACTACTAGCTCTCAGGGAATGGAGTGTCTACTCCATAACAGTAGTCGGGTGCCTAGAAACAGTATGTCCAAGGAGTTTGGAAGTGATTGGTAACTTAATTTGCTCAACTGCATGCACAGATGCTCAGAACCTCAAAAGCAAAGAAGCCCACATGTACCAGAAGACGAAACTTGGTTGTTTTGTCAGCGATGGAGGCAAATAATTCATTAATGTACAAGACAGAACGACTTATGCACAGATTCAGATGCACGAGGAGAAAATGGTATGTGTGTCAGTTTGATGGTACTGTAGTTGGCCTTGCAGTTTGGCCAGGATTGATGCTACTTACTCATAGACACAGCGACTTTAGGATGTATTTATACGATAATTAACTCTGGTCTGTCTCCACTCAAGGCTTACCCACCAGACCCATCCCATCCCACACCTCCAAGAGCCCCGTCTGTCTCCTCTTGGTCCTTACCTTTGGCATCTCTCCAGGCGTTATCTCCCAGCATGGCCTCCTACCTGAGTGGATGTACATTGCCATGTACTGTACTTACTCTCTTATCTAAATGCGTCACAGTATTTAATTACACGCCCTGCTTATCATATTCACGCGGCATCCTCAAAGGTCCCCTCCATCGTGCTTAGTTGTTAATATTGCCCCATAGAACATCGTACACTCCAGGGCGCAGTCGCAGTACAAGTTCGGAATACATGGTTTACGGTATATTCAGCTTCATATCTTCTTCCTGTTGTTGTCATCGCGCTCTGCTTGTCTCCATGCAACACATTCTCTCTTTCAGTATATCTTCACGTAGGTTGAACCATTGTTTATAATTCTTAAGTCTCTCCTCTAAGTATATTGCCAAAAATAATCATGTATATAAATCCTGAGTCTCTTCATGTATTGCTAAAAATATAATCGGTGCTCCAGTTCCTTTTTGTGATATATCCCGGTGTAAATGTAATATATATTTGTCTATACCCATATTGACAGTAATTAAGTGTCTCGTAATTCTGTCGGTCATATTTTACTGTCCAATCCTGTATGAGCGAGTGTAGTATGCTATATATTTTAAATCCTTGTTATCACCATGCTTCTAATGATTTAATCTCTCACACTAATGTAGTATGGCAATATTAGTGTCTAGCATAATTAGTGTATATGATATAGTGGATCGTGTTATAATCCACTAAATTATAATGTAATGTACCCACCAGTCCTTCATTGTAGCATGTGTCTTACGCCTTTTTCTAAGGGGGGGCCTCTTCTAACATGAATTATCAGGCAGGTAACACCAAGATTAATTTAGAACAGACGTCACCGCACTGAAGCGAATGTTCTGCTGAAATTTCCACTCTCCCCGCTCCTTATCTCCTTTTAGATCCCCCCCCCCTTTTTTTTTTCTAATTTTAGGATCTGGGAAATTTAGTGTGTGTGTGTGTGTGTGTGTGTGTGTGTGTGTGTGTGTGTGTGTGTGTGTGTGTAATAAAACTTCACCCGCTTTCCACACTCTGCAACTCCACACCCTGTCATTCCATATCCAGCAACCCCACTTAACCTCACACCCTGCCACTTCACTCACTTCCCTCCTTCACTCTCTTTTTCCTTCTCTGCTTATTCCCTCATTCTCTTCTTCCTCCTACACTTTTTTTCTCCATCCCTCGTCCTTCTCTCCTGCCACACCAAACCCTTCCTTGTCAAGTTTTCTCCCTCCTCTCTTTCTCTTCCTTCCGTTATTTTTCCTTCCCTTGTTCTTAATATCATACCTCACCTCCTCCTACTCTTCTTCCTCGTCTTCTCGTCATACCAGTTCTCTCATGTTTTCCGTTTTCCTTTCCTTCCCTTTCTCCTCTTCTCCCTCTCCACCTCTGCTCCTCTCTCTACTCAGCCTTTTCTTCCTCCCATCCTAGGTCACAGCCACTTCCCATATCTTTCCTCCTCCTCCTCTTTCTCCCTCCACCGGTTCTCCCTCTTATCTCTCTCTCTCTCTCTCTCTCTCTCTCTCTCTCTCACCACTCCTCAACCTTGTCTTGTGTCTAGGTCAGAGCCACTCCCCGTCCCTCACCTTCAGGAAATACTTGCCTCTTAATCACAGCAATTTGGCAAGTGATTTACTGATGATAAATACCGTAGCTTGATAGTTATAAATAGAAACATAGAAAGAGAAGGAGACAGAAAGATGCATATAGAGATATAGAGACAGGTAGATAGATTGATAGGTAGACAGATGGAACTAGGGTGATAGAAAAATATATAGATAAATGTAGATTGATAGAGAACACACAGGTAGATAGGCAGGTAGAGTCAACACATGGAACGAAATAGACATTTTTTTTTTTATAAATATATAGATGATTAGAGAGATAAACAGAGATGAGGAGGGACAAATATAAGTCAGGTAGATTGATAGGTATAAAGGTAAAGGGACAGGTAAAGGTAAACGGTGCTGTTTATTTGGAGTCCTTCTCTGTACCTTTAAGTAAAGTTTGAAGAAGTACTCACTCCTGCATCTTCGCCCACACATCCTCGCACCCCTACCTCTCCCAGATACTACACGGTCCCTCACTCCTTATCCTAAGCACTACTCAAACCCACTTTCCCTACCTACCTCGCTCGTTCCCACTCTCCCCAACCCCCAAACACCCAACCCTTCTCTAAACACTAATTAGCTTTACACTCCCTCCCTCTTCAGCTCCCTATGCAACCTCACAAAGTGCCACTCCTTTCCTTACACCACCCCACATTGTCCCTTCCCACACCCTACATTCCCCTCTCTCACTCTCCTCATCCCTACATTCCCCCTCTCTCACACTCTCATCCCCATACCTTCCACCGCAGTAGACTAAACACACTCCGCGTTTTCCCACACCCAACCTTACAATGCCCACACTTCATCCCTTCATTTCATACACTTATCCATACACCTCCTCTTCCACACCCCTTCCTTCCGCCACACAACTACACCTTCCCCCCTTGCCTCCCACATCCCCCAAGCCCATTTTTCTTCCCCACACACATACACAACTCCTCACACTCTCCGTCATTACCCCCCTCCCTGATACTTTCTCACACCCTTTCATACTTTCCCACATCCCTTCCACTCCCCACACACTCCTCCACATGCACCCATTGTCCCCCTCTCTCTTACATTCCTCTCCTCACGCTCGTACGCCTTTTCCCTATCCCCTACACTTTCCTACACTTCTCTCTCTCTCTCTCTCTCTCTCTCTCTCTCTCTCTCTGTCCAACCACCCACACTCCTGTACACCTCTTTCTGCCCCTCCCCATCCCCACACTCCCCCATACCACCTAGTCCTGCGTCATGCTCGCGTGTTGTCAGGCCTTGTTGAGCATGACCGCCTCACTGTCCTTTTTTTATAGTCACAGAATTGAATTGCATTTTTCCCAAGATACAAGAGAATTACATTTTTATTGAATTCTTACAAACTTTTCCTTACTCCGGTATTGTATTATATTTTTAGGCAATTTTACGTCGTTCTGCGTTATATTTCAATTTTATGTAAGTCTCTGGTACTTTTCGTACTTCTGATATTTTTTGCTTCTTTTGCGTTATTTCAGATGTTTATATATAGTTCTTTTGCAACTTTTACGTCCATCTGCGTTAACTTTTTCACTCCCTACCCCTAATAAAACCGTCTAGAAGTAGCGTAAATAAAGCACTTAGAGTTTATATGTGCGTCCTGTGGTTAGTAAAAAAAAAAAAAAAAAAAAAAGCGTCATCAGATGGAGAGGGACTAACCTTTTGAACAGTTAACGCATTTCTTATTATTCTTTCTATTTCCAGACGATTTTCTTCCTCTTAGGAGAGACTTTTCAGACTGGAGGTGTTAGATGCAGCCTTCATTAACCCTTCCACCGCTATTAGATCCTCTCTTAAGCTGAATAAAATCGTCTGGAGAAAGCGAGAATAAAACCAGAATTACAGATACTTCCTTTGGGTGCAGGGGTTAAGTGACTATCGTTTAAGCGTTGTAGCCTTACCATCAGACTAATAATTTTCTTTTTTTCGTCCTGTTTCTTAACCTCCAATGTCTCTTTACCTCCTTCACCTCGAGACGTCTTCATTACACTGACAACATTCCACCGGAGGGAGCCAAAGTACGATAAATATGGCGTCAGTGTCCTAGAGTGAATTGTTTTTATCTCCTTTACAGCGAAACGTCTCTCTTTGGATGAAATTATCTGGTAGTAGCAGGAATAATAGAATTCGTGTTGCTGGAAGGGATTGTTTTATTTATGCCTCCGCCATGCGATTTTACCTTGCTTAATAGGGACGATTCATAGTGAAGAGACCAAATGCAGGCTCCATTCACCCATATTATGGATTCGTGCTAGTTGTATATAGAAACAAGCTGTGATAACGCTACCGAAGTGTAACTATAACGCAAGTCGCCAGTTTAGAGGGACGTCATTTTTATCGTTTGTGTGTGTGTGTGTGTGTGTGTGTGGCGGCAGTTTAGAGAGAATTCATATTTAATCTTTTTTTTTTTTTTTTTTTTTGACAGTACACAATCCTTGCTTTTTAATATTGCTCATGTTATGCTTACTCACCATACGTGGTTGGGCGGACGCGAAAAATAAAAAAGCTATATATTTACGAACCCAAACTTATGTACCAAAGAAGCCGAGTTTAAATAATATCGCGATTTTGGCGTTGACGTCAAAATAGCTCAGTTGAATCTCTATGAACTCGGCCATTTCCTTCTGTCTGTTAGAGTCAAATACTGTAGGTAGTTTTAAAATGTTCTTGTTAAAGTAAAATGAAACGCTGAAGGAATAAGGGAAAGAGGGAGAAGAGGAGGGGAGAGGACAGGAGATGAGGGGAGGGGGTGGGGGAACAGATCACAAAGCAGACAGTGAGTGATGCTAGGAACAAAGGATAGAAGGAGAGAATGAAGGGAAAGAAGGAAGAAAGTAAGATGGAAAGAAAGAGAAAGGAAGGAAGGAAGGAGAAAAGAAAAAAATAAAGAGGGGAGAAGGAAGAAGGAAAGAAAAGATAGAGGAAGGGAGGGGGAAAGAAAGAAAGAAAAAGGAAAAAGAGGAAGGAAGGAAGAAAAAAGAAAGAGCAAGGAAGGAAGGAAGGAACCTAAGAACGTCGTTGTTGTTTACTTCTTACCATCCCCAGACGGTTTTAGTAAGCTTAGGATTGATATTTGGCATTGCAGAGGTTTAGATTATAGTTTTCATCAACCCCTGGACTCCTGGTGGGCTCTTGCAAGTTTAAGAAAATCGTCTGGAAGCAACAAGACTACAGAAATGCATTGTTTCTCACACACACACACACACACACACACACACACACCAGAATACTTTCAGGGGAATTCAGTATCTTTCTGAAGAGTTATTCCCCTTCAGAAAGACGGCGTACATTTGTTACCCAAGCCACCACCAGGCGATTTCATTGAGCTTTGAGGGATTTTTAAAATGATGGGATTAGATATTGCCCTCATTAACCCCATCAGTAACACGGGTTTTTCTTAAGTTGACTAAAACGGTCTGGTAGCACCAAGAACTAACTATACAAACGCATCACCGTAGTGAAGGAATTAAACATCCCTTATTCTCAAACGGACTATATTTAACCTGCAGGAACTAAATATTTCTTACGGGAACTTGAAGTATCTTACAAGAACAAATAGTATCTGAAGAGAACTGAAACTACCACAGCAGAATTTATGGTTTTTCAGGGGAACGAGACTAATTTCAGCCCAGAATCGGTTCGTGACTGGCGGGGAATTGGATCGTAATGTTGGAGGATCAAGTAGCCAGCGAAGGCATTACACTCACGATTAGGAGCTACCTTTCTTTTCTTTTTTTCTTTTTTCTTTTTTCTTTTCCTTTTTTTTTTTTCATTTCTCTTAGGGTCAAGTACTCCAGTGTTAAGATGACTGATCCTTCTTCCTTCACGGGTTTATTTCTTACATAAGGTTTAAATACGACTGCTTTTTCATATCATTATTTTTTAACGTATTATTTACACTGTGGATTGTTTATGCAGCGTAATAGCAACATCAAAAAGACATAAAATAACAAACAGGGAGCTACAAGGATGTCAGATGAGAAATACAGGAAGAGGAGCAAGTGAGGCTCCTAAATCCCTCAGTTATTTAGTTTTGGTTAATGCTAGACGGTTGTATTTTACCGTGGGAAAGCCTTAGCAGTAAAAGCCCTCATCACATATTCCCATATCGATCTTTTAATCATAGCAAGTTTTTCTTTTCGTAATTCACTTCCAGTAAACATTCCACACATTTCACTTTCGTCATGTGTACACACACGCCTGTTTACGTGTTTGTATAATGGTTTAAAACTTCTTTTTGTTCCCTGTGCTGGTTTTGATCTTTGCCAATTCTATGAATGATGAATATTTTTATTTCTATGCCGCTAAAATCTGTCTCTAAAATAATGTTCACTGCTTGTTGTGTCCTATGTTGTTGTGATTTTTACTGTCTCTTTTTGCACATATAAAAAAAAAAAAAAACTTTTTCTTTGCTGCATTGTCTGTGGCCTTTGCAGCTTTGTCTGTGGTCTCTCCCAGAATCTCGGTATATCCTCCACCTAGCCGTATTATCGGTGCAGGAAAGGGACGCCTTTTTGTGGTGGCATCGATAATACCGAGTAGCTCAACTGCCCAGTAATAAAAACGTCCCTCAGTTACTTCCCTATCCCCAAAAAGGAGCGTAGACTGCAGGAGAAGGTCAGCATAAAAGTCTACCGAATTCACGTTTTAGATGAGCCTGGGACCACCACCACCACCACCACAACAACAACAACAACAGCAACAACAACCCGTATCCCTGTTCTTGTTGTTGCTTGCTGTGGTCTTTTCCGAAATCTTTGTATCTTCCACCCAGTCTGTCTGCCTGCCTGTCTCCCGTACAACCTCTTGACCTGCATAATTGCGTTTTCCATCTCCACGGCGTTGCTGAAGTCCACGTCACGAAGAGCAGTAGGGCTTGTGGTGGTGGTGGTGGTGCTGCTGGTGTGTAGAAGTAGTGGGGTTGTGTGGGGATAGTGTTGGAGTGATGTAGCGTTCTAATGGTGGTGTGGTATGGGAATGGAGATAGTGTGTGAGGGAGGTGAGGTTGTGCTGAGGGTTATTGTGTTGTGATGGTTTGATGTGAGGGCAGTGGTGGTGTGGTGTGGGAAAGTTGTTGGTGTGAATGGAATGGAGGAGGTGCTGGAGTCGCGTGGTGTAGAGGAAGTGGTGTGGTGTGGGAGTGGTGATAGTGTTCCGGTGGGGCTGTAGTGGGGAATGTGGTGTTGTGTGGGGATGGTGGGGGTGTGGTGTGTTGGAAAAGTGGTTGAACTGTGGTATGGGAGAGATAATGTTGCGGTTGTCTGAGGGTGAAGTGGTGGGTATGGTGGATGGTGTGGCTGTGGTGGATGGTGTGGGTATGGTAGATGGTGTGGGTGTGGTGGTGAAGGACGTCGAAATGTGTGGTACTGTGATCTGCTTCGTGGTGTGGTGTGCTTACATGCTGTGCTGCTGAGATACGAACATCGAAGGTCGGAGTGATTAGTGGAAGCTGTGTCCGATTTTCACTTGGCACTCTAAGTATAGTTCTCCTACTTTGATGTGTGTGTGTGTGTGTGTGTGTGTGTGTGTGTGTGTGTGTGTGTGTGTGTGTGTTTATATCCTCCCCATACTTGGTAGTAGGAAATAGTCATCTGATGCTAATATGTTGGTGATTCTTTAGTGTGCTGGTATAATAATGTATTAATATCAGTAGTATTGACGGGAGTGATAGTATAAATACTGAACTTTTTTTTTGCCCTCTAAGTGTCAGGGAAATGTAAAACTCAAAAGTGCAACAGTTACTCTAGATGTTTTTAAAGCCCTCCCCTCCCCTCCCCTCCCCTCCCCTTGTCACTACGAGAGGTCTTCCCTGTAAAAATATAAAAACGTCATTGTATTGTCAGGATTAAATACTTCTTTCCTTAACCCCGTCACCGTATGGCACCTGTTTTATATTCTTCTTCATGCTGCCTTACAATTATACCTGTTTAAGAGAGACCTATCATAGTGAAAAAGTTAATAGTTATCTCCAATCAGTGATGATATTTAACTCCTTCAACCCGAGAATGTATTTTTGCCTTATTCTTCTACCTACACTCGTACATACAGTATTTATTTATGTTTTTATTATTTATTTTATTTATTCATTCATTTATTTATCAGTATATTTATTTACACTTTGAGGGAGACATCTGGTAGTAAATGGGCTAATGAAGGCTATATCTAACTTCTCCATTTGCTAAATCAACGTCTGGAGGAAATAGGAGAAAATGTGAGAAAATGTTTTTAAATTTGTAATGGTTTCTTGCGGTAGTGCTTTAATGGTTGAGATGGCTTTATGTGGCAAGGATGCAATGTGAGGGTGGAGTAATTAACGCTGTGTAATTGTAGTTGTGTGAGGTGAACCGGTGGACGTGGAAGGGGCGTTGACAAGTGCGTGGAGAAATGAGGGAGGGGAGAAACGTATCGTGTGGTTAGATGAGTGGCAGAAATGAAGGGTGCACAAGGGCAGGGTGTGGTGGTGGTGGTATGATAATGTGGTGCTGTGCTGGAGGTGTGGGATGTGATGTGGTGAAGAATGTGTGGTGTGGTAGTGGTGTGTGGGAGGTATCATGAGTGCAAGATACTGACGGGAGAGTGTGGTGGTAGTATGATAATGTGAAAACTGGAGTGGTGTGCGGTGGCGATTTGGTGTGGTGTGGTGGTATGTGGTGTGGTACTTATGAGTTGCAGAAATGAGAGGTGCAAACAACAGTAGGCAGGGGGCACTGTATGATGGAGAATTTGTGGTTTGGTTGGGATGTGATGTAGCGCTGATGAGTAACAAATGAAGTGCCCAAGCAAGAGTGGGATTAAACGGTGCTGTAATGTTAAGTGATGTATTTGAGAGATGTAGTATGATCTGTCTATAAATTACCTGATACCGCATCATGTAAGGGGTGTCCTCAACTAAACAAAAGGTGAAGATGGTATATGTGGATGTGGTGTGGCGAGGTGAGGTACGGGGCTAGGAGAAGAAAATATCATACCCAACCAAGCTTCCCCTATTAAAACTCCACAGTCTCTCTGAGTCGGTTCTTCCAGCGTCTTAGTTACCTTATAGTCATGAAGTAATTGACCCTGCGTTGTGTCCTGCCAAGCCAGGAGTCAGAAATTAAGCCTCATTCAGCAGTTATCAGATCGGCAGGACCCGGGAATGGAAGGCAGTTATGCATGTAAGTCTTCACCTCGACCATCTGGGCATAAGTATCTGGGGAAAGTGCCGGGATCTGGGGTCTTGTCTGCCAGGTTTCTTGGTTGTGGGTGTTGGAAGTGCGTGTCGGAGTTTGGGAAAGTATAGGGAAAAGAAGTAGGGAGAGGAATTGATGGGAGAGTATGAAGGACGGTAAAGGAGGGAGGATAGGGAAGAATGGTGGAGCTGAGTGGGAAAAGGAGTGAAAAGGGAAGTGGGGGAAAGGAATAAGGGCAGAGATACGGAAAGGGTGTGAGGGAGCGTGGGAAGGGAGTGTGACGGTGTGAGAAGGGAGTGAGGAAGTGAGTGGTGGGACAAAGGAAGGGAGTTGGTAGGGGGCTGGTGTAAAGGGAGGGTATGGAAAGGAAACTGAAGGAGGGCAGTAGGAGTAAGTCATGGAAGAACTTGGGGACGGAATGGGAATGGGAGTTAGAAAAGGGACAACAGAGTGTGTCTAGGAGTATTGGAAGGAAATGGGAGAGTGTTGGGAATTGGGAATCGGGAGCAGGAATTAGAGGGGGAGAGGGAAAACTAGAGAGAGGGAGGAAGCAGAGGGACTCAGTGATGAGAGTGAGAGAAGGACTGGGGGCTGGGGAAAGAAAGAGGGAGAAGGAGTGGGGGAACTGGGTGGTGAGCAATACCTCCATCTTCGTTTTAAATCGTGACTGTTTACACGATCATCGATATTTTCTGGTAGACCGGAAAATTTACGTACTGTTTAAATAGGTATGTTTATTATTTATACAGAGGAAAGGAACCAAAGGCTGAAAGTATTCAAATGTTATCTAACCCAAAGAAAAGCGCTTTGTGATCTAATGGTTGGAGTGCCTCAGTCAGAGGCGTTCGACCCCCGGAAAATGACCGGAAGTTTTTCAATCCTATAAGGCCACAAAGGAAAGTAGGCTGGTCCTCTGGCTTTACATGTACTGAACTACTGCAGCCTAACATTGGATCCCTACTCCTCGAAGGGAGCTTTACCAAAATCAAGACGTTCGTTTTGAGATACCTGAGTCACATTGTACTTCATCGTCAGACCTCAGGAAGCTAACTCAATGTTGAGTAAAATATAATACAGTATTTCTAGGTACAGTAAATATAGATAGGTCGTGCTCCAAGGGTTAGACGACTGGAGATGTTAGACAGAGGGCAAGAGAGAGAGAGTGAGAAGAGTGTTCCAAGGGTTAGACGACTGGAGATCCTAAACAGAGGATAAGAGAAAGAAAGAAAAATTGTTCCAGAGGTAATCAGCTGTGTAGCCTGCATGAAGGACCCTGAGTGCATTAAATCAAGAGAACCTAAAGGACGACTGACGTTTTCTGGGATATCATCAATTTTTACATATATATTTGTATGTATGTATTCATGGACTATGTATATTTATGCCTGTATGTATCCATGTGTCAGTAATTATCGTCATCATCATCATCATCATCATCATCATCATCATCATTAACTCTAGTTTCGTTCCTTCTGAGAACTGATGTGAGTGGAATTCAGAAATGGCAAATGGAAAGCATATACGGAGAAGAATTATCAACAAAGGTCACTGCAGGTAATTAGGAAGATGACTAACATTTTCTTTTATTATTCTCATATTTATGTATATGTATGTATGTATATATGTCATCTCCAGCCGTTATTCATTTCAGTTATCAGTTTCTCGTAAATTCAGTGTTACAAGTGGTCACCCTCCTAATTTCGGTGATAGTTTTACTTGTTTACTAATTCGCTTATCTTTGTTGAGTGTCGGAAGTGCTTTTGCAAATTTCTTGATGTGTCGGGAAGTGAATGGCCCGGAACAGTTTTAGCAACACCCTTCCCCGGCAAACGTGCATACCCAGCCAGGTTAATTACACCGCCCTCAGCCTCTCATTCTAAGCTTTCTGGCTACACATTACACGCTCTCACCTCACTCGATATAGGCTCGGCTTTCTACCCCCTTTCCCCATCTCTCTCTCTCTCTCTCTCTCTCTCTCTGTATGTGTGTGTGTGTGTGTGTGTGTGTGTGTGTGTGTGTGTGTATGTGCTTCTTTTGTGCTTTTGTTTAATCTCTCTCTCTCTCTCTCTCTCTCTCTCTCTGTTTTCAGGTATGTGGTATTGGTAACACTGATTAAGGACATTTACAAGGTTCGTAACACCAGAGGGTCAACTGGGGTAACCCTTACACACACACACACACACACACACAGTAACGTGAAGTTCGACCGTTCTGTACATCACGTGTTTCACCTTGCACCTTCCTACCTCCCACCTTCCCTCCCTCCCTCCCTCCCGTCTCACCTACTCATTGTACCTCGATCAGTCACACTAACAGTCCCTTCTATTATATAAGGCAGCAAAAAAATGAGGAAAGCTAGCCAGAGATAGTCGAAGAGATAGCCCGAAAGATAGCCCAAGATAGCAGGACCCGGGCATCAGTGGCAACAGATACAGATAAGATATGCAGTGTAAGGTGGGGGCAGAGATAGCCACTAGAGATATGAAGGGAAATGTGAGAAAGAGAGATAGGGACTAGAGATAGAAAGGCTATAATGATTGATCAGATAAGGATGTGTGGTATTGTGCAGGGTGCTTGTGGTGACGAGAGAGAGAGAGAGAGAGAGAGAGAGAGAGAGAGCTTGTGTGTGTGTGTGTGTGTGTGTGTGTGTGTGTGTGTGTGTGTGTGTGTGTGTGTGTGTGCGTGTGTGTAATTGATCTCGCTTTGCTTTCGACATGGTTTGTATCAGTATCGTACAGAGGATATTAAGGTGTGATGTACAGAATATATCGGTAAGGAAAAGACGTCACGAAAACCCCCAAAGCCTCATATGATCTTTGCTTAATTGCATGAGTGGCTGAAAAGAGAAAGAACTGTGAAAAGGAAGTGGAAAGTGATTTGTTGTGGCGAGCGTAATATTTTGTCAGTAGAAACTATGAAAAAAGTCTTGTAGCAGCCGATTCAAAAACTTCCGGTTGCAAAGTGTCTAGTAATAATAATAATGATAATGATAATAATAATAATAATAATAATAATAATAATAATAATAATAGTAATAATAATGATAATCAGCTCGTGGTAATAGTTTAACGTCAGTTATACTCAGATTAAGCCTCAAGAGGTGGCAGAAAAAGAGCAAGGTAGAAAAAAAAAAAAAAAAGAACAAGGTAGCCTATCTAGTGATGACCAAAAAAATATGTGCACAAAAAGTATGTTGATAGTTAAAAAAAAAAAAAAAAGGGGGGGTATCTGGGAGTGACAAAGAAAAAAGAATCTCTATAGCGCGTTTTTCCCCCAACCTGTTAATGATCGGTAGCCACTTTCAGCTCAGGTGATGGCCAGATGTAGTCAAATTAGGGTGTCCATTTGGCTACAAGAAGACTCATTTCTACCTCATAACTTAGGCTTGTCGAATTTCACGCAGCCTCGACTTAGTGTTCAATTTGTGGTAGTGGTCCAGTTCTGTCGGATGAAAACAGACTGATTGTATTAATGGCTAAATGAATGAGGCTGCATCAGTGTATTTAGTGATAAAAAATACATTTTCATTTGAAGGAGGAAGAGGAAGAAATGGAGGAGAAGGAGGAAGAGAAGTTGGAAAGAAAACGAAACAAAAAAAACGACGAAGAAGGAGGAGGAATAGGAGAGAAAGAAAAAAGGAAAATTAAGAAAAAGACCAAGGAGGAGGAGGAGGAGAGAAGGAAAAAGTGAAAAATGAAAAAGAAGGATAAAAATGAGAAGAAGCTCTCGTATCTTAAGACTCTGGGCGAATCTATTAGTAATATGAGCGATACAACTACGATTTCGCGGTAATATTCTTGATTACGATGACAATCAAATGATAATTTCATGGGTACAATTGTAAATACGAGCACCTGAAACTCAGATACAATTGATTTCAGTTTCATGATTTGTAATTGTGGTAACATTTATGGTTCCTTATGATGTTTATCACTTAAAGCAAAAAAAATCAGTGTGCTGTAAGATACAATGATTTTATTTATTTGTTCATTATTTTTTGTAATTTCATGTTAATTCATTGCTTTTCATTAACAGAAATTCAGATTGTGAATAAATAGATCTGTGTTTATCGTGAATTAAAAATGTATATTGTTTTATGTACAGTAGCGGATTGAAAAAAAAAAAAAATGTATATACCACAAACGAAACATTTGGAGTGTATGATCACTTTCCAAATAGTGTAGGATCTCTCAAAAGTTCTGTTGTCTAAATCCATACAATATTTAGCTGATCAAGCAAGTTACAATTTAACAATGGACTTCATGGATTCTTACTGGAATGTGGAATAGTGCTTCGTGGGGAAGCTCGTGGTGTATTTTTTATACAAAAGAAAATACTGTATAAGTGAACGACTAAAAAAAAAAAAAGTCTGTTAGCTGTGTCAATTAAGGGAGATATCTGGGTAGTAGCACCTGATAGTGAAAAAGGCTAAGAGCAGAAAGCCTATTAGGGGTAGCTAGAAAAGAAGAAAACATTTGATAGAAGCAAAAAAAGGGAAAAAGGAAAAAAAAAAAGTGACCAAAACGTCGTCTGGTGGTAGCAAGAAAATCATCTGGTGGAAGCTTTTTAAAAAATCTCGTAGTGAATGAGATATAAGGTGCTGTTTTTTCCACAGATGTTTGTTGACCATCAGAGGGCAGCTGTATCCTCACTTAACATTTCATTGTTGCGTGTCATGGATCGCGATGACCCATGGATCGCGATGACCCACTAAAGGAAAACTGGAAGGTGCGGAACCCCCAAGATGGGCAACCCCAGTATTTGGAATATTTGCACATAAACTGCTGTCCTTTAGTTTTCCTGTTTCTTTCATTTTTTAAAGGCTCCAACATGCTTGCATGCCTCGGCTTTGGTCATCTAATGGCGGGTGTCCAACTGCGCGACCTCTAACCGCCTTCTCTGATCAGTCCCTTATCCCTGAGGTCACCTCTTTCACCTTGTCCCAAGTTTTTCCAGTCTGCCACTCGCAGCTGTACCCTCAACATTCACACATTCTCTCACCCCTCTTGCACCCAATTGTCCTACATGCTCCCCACATGCCAAAACCATCTCAGTCTACCCTTCCTCTTCACAGCACTAACTCATTTGATAGAGAAACTGCCAGGTGTACAAGGCAGGTGTCACCAAGTGAACTGGAAACTTTCGACTACGGCCTCTATAAAGTGGGGAAGGAACTGTGACAGGCAGAGCTCAATCAGGCCTCCTGTTCACAACCTAAGTTAGCCTCTCAATCAACTCCATAGATCCAGTGATTCAGTCCCCCTACCAGCAGGATGCAAGCCTGTCACATCATCACCTGCTGGCACTAGTTCTCCGGCCAAAGTTGTCAATGATAGAGTTCTCTTCCTTGCTTTTCTTTGGTGCAGTGAGGCACTTTTTAAGGAGTGCACTGCAGTAATTGGTTCTGTGTGATGACGACTTTTTTATTCTCTCTGCTTCCTGTTTTTTAATTCCATTTTTTTCTTCACGTCCCTTTTAGTTTCTCACTCTATTCAGGTTAAGCACACACACAAAAAAATCAGCTTAGTAGATCCTTCTCTGATGAATGACGACAGGCTTAAAAATTCATTCTTTGTTAAAGAAGTTTAGGAAAGAAACAGAAGAGGCCTGGTGCTAAAAAAGATAAAAGCGAAATTATAATACAGAAGAAAGTTCCCTGTTACCCAAGCTAGCAGGTACCCGATTACCCTCCCCTGGCGCACGTGTTACCCAGATTAAGACCTTGAGAGTTCACTGGGGACGAATTCCTTCTGTCTTCATCTTCTTCTTCTTCCTCTCTTCTGTCTTCTTCTTCTTCTTCTTCTTTTCATCCTTTAGTCAGTCGATTTTATTCAGCCAAAGCGAAAAGCCGTGTTTAACTCCTCCAGTTTGTAAGTCTGTCCTTAACGAAAAAAATAAAGTTAGTGAGAAAGGGGGAATCAAGAAGAAAAAAGTCCTAGAAGTGAATGAATTAACTTTTGAATCCAGTGTGTCATTTTTAAAACTTTAATTTTACTGGTGTCACGCTTTTTTACGTAATATGTTTTTCGTTTTTACGTTTATTATGTTTATTAATGCTGTATCTAACCCATGCAGTTTTAAAGCACTGTCCTAAGCGGGAGGGGGGGGAGGAAGCCATGAGGTGTTTGCACTAAGAACAGAGAAATTTCTCCGGGTTAAATGAAGATGCTAAATCTTAAATCTTAAGCTGAAATATATCGAGACAGACTAAAAAAAAAAAAAAAAAAAAAAAAAGTGCCCTGGGAAAATGAATCAAGAGGTGTGGAGTTCAGGGAGGACGAATACCTTTTTTTTTCTTTCTTTCTTTCCATGGTAACCTAAATAAGCACCTCCAGCTCTTGTTCAGTGGCGGAGGAGTCCTTAATGGGCTCTTGCTCTCCCCTCTCTCTCTCTCTCTCTCTCTCTAATTAATCCTGATCTCCCTCCTCACTCTTTTTTCTTTCAGTTTTTCTCGGTTTTTGTTGTTCACCTTTTTCTCTATCCTCCTCTCCCTTCCCTTCCCCTCCCTTACCCTTTCCTCCTCCTTCACCCCCGCCGCCTAATTCTAACATCTCCATCGTAACTTCTACTTTAAGAAACTGCTTTTTTTTTTTTTTTTTCGCGGTTTTAGGTTACGTGGGAAGGTGTCCGGATGCCCAGGTGTTCGGGTTCCTACTTGCCCGTGTCATTGGTAATTGTGGGATTACATGTGGATGTGGTGTGGTGGTAGTGTGGCAGTGTGATGAGGTAAACAAAAGTTGGTGTTGGTGGTATGTGGTGAGAACGTGATGTGGTGTAGACTTACTGACTATTACTTGATAAAAGAAACACGGTGTGTGTGGTGTGGTGTAGTGGTGGTCGTCTTCATGTGCTGCGGTGATGCACTTGGAATATTACGGTCTGGTCCGTGGTGGAAAGATGGTGGTGACAGTGTGGTTTGGTGTTAATGGTGTGATGGCATGGTTTGGTGTGGTGACGTGGTGTGTAGTGGCATGGGTTTTGATGGGATGTTGGTGCAGAGGGTTTGGTTTGGTGTGGTGTAGATGTGATGCTTTCGTGGTGATGGATCTAGCGATTGATGATGATGATGATGATGATGATGGTGGTGGTAGGGAGGAGGAGGTGTTACATTAACCAAGATTTCTCTCTCTCTCTCTCTCTCTCTCTCTGAACCCCCCTTGGCTAAAAAGCATCTGAGAGAGAACCGTTCAACAGATCACGCAAACTTCTCAAATGGTTCTTAGTAACGTTAACGGAAAATAGTAAGGTCCAGGGCATGACTTAACTCAATAGTGGTTCAGCAGCTCTGAGCGGGTTAAACAATCAGACTCGTACACCAGTCATTCCAGGTTTTATTCAACCCCACTAATGATTATCACAAACCCGTAAAAAATCATCATATACCCCCATCTTAACTGTGCCAACCAAATCACTCCAAACCACCCTTGCTTAACGACCGAGGGGCCATTTGGAATATGAGCTAATAACAGTGCATTGTCTAGTATCTTATTGTTTAGGAACACCGCCTTACACCGGTACTATAATTAGCCATTAAATTGGGTGTAATTGTTGTGGGAGGGTTATTAAGTGTTAAATAGGGGATCGCTTGGAATGGTTTCGAGAGGAGGTGTGGTTGGTTATGGTATTAATGCCATTGGTGATAATGATGGTAATGTGTATGGTAATGGTAATGGTGTTGTTACTGTTGAAATTATTATTAGTACCCCTTCTGCTGCTAGTATTATTATTGTTACAACTACTTACCGTTACTACTATTGTTCCTATCAATGTTATTACAACTTCACTATTGCTACTTGTTTGTTTCTTTAGTTAGTTGTTTTCCGGGGAGGTATCGAATTTCCGCCAACCCTTTTAGTCGCCTTTTACGACAAGCAGGGATACTGGGGGAGGATGGAGGGCGAAAGACTGACGAAGAGAGTGTGAGTGAGGTGGAGGGTGGGGAAGAGGGAGGGGGAGGCTTCGAGTATGAGATGGAGTGAGAAGAGAGGTATATGAGAGAGGTGTGAGTTGGGAGCAGGGCAGTGGAAATGGCGGTGGACAGGGCGATTTGGATATGATTTGTTTGAATACACCCCAAACGGATTTGAGGCGTCTGGCAATAGATAGATAGGAGGACTATTGCTACTGTTACTACTACGCATTATCATCATCATCATCATCATCATCATCATCATCATCATCATCATCATCTCAATCAAGCTGACACGCAAAATATTAACCAAGGAAAAGTGGTCATCTCAAGTCGCTCCAGGGGCAACTTCGGAATTTCTTTACTAGGGAAAACTTTTTTTCTTTTCTTTTCTTTTTTGGTCGCACCCAAAAAGTTAATAGGCTCTTGGGGGATGTCTGGAGATGATTACACCTGATTATTATCTGGCTTCTAGCACCTGATTCACACCTTCATGCTGTGTCTTCCTGTTCTTATATTTTCTTGTGTATTTTCTTGTCTCCTTTTATTATTATTATTTTTTATTTTCATCTGCTTATTATCCAGTTTCTTGTGGCTTCTTCACACATTCATAGACTATTTTCTCTACTCCTCTTCTTACTTTTATTTTTCCTTATTTTTCAACATTTTCTTTATTCAAACATCGCTACACAAACACAGCGAAAATAAATAAAGAATAAATTAATAGGTAAATAGGGCTTCCGGTATATGTCTTCTACTTTCTTTCAAGTGCTCATGCTCCGTCTTCCTCCCATAGTTTTCCTTTATTATTTTTCCTCAATTTGTATCTTCTTCCCTTTTAACTTTATTATAGAAACAGAAGCAAGTAGAATGAAAAAATGATACAGATATCTTCGAATCTATTTTCTCTCCATCTTCAGACGTCTCATGGTATGGCTTCGTTTCTCCTTTTATTTTTACTCTGTCCATTTTCTTTTTTCCAATGTTTGCATTTACTTAGGAATGTAAGCAAAAAAAGAAAAAAGAAACACGTAAGAATGTTTATTTTCTGGCATTTTTGTATTTCTTCCTACTCTTCTTTGTTACCGCCTTTGTCTGTCTTTTTTTTTTTTTCAATTTAATATTTTCCCTATTCCACTTTTTTTTTTTCCAACTTGACAAACAACACAATATAAATAATATAACTGTAATATTCGGTTTCCTGTCTTTTTCAGACGTTGCTTGATTCGCCATATATTTTTTTCTCCTCTTCTCATTGCATAGGCCGACGAACACTCAACAGAGTGTAGAAATAATACAAAAATAAAAAAATACTCTACTCTGGTTTCTTTTACCTCTCTGTCACACGTCATGTATGTCTCCCTCTCTGTTCTTCTTTACCTTATTTTTCACAATTTCTCTTCTTCTGTAGGGCAAGTTAAGGCACAAAAATAGTTAACACCTTGAATACATTTTTAAACCTTCCTACACTTTATCTATCTTCCTTCTTTTCTTCTCTTTTTTTTCTCTTCATTCTACACTCACGAGCAGAAATGTAAGAGGCACAAACATATATATGTTATCTGTTTCCATGCTCCTTCCTTACATGTTCAGAGTCTGCCTTCTCTTTTCTTTTTTTCCTTTTTCTTATTTTTCTTTCGTATTTTCCTCATACCTTCCTTTCACATGCACACGCAGAAGGAAATACTTTATCATTTTAATCAGTACCTTTTCTAATGTTCATGGTTTGTTTTGTATTTCAATTCAATTTTCTTTTCCGGCCTCTCTTGTTCGCTGAATTACATGCGCATTAAAAAAAAAAGAAAATGATCTATGTTTTCTTTCGTTTATCACCTCTCTCAGTGCCTCTGCCAAGGAGCTTTATTTATATTTTTATTCGGTTTGTCTGTCGGTCTGTTTGTATGACCTTTAGTAACATGGAAAAAGTACTGGATGAAATGGTACAGAATTTGGAATTACATTGAGGGATCATCAGAAGAACAAGAAATCAAAATTTGGATGAAGAAAGTCAAATGTCAGGGTCAAAATGGGGGATGTGGTGACTTTCTCTCTCTCTCTCTCTCTCTCTCTCTCTCTCTCTCTCTCTCTCTCTCTCTCTCTCTCTATCTATCTATCTATCTATCTATCTAAGCGTCTATAATCAGTCTTCCTGTCCATTCTATTCCTTACTTTCTTCCCTGTCTTTATTTTCTTACTTCTTTTTCATAATCTGTCTCCTTACCCAGCTCCTTGATTTACTTTCTCTCCTCTTTTATATTCACTTTTCTTTTCACCCATTTTTAATTCAATATTCTGAATCCTTTTTCCTTTCTCTCTGCTTCTTCTTCCTTTTTTTTTTTTTTACCTTTTGCTCATAATCTATCATTCTGCTATCTTGTTGCTTTGCTTTTTTCCCTTTGCCTCCGTCTTCTGTCTTCACTTCTCTCCTTTTATTTGTTTATTTCTTGCTCGTAATTATTCTTCCTATTCCGTGTTTATTCCTCAGTCCCTCCGTTTTTTTCTTTCTCTTCTCTATGTCATTATATTTTTTCTTCTCATCTCTTAGTTTGTGTAATAGATCTAGAATTTTTGAAGGACTGAAAAAGAGCTGTTTGAATTTTCCTGCTCACGATCTCTTCCCTTTAATAATAATAATAACATAATAATAATAATAATGAAAATGATTGTTATTCCGTGTATACGAGCTTACAAAAGAAAGATATAAATATTTATAACGCCATGTTTTTTTCTTTTATTCTTCACACATTCAGGTAGTTGTCTCTCCCTTTTCATTTTTTTTAATCCTCTTTCTTCACATATTTACGCATGGCACAATGAAAATAAACATGCAGATATTCATAGCATCCTTACATATTGAAGGAAGGTTCTCGCTTCCCTCTCCATTTTCTCTTTTTACTTGCTCATATTTTCTTCTTCTTCTTTTCGCTTTTGACGCATGGTGCACACCAAAACAGACACTGACTAGAGTGCATGAATGTATAACATGCCTTTTCTTTCTTCTTCTTTTGCCACTTTCATGTTTTTCTCTTTATCTTCTTTCGACCGTCGTGCTCCCTTTTCCTTTCCACTTGTGAACGCTCCCACACGCAAGCACAAAATAATCAGAGACATGCCAGTATAGTATATAATATCTCGTTATTTAATTTTTTTCTTCTGCTTCAGACTTTTTTTTCTTTTCCCTTGCCATTTTAAAATCTTTCCTTTTGTTCTTTTCACACGTACACAAACAGGGAGATAAAAATGACATACATCATCTTCTTTTTCATAGGCTTCAGACTGCCCGGATTCATCTATTTCCCTTATCTTTTCTTCCTCGCTCCTCCATCCTTCACTCTCTAGTCGCATGAACACACAGTCACCTCAGAGAAGTGAAGCATGACCCCGGCACATGTACACACAGCCGTAGCCACCATTAGCGGGCTAGGACGCAAGGGCTCAACGAAGCACATAAGGCCCATGACTTGCGCGCCTCACACCAACAAGGGCTTCACCAGATCATTACTCGGGTGCAAAAAGCCAGAGCACACGCCGACACCACTCCACACACAGATTAGCAACCATCATTAACCAACCTCCGATGATCACTGGACACTTAGCTACATAAATCAGCGAGCATTTTAAGCCTCTGAATAATCGCTACTGGACACTGAACTACATGAATCAGCGAGCATTTTAAGCCCTTGAATGATCATCGGACACTTAGCTACATAAAAGCGTCTGAAAGCAGGCAGTAGGTGGTAAATAAGATACTTTAGTGGTAGCTTATGCTGAAAAAAGAGTTGAATAGAAATGTTTTTTTTTAAGCGCCCCTTTAGTAGCAAACTGAATAGATAAAGTGGTTGGGGAAGTGATGGAGAACCGAAAATAGGCACGATTATTTTGCTCTAACAAATTGGATTGACGTAATTATTATGCAAGGTTTTGTGAGGCTGTCATTTATAATGTAATCCCATTTCTAGATTAAAGTTTTGCATCGGCAACAATGAATGAAGTCTGGGACTGGGCGCTTGGGACTAGAACAGAAGAGAAAATAGGTTTGCCGCGTTCTTCTTCATGACCTCACACTTGAAGAGTAGTCAGGTGGCTGTAGAGAGACGTAAAAAAAAAAAAAAAAAAAGTTCCTATGTTTGTCGTGGAATAGCTTTGTGTGAGGCACTGAATTACGAAAGTTTTTACTAGTAGGTCATCTAAGGCAGCTCGCGGACAGTATTTCTCTCTCTCTCTCTCTCTCTCTCTCTCTCTCTCTCTCTCTCTCTCTCTCTCACTCTCTCTCTCTGACATTTCGTTCAGCTAAAAAAAGCCTGGCTTTAACTATAATTAAGTACCCAAGTGGTGTCCAGGTTTATTCAAGATTAAGTTTAATACTTTTTTCTTATTTATAAGGCAAGTGTCTCCTTTGGGTAATTAAAGTGATTGGTAGCCAGGTATATTCTCTATACTATGTGACGTCATACTCAACACCTTGATAACCCTGCAGTATTTCATTATTTTATGTACCAGCATTTTATGAGACACTGCTAGGTCTTACAATAGCCTACTATATATATATATATATATATATATATATATATATATATATATATATATATATATATATATATATATATATATATATAACTTTTTTGTTTTATTTTTTTTATTTTTTGTTTTTTCTGAGACGCTTGACCTTGTATGCCGAAGTCAAGTGCGAGGATCCAAGACTGCGCCGTGTTCCTTGTCGGTGCAGTACGGAAACACGGTGTAACAAATGACGAACACGGCCCGACACACGTGTACTCCCGACGCGACCAGCACCCAGTAGTGGCCTGAACCGTGGCAATTCCCAGCCCTGTGTTCTCGCATTTTGCTGAATTTTTTTAGTTATTTTTTTACTTGGTTTCTCGTCACTAGTTTTCTTCTTTTGTGCATACGTACTTTGTGACTGTGTTGATAATGACAGCGGTTTGTTTTCGTGAGGTTAGGAGGGCTCCCTAAATGATACTTCTATATCCCTTATTCTGGAGAGGGACGCCTTCTAGTGGTAGCACTGATATAGCCGGTCGGTGGTGCTGCCTGGGTATACTAACGTCTCTCATCTCCTGGCATTTCCTCCCTGACTCAGTCGCTATTCCTACACAAAGCAAATTTAATCCCTTCGGTTATTTGGTGTATTTATTATTATGTCCAGTTATCTCCAGAAATTTTAGTCAGCTCGCGAGATTTTACGAAACCCTGGGAGGAGATACAGTTTATTTGGCCGTAACTAACAACTTCAATACTAGATCATTCCTGGTAACTGAATATTATTGACTTTGAAATTATATATAAAAACTAAAAAATAAGAGGTAAATATTTCTTTCTGTGTGGTGCTGGAGAGGGACGCCTTCATGTGGTGGCACTTGATATAGGCGGGCGGCTCCAATTCCACCAACGACAAGAGTATATATTCGTACCCTCCCTCACCTCCCTCTCAAAATCCCCAAAGGAAGGTATGGTGGACCGCTGGAGAATGGCGACCAGCCTGGCAGTCCACCGGGTTCACGTGTCAGATGAACTTGGGACAACAACAACAACAAGCAGCTCAGTCGATAAGAACTCCTAGTCATTCCCGTCGGCAAAGGAGGCACCGAAACATTTCATCCTTACTTGTTTCATTCCACATGTGATCACGTTATCTTCATTTATTCCTAGGCGTAGATTCCCACAGTGCTGCTAAGAGGTCGGATGTTAGGAATTATATGGGAATTGTATGTGTATATGTGTGTGTGTGTGTGTGTGTGTGTGTGTGTTTTGTATCTACACCACAAACCCATTTTCATGTACGTGGATATGCTGAAATTGAGAGACAAGGGAAGTGGATGCGAGGGAGCCTTCTAAACCCCCAGAGATTACGGGTCCTTGTCTCTGGGTGACCAACAGCGGATTCACTTTACCTTTTGGCCCCTGTCTTGTACCTTCTTAAGGCGTAATGACGTCGGAGGGAGGTGACAAGGATAACACAGGTCCGGTTGCGTTTATCATCATTATGGGGGAGGGGGGGTGAGGTGAGGTGGGTGATGGGGAGGTGGGGGAGGAGAGAGTGAGAAGAGAGAGATCTAAAGTGCTAAAGAGAAAGGGAGAGAGTTTGTAGGGAGAGAAACTCGTGAAAGAAAAAGACCAGAGAGAGAGAGAGAGAGAGATTGATCGAAGCGTGTGGCAATCTTAGAGCTAAAGAGATAGAGAGTGAGTGAAGTGGTTGCTGCTGTTATTTAAGAGCTAATGGGGATGAGAATTGTTACATGAGGGTGATGCTGAAAGATTGGTATGGTGTAGTGATGATGGTGATGGATGTGGTGAATGGTAGTGGTAATAGTGATGGATGTGCTGAATGGTAGTGGTAATAGTGATGGATGTGGTGAATGGCAGTGGTAATAGTGATGGATGTGGTTAATGGTAGTGGTAATAGTGATGGATGTGGTGAATGGTAGTGGTAATAGTGATGGATGTGGTTAATGGTAGTGGTAATAGTGATGGATGTGGTTAATGGCAGTGGTAATAGTGATGGATGTGGTTAATGGTAGTGGTAATATTGATGGATGTGGTTAATGGTAGTGCTGATAGTAATAGGTGTGGTGAATGGTAATGGTGATAGTGATGGATGTGGCAGTGGTGGTGTTGTTAATGGTGATAGGGGAGGTGATAAGTATGGTGTGTGTTGTGGGTGAGGTGGTTTGGTGATAATGGGTGATGTGGCAATGTGATGGTGATTATGAGTGATGATGGTAATGGATATTGTTTGAATGATGCATATGGTAGTAGTAGTAGTAGTAGTAATAGCAGAGTAACCTTGGTCTGTCTGGCCGAACAGTCCCATCAGTCGGAGGCATGCAATCGCTCCTGCAGGTTCTCCAATGTGGAGGTTTAGTTCCTGGATGGACGCCACATTTGCGTCTTTTCACCTACTTAACAGTAGCACGATATTTGGCTCCACGTCACCCCGTTATTTGATTGTATGGTTACCACCCAGCGTTGTATGTGGCGTCTTGGGTTACAGGTGATAATAAATATAGTAATGGTGATGGTGTGTGATACAGATGGAAGTTATGATGACGATAATGTCTAATGAGATGGTCGCTATGGTGATGGGGCAAGAGTGTGGTGGTATGGTGATGGATGTGGTGATAATGAAGTTGAATCAAGTGACGATGGTGAATAGTGGTGATGGTAAGGGTGAATGTTATGATGATGATAGTGATGTGGATGGGCGCTGTCTAGGATGGGGGTGGTAGGGTGGGGGCGGGTGGGGGTGTAGTGGAGTTGATGGGGGGACGATGATAGGTGACTGGGGTGGATGTTAAAGGCAGTGTGAGATTTGTTGATGCTGTTTCTAGTTCTCCAGATTTTGTTATTTCTCTTCCTTGTTTCTGCATCCTCCTTCACTCCCTCTAAAGGTGGGATGATGATGATGATGATGGTGATGATGATGATGATGATGAAACGTAGGTATAAATGAGTAGTTGTCAGTTCCCCTGTATGTGGGTTAATAATAATAATAATAGTAATGATAATAATAATAATAATAATAATAATAATAATTTCACTACGATGGCTGTATATTAAACTGAATAAAGTCGTTTGATGACAACAAGAACAAAATTAACAAATCATAATCTTTTCAAGGAGGTAAAAGGAAGCTGCCTAAACCTTCCTTTTAGATGTCTCCTCATCTGAATAAAATCGTCTGACGTTATATAGGCATCGAGACCTACACACATTCCCATATTGAAGCATAGTGATATATAAAACTTAAAGCATTTCTACACACACACACACACACACACACACATTGTTACCCAGTTTTATACGGTCACTCATTCTAGAATAGATTATAAGGTGGCCTCTCTCTCTCTCTCTCTCTCTCTCTCTCTCTCTCTCTCTCTCTCTGAAAACGTAACTTGCACAGTCTACCACAAAGCTCATAAATCACTACCCCCCTCCCCCATCCGCCCCCTATCTTTCCTTCCCGAGTACCTCATCTGGCCCTTTCATCACCCTCTCTGTCTGTCTGTCTGTCTGTCTGTCTCTCTGTCTCTCTCTCTCTCTCTCTCTCTCTCTCTCTCTCACACAGGCAATATACCAGTAGCAGAAGAAAAGTTAAAAAACTCATTAGAACAGCTAAACGACAATTTGAAATTGATATAGCAAAAACAAGTTCTACGGATCCTAAGTTTTTTTTATGGATACATTAACGGCAATAAGAGACTCAAGGCGGGTGTTGGTCCACTTATCAGCGACGAGGGTGCTCTTATCACGGACGATCAGGAAATTGCCTCTACTTTAAATAAGTTTTTCAGTTCAGTTTTCACAGTAGACGCCAATGACACCATCGAAGAGCATCAAATGTCAATCCAAAACGCACTAAGTGATATGCATATTAGCAGTAATGAAGTGAGAGATAAACTTATTAAAATTTGAATAGCAATAAGACTTCCGGCCCAGACAATTTCTACCCTAAAAATACCAAAAAATGTGATGGATGTAATATGCAACCCTAACATCTATCTTTAACAAGTCCCTACAACAAGGAAAGGTTCCAGTAGACTGGAGACTGGCTGACGTGACCCCTATATATATAAAAAGGGCAGTAGAGATCAACCTGGTAATTATAGACCAATTAGCCTAACCTCTGTCTTGGGAAAGATCCTCGAATCATTAATTAGAGATAGGATAGTTGAGTTCCTAGAAACTATTAACGTAATTAGGAACAGCCAGCATGGCTTTAGAACGCGGACATCATGCGTGACAAATTTAATTGAGTTTTACGATTCACTTTTTAAAATGAGTGATTGTACCAGGTCACTTGATATAATCTACTTAGACTTCCAGAAAGCCTTTGACAAAATGCCGCATGATAAACTAATGACAAAAGTAAGATCACTTGGAATTGACGGAAATATTCATAGGTGGATATGTTGCTGGTTAAGTGAGAGAAAGTAACGAGTCGTTATAAATGGAGTAGAGTCAGACTGGGCTCCAGTGACCAGTGGTGTTCCTCAGGGATGAGTGTTGGGACCAGTCCTTTTATTATGTATATTAACGATATCGATGTTGGCCTAAACAACTTCATTTCTAAATATGCAGACGACACAAAAATCGGCAATACCATATTAACTGAAGAAGATGAGAATTTAGCCTTCAAAATGCACCCCTTAATAAAATTATCAGCTGGTCAGAAAAATGGCAACGTCCTTCAATGTAAGCAAATGTCAGGTACTAAATGTGGAAATAGAAAAACAAAAGGTATGATTACGAAATGAAGGGCCAAATCATCAAATATGCAAGCAAGTCCTCACTAGTTAAGGATCTAGGCGTACTAATTTCAGACGATCTGAAATGTTCGAATCAATGTATCTCTGACGCCAATAAATCCAACAGTACCCTAGGCTTCATAAAAAGACATATAACATATAAAAGAAAAGATATTGTAATCCCTCTATACAAAAAGCATAGTCAGGCCACACTTAGAGTTTGCAGTGCAATTTTGGGCGCCTCACCTAATTAAAGATATAGAAATACTGGAAGCGGTCCAGCGTAG
Organism: Coenobita brevimanus; assembly: GCF_032717465.1. NCBI lineage: Eukaryota > Metazoa > Arthropoda > Malacostraca > Decapoda > Coenobitidae > Coenobita > Coenobita brevimanus. Next base: position 44,550,718 of record NC_136977.1, on the reverse strand, counting down.
GGCTACCAAGTTAATCCCGTCCCTCGAGGGAATAAACCATATCTCGAGAGGATCAGGGAATAAAACCTATTCTCTCTTAGAAAACGGAGACTCAGGGGACAACTGACTGAATGTTTTAAGATTCTGAAAGGTTTTAGTAATACTGATTCAAGCAAGCTATTCACAGTAATCACGAGACTGTAACTCGAGGAAGAAAGTATGAAGTTGCAAGCAAGGAGGGCTAATCTTTGATACAACTAAAAACTTCTTCACCTACTCTGTTGTAAGCGAATGGAATAAACTCCCTGGGAATGTGATTGAGAGTGGTAATATAAATATATTTAAAAAGAGACTGGACATGTATTCCGACGCAATTGGTATCGTTTCGTTAGGATGGAGCAATTATTGCATATTCGCGTCTGCATGCATGTGTTTGTTAGACACAGACAATATTTTAGAATATATATAATAGATAAACATTCTATTCATCTTTTGATAAAAAAAAAAAAAAAAAAAAAAATTGCATGCAAAGAGTAAGTATGTGGCTGTATGCCCAGATTTTCCTTTTCCATATTATTCTACTTTCTGCCGATCCTATAAAATTCCTTCGGGTTTTTCATTCCTGCAAGGTACACTTCCTCTTTTGCTTCCTGTACGGCAAATACCGGAGGGTCTGGAGGGTGGGGAGAGAGCCTTCTGCTGTGCTATCCTTTTTTCCTGCTTCTATGCACTATATTAGGATTAAGGCTGGAGCACCGAAATTCGTAAGGTCTGTGTGGTCTGTGTATCTATGTAACTCTATGTAACTCACTCACTCTCTCTCTCTCTCTCTCTCTCTCTCTCTCTCTCACTTCTCCCCTTTTTCTCCTTCTTTCACCCCCGCCCCCCCCTGCCTTTCTTCCCCTCTCCCTCTTGTTTCTCCCTCCTCATTTGCATCCACTTTCCCTTCTCACTCTCCTCCCCTCTCCCTCCTCTCACACCGTCATCTCTCTCCTCTATTCTCCTCTTCACCCTTTCGCCCTTCTCACATTCTTATTTCACGCCGTCCTCTCCCCTCTCTTCTCCCACTCTTTTACTCCACCCACTGCCCCACCCACTCTTTCACTCCACCCACTCCCCCACTCACTCTTTAACTCCACCCACTTCCCCTTATCTCTACCCCTGTCGTATTTTTGTCACTTCACTCAATCTCGGCTTGTCCAGTTGCTCCACCGGCTATCTTCATTAGCAGTATCCTCCTCCTCCTCTTCCTTCTCCTCCTCCTCCCATATGTAGATAGATTTTTCCGCGTTCATCACTTCCAAACATCCTACATCTTATTAAAACCCCCATTATGAACTCAAAGTCACGGAGATATCACCTTCATTTTAACACCTAGCAAACTGACGCACGGCGTCTGTTCTTCCTAGCACCATCATAGCACCATTATAGCACCATTATCAGTAGCAATATCACCTCATTAACTTATCGCGTGGAGATAAATATGACATCGCTAAAAATTGAACGGGTAAACAAAGAAGAAGGACATCAGCCAAACACCACTGTCACACAGCAAACTTTACGCATAACCAAACTCATCATCACTTTATCACCCACTAAAATGGAAGACACCGTCACCACTCAGCGAACCAAGCATCACCGTCAGTACCACCAACATCATCACCACATCATCAGCTCAACTTTGCAACTCCTACACACTCCTCCAAGTCTCATCACCATCCAGTAGGGCACATTCTTCTAACACCTCATCACCACTTGACACATTGCAGACACCACCCATCACGCAACACTTCACGCCTTGCTCGCACCATCGTCATTCCCGCTTCATCACCACTCGACTCCCTCCCGCTTCTCTAACCCACATCACCACCTTACATATCATCTTCACTACTATCCACCACATTTCAGACACTTTCATCACCACCCGTCTTATTTCACACACCTTTACATCACCACCGCACCCGTCATCACCACCACTCCATCACCACCACCCCCATCATCACCATCAACATATTACAAAATCAACACTCTTTTTTCCACTCCTTCCACCTATTCCCACCACACACACCCTCCTCCATCCCTCACCACACCACCACGACCCTCCTGTCGCTGTCAGCCACAAGTCGCTTATCTTTACGAGAACCCGAGCAGGAGGTATAAAGCCAGCGAGTGCTCAGTCCCGGGATGTCTTCTTCATGTTGCCGCTCTTACACCCACCACCACCGAAAGCATCCCCTTTCGGCCTAATAAAAAATGTAAAAAAAAAAAAGAATCCTTGAACTCTCCTAAACCTACATTTGACAGTCATCCCTTCTTTTAAAACTGTTCCTTCACCTCTGTAAAAAGTCCTAATACTCTCATAAACCTTAATTGAAAGTTACACGTCCTCTCCCTTTTTGCTGAAGGCTTTGATAACATTCCTCTTAACGATCTTTAAATAAATATCTTAAATAAATAAAACTTATGCCTGGAAATCATCACTTGTCTACGTATAGTGTGCGTTTATCCCATGACTTGGTGGTACTTAGTGTTTTTATGATGATGATAATGATGGTGGTGATGACTGTTCAATACAAGCCCTAGTATTTTGGGGAAATGTCGCTGGAGGCGACTTCCTTTTGTTTACAATTTGTTGTGACGCACCATCCAAGCACCCGATGTAGTGTTAAGCGAGTACTCTACAATTAAA